>NC_138732.1:27546995-27594495 GCF_965113295.1 Leuciscus leuciscus
AGTTGCATCAAGTTGAAAATTTGGGCCACTTTCAATGAATAGTGTTCAAATTGAGTCCATTAAAATCTCAGTTTATAAAGTAAACTATACTGCATGCTAGATAAAATACAACCAAACATAGAATTAACATGACTAGAACCTAGTTTTTTTTTTTTTTTTTTTTTTTTTTTTTAAATGGTTCTGGCCTGTCCCACCTCAGAGGTCTTATTCTTATGTCATCATTTTGATAAAGTCTGTTCTGTTTTCAAGTGACATACTTATTTAAATCACGATAACTCTAAGATGTGGCATGCTAGCCTGTTATTGAATGGCTCACTTCATATGCACTTTCGGTCTTGTGGACTTACAATGGCTGCCAAGTGCGCGTGTCCGCTGAGTCCATGAGACTTTAGGGTGTCCCATTTGTCATTTTAGGCTTCAGAAGGGTGCTTGCGAGTGATAGACATACATAAATACCGTAGCAGATCTAGGCAGGTGGAGCTGGGGGAGGTGGAGGGGTTCTGATGAACTCTGATAGCGCACTGCAGGACTAGCTTACAGCAAACACTAAACCAAACTATTTAATCTCATTTAGCTGCAGGATCAGCAGAGGCGAAATAACTCGTGCCATGTGGTGATGATGTGATTGCTTGCAGACTGCATGTAAAGGGTCTATCGTTCTGTGCCCTCTAAAGTTTCATGACTGAACTAGATATGTTATCAAAACATAATTTTTAGATGTGTCCCACATTTTGAGTTCTATCATGTTTGAGCATGATCAAACAAAAAATACATTCCAAAAAAAAAAAAAAAAAAAAAAAAAATACAAATGTGACACCTAAAATGTAACCTCAGTTAGACCGTTTCAACAGTATGAAAGTAAGATATATAAATGTATGCAATTTTCACAGAGCTCAACCATTCAAGCCTTTGTCAAGCAAGCCCCTACTAAGTGTCTAATTTACACTTCAACCCTGTTATTTGCAACCCTCTTACACATTTTTTTCCATTACTTTACTTTTTAATTATATACATTTTATTTAATCTGTAAGTATACTTTACATTTACACTACATAAAAAGTGAATACAAAATAAACAGATAATTTAATACTTAGTTTGAACCTCTGAAGTGGATGAACCCTTTCTGAGAATGAACACTTCCTTACACTTTATATAAAAAAAGTAACTATTATATATTTCATGCCCTATCTTGTACCTTTTTCATGAAATCTGCTTTATTTTCATAATAATTAAGCTCATACTTACAAGATTATACAAATTATCAGTCTCCAAAGAGGACATGATTCGGCCACAATATCAGTGCATTCATTTATTTCTTCATTTCCTCTCAGAACTCAAAACATTATTCTGACATTAACATATCATGTCCGCGAGGCAGTGCAAAGGTCAAGAAACGGGGTAAGAATATCTGAACCATTACGAGCGTTTCTCCTGAATTCCATTTGCAGTTCTAATGAGTTTGGTCTTTTGCAAAGCCTCCGAGGCATTATGTAGATTATAATCCAAACAAAGATTTTCTCAGAGTTCTGTTAAATTTATCTGTTGGGACAAATGCCAAGCCATTTCTGAAGAGCATAATATAATGCAAACATCAAAAGTTCAAACCTTTTGCCACAGTAATGCATTATTGAACCAATGAGGAATTTCATGATGCGTAGAAACTCGAAAGCAAACAGGCAACCAAGGTGAAATTTGGGGAAAAAAAAGTTAGCTGGGAGAGACTCTTTGATCTGAACCTCTTTTACTCTGTTTCCACTGATGTGTGCATTGCTTATGCAAGTCTGAGACTCTTTTGCTGCGGTAAAAGGTTGGCCAGAGTTTTAGTCTGGTGAAAGGTATTCAGATATCGTTTTCAGTGGAAGAACAAAGTGTGTCCATAATCTTCCAGACAAATAAAAATATTCAATAAAAAATCCTCATCAGACGGTCGGCCTCATATCTGGAACAATATAAAATATGAAGCAGCTGCTTCAGAATTACATAATGTGAGTCCCCTATCAAACAGTAATGAGGATTTCAAAGTTATGAATGAAATGAAAGATCAGTTTTGCTTTTGGAATATGAATCTCGAATGCTGCGCTCCATTCAAAGTTGTATGTGGAATATTTAATAGGCTCATTGTAAAAACATGCCTCTACTTTCAATTTTGCAAAAAAAGAAAAGAAAAAAAAACACACAAAAAAGAAAAAAACACATACAGTTTCATACTTTTAAGCTGAAATGAACACTAGTGGCAGTAAAACACCTAACACTTTTATTTATTTTCACTCAAATTATGATTTCAGGGTAGATGATCGATTAATGAAGACTTATTTTCACATGGTTCTTTGCACAATACAATAACCTCAAAACGCTTTTAGCAATGCTTACTATATAATCAGCTCCATATGGCTTTTCTACAATAGAACATGCTTTAAGCGTCACTCACTTTGTCACACAGTCTTTAACAATGCACATCACTTTGGATACCGCCAAGTTGTGATACCATAAACCCACATGTGTACAAAGTTGGGTTTGAAAATTTCAGCCCAGAGTTGGAAGTACAACTTCAAGTGCCATTTTACTGCACTTTTCCAAATAGCCATTTGAAACCCACATCTTTGCGAGTTGAATGTAATGCAATGGGTCAAAAATTGTATGCTGCAGGAGGTCAAGGTTAAATGAAGAGCCATCATAAGGAATAGGGTGGTTATAGTAAAGATTGTGTGTGAGGTAGTGAATGTGTTTAACTATTTGACAAGTTACATTTATATCAATATCAAAGGCTGCTAGACACAGGGCTGAGCTCTGGCCCAGCTGTGAAAGTGGTTTGACTGCCAAGCGGCGAACGCCAATTAGCTCAAAGCTGCCAAGAGCACATCAACCCACTGACAGATTCATAGTCAGCAGAAAAATTCAATGTGGCCACTGCACTTACTAACGCATATCCATTTCTACTGACCTTAGGACAGCATCAGGGCCAACAGACTTTCTTTCACCTGATACATTCAGTCGCACAATCGATCAGCCTGTGCTGTTAGGATGTAGGGAGCAAGATCTGATCAAAGCATCAAGCCTATGATTCATCTCAAAGACAGCGATGGACTTCATATGTTCATTTTGTACAGAATATTTAAGAAATATTAGTGTTCAAACAGTAGTGTTCAAATGAGCAAAGAAGTTCAATGAAAAAGTGTCCTGAGCCATATTTAGAGACAAGAATATCTGTATTTATTGTTAGCAGTTGCTATTTTTCCAGAATTTCAACATTTAAAAAAACCCAAAAAAAAACATGTTTTAGGGATTTTTGTACTAGTGCTGCATGTCCCACCAGTGCTATCTGATTTACTAATGCATTCTGTCAAAACAAACTATAAACTGACTCCTAAAAGCCTAGCTCCACACTGACTTCTGTTTATAGCTTGTATCCTCTCACTGCATATATTTCAGTAACATGTAATTTGCTTGGAGTAATGTTACAGAAATAAGAATAGCAAGCATCTGCTGTAATTGATGGATAATCCTTGGCAAAAACAAGCAGTTTGAGCAAAGACTGAACAGTTTGTTCTTTGATTTTGGACGCGGAGTCCACCACCTGCTCTTTTTGGACTTGGACGGTAATATATCTGACAGAGATTAAGGCTTAATTGAGTCGATAGTTGATTTATCAACTGTAACTTTCATTGGTTTTGGACATTTTTCCGTAGTTCACTCCAGCTTCCATAGTTTGAAAGGTGATATATCTTATGAATGTTTCTGGCACTCAAATCAATCTAATGTTGAAAAAATATGTGAAGGAGATCGTATAAAGCATTTGATGCTCCTGATCTAACAGTGTAGGAAGTTCCAGTACAGGGTTGCATCATTAGCTGTTGAAGAGCTGCCAGATACAAGCAACAGAGAATCTGTTGTTTAGATTGTGCAATTCATTGTCGAATTTGAAAGGAAGTAATCAAAACAACAGTGTTTTAAGAACATTAATATATTGTATAATGCTTGAAAAATAAAGAACAAAACCAATGGTTCTCAACCTTTTTGACTTTAAGGCCCCAATTATTTTAATCAATATTTGAAGGCCTTCCTATATCTAAGCTGATGTGTACTATAGCACTTCAGTTATAATAAACAAACCCAAATATATGATGTTAGTTTAAAGGGTAACTCTCGGCAAAATGCAACCTAGGGTCTTTTTGTTAATCTACCCGAGGCAAACTTTCGTTTAAAAGCATAATTAGAACGGAAACGGCACTTTTAAGTTTGACCGTATTTTCGTTTTCGAACAAATTGCCTTTTGAATGGGAGTGCTTGGGGTACTACACTGACTACGTTTACATGCTGTCAAATATCGGGTTATGGTCGGGTTAAGGTCACTATTTGGGTTTCTGAAACATTCGGAATAACCCGTTTACATGCGTGAGCAGAGAGAGTTACTCCTGTATACATGGAATTTGTAATCAACTGGCAATATCCCGATGTAAACGGTGACGCACGGTTAGCGTCTGGACGTACGGACAACGTTAAGACGCAATGTGCGTCATTTCCGATTCTTCTTCCTGTATCCAAAGACAACAACAACAGCAGCAGCACGCGGATAATGAATAGTTCGGGGCAGATAGCGATCGCCTTTGTTTGCGCTTTCCTCCTCGCTCGAAAAGTGTGGTGCTGTGCTGCGTCTCGCCATGTTTACCTCTACTTCTTGTTTACTTCCGGTATACTGCACGCAGGTTTTTGTATGCGCCGTCTCTACTCAAAAGACCAAGATTCCTTGCGAATAGAACATGCGCAGAACACAAATCAATGTTCCTTTTGATGGGGATATGCCGATACGCGTTTACATGACCAAATATTCGGGTTAGAAAAGGGGTACCCCAGGGATAATATCCGGGTTTTTAAAAACCGGGATATGAGCATATCCGGGTTTTTGCCGGTGTTTACATGGCCGTGCGCGACCGGGTTATTGCTAATATCCCGGTTTTGAACGGGTTATTGGCTGCATGTAAACGTAGTCTATGATAGCGATTTTTGATGCTACTTTTAAAACACTAAGAAGGCTCGACACAACATGAAACTTTGCTCGAAGTATCACCAGAGGCTCTACACATTAATTGTTTTGTCTTCTTGTTACATACCTACGCAAATGTAAAAAAAATTGCATAATTCCAGCTTATGGTCTTTACTGGATGCCCGCGAACAACGTCTACTTTAACCCTCAAATATTGTAGTTGTAGCGTTGTCGACATGTGTAATATTGTGTTGTCGACATGTCGAGAAGACGCTGTTTTCAGTACTGCAAATCCTCTTTGCATGCACTTTCAAAGGATGAGGAAACAAATAAACCGACGCCATTATTCGTATCACTGTGTATGAAGTGCTGAGGAAGCCTCCAGTACGGTGGCCGAGAGAGATCAACGCGCTGCAACTGAAGAAAACACATGCAAATAGAAAAACACCCGCAAATTAAGAAAACATCTTCAGTTTTACAACACATGGGTGCTCCAAATACTCACAACACAACCAAATACAGACACACGCTGCAAAAGTTCACAACACAACCAACAGAAACGCAGCAAATAGAACAGAACACAACAGAAATGTTTCCAGGGGACCCCAATAAGTGACGAACCCGGCTGGGACATAACTGCAAAGCACGCATAATAAACAGGAACCTATTGTGTGTTGCCGTGGACGCTATTATAGTTATCTGTATAGTTATCTTTCGTATCATGTGTGAACAAGCCTTTAAACTTCAGTTTGAACAGGCCTCAGTTGGTGAGTAGAATAATTTAACTATTTTCGATTCCAGTCTAGGTTAAGCCCTGATAAAGTTGTGTCACTGATTCCAGTGAAACGGAAACTTTCCCTTGTACATCCATACAGGGTCAGACGTAAGTGGAACTCTCCTCCACTCTTTCTACTTTGACTTTGAAGACAGGTACCGACAGATATCACATGACACAAGACGAATTTGAAACGCAGCACCCTTCAGACAGTGTCTGTTTTCCTGTCTGTTTCTACTTCTCTACTCTCTCTTTCTCTGTGTCATATTTTCAGACTTTCTGTCATTGATTTATCTCCCTCGCAAAGTACTTCTTGTCGGAGTTAAGATGGGTGAGCCATTCTGTGAAAACGGTGCCTTTATCCACTGTGGATATGCAGAAAATCAAGAAACTGAAGAAAAATCACTTTTTAGGGTTCAATGCCCAGGGGCCAAAGTTGACAGAACATGCTATTTTTCCCATGTTTTGCTTTTCCAGGCCCATGTGTCATAAAGTTTTGATTTGAAGGCCTCTCATCCGATATATCCGATATTTCTGCTGTAAGTATGACTGGGAGTGTTGATATATTTTAGTCCCCCTGTAGTCAATCATTTTATCCCTTAAAACTCATCTTTGATCACCAAAATGGCATATTTAAGCGTTTTTTCCATGATTTTTTTTTCTTGCCTTAAAATAGCTTGAATGTAACTCTACACCCCTGCCTCAATTAGTAAGTGCGGTTCTATGAATATGCAAATCAGCCCCGCCTCCACTCACTCACACCAGCTCAGAGATCCACTCGTTGACGATCACACGTTGATCGGGGGTGCGTTTCCCGAAAGCATCGTTAGCCAACTATGGTCGCAAGTTCCGTCGTTATCAGCATAGTTCAACGATTTGGTGTTTCCCGAAACCATCGTTCCAACGAACGTTCGCAAACAGCATCGCAAACTTGTGTGGTTGGAACGACAGCTCTCGAGCTGTCGTTAGAAGCATAGTTTCTAGTTTACATGAGATGTAGACTGAATAAATCCTTATCTTTAGCAAAATAAGCAAGCTGACATTCAGTACAACCCGTGTAATTTATTTAGAATACATAATTTACGTCTTTTAGTTTGTCAAGAGATTTAACGCACCGTTTTTGAAGACTGCGCATGTGCGAACGTGCACTACTATGTAAGAACGAGCCAAATATTGAGTCTGGTAATAAAGCAAAATAACTGAGAAAAATTTGAAATGGTCTTCAGATGCCATATCTGTAACTTATATGACAAAATCTAGCGTTAATTCGATCTCAAACAGATTAATTAAAATAAGTTATTAGTCCACCACGTGCGAGACGTCATAAACCAACGTGGTTGAACGATACTTTGCGACAGATGGTTTCGGGAAACAGTCGTGACTAGCTAGTTGATTTCTCCAACGATGCATCGTACTATGGTAGTTAAGCAGCGAGCTATATAGTTATACGGGAAACGCACCCCTGATTGGTTACAAGGTAGTTTGTGACGTCAGAAACACCAACGATTTCAAACCGTGTTTTTGAGTTCACTGCCGTTTTAAGGAGAAAATACTTAGCAATGGTATTGACTTATGAATTTGGGAAATAAATATGATTTCTGTGTTTAATTATTATTATTTTGCATTTTAAAGTTGAAAAAGTTAAAATGTTAACAGTAATCAGAAAAAATGTGCACAACATTTAATAATGTTTTCCACAGTAAAAAAAAAAAAAAAAAAAAAAAACTTTTTGATGCAATATACAAGGCTTTCATATTTTTCTATACATAGGAGAAAAAAAGTCTATAATGTTAATGCTTTACAAATCTTCTCAAACTAATTATGAGAGTAGACACTGGCAACTCAACTTTAAAACGCTGTCACTCCCTCTTCAGAATGTCATTTAAAATGACAGTTCACTAGGCTGTTATTTTGAGGTGTTGTGATGTTCTGCACACAAATGGTAAATCTTTCACTGAATGCCTCAGGTGTTGTTTCATGTGACAGTGATTTTGAAAACAGATGTTGCCTTTTAAATTCTGTCAAAGCTCACAATCCCTCAGCTCATATGTTCACCAGACATCTATCTCAACCCCTTCAAACAAGCTCTCGGATTGTAACAGTGAGAGGACGCAATACATTTGCATAAAGATTGCCTATAGAGTCTGTATTAGCGGCGGGTTGACCGATGACCCAACTGGCTAAGACCTTGCTACCTGCAGCTGGGATACGCAGTCGTGAGATTAAACTGCAGTTATCGGTGCCTTGTCACTGAGGAACCCCTGCAGAGCCTATTACAACCCGAATGCATGAAATAGCTGAAAGGGCCCTCCATTGAGTAAAGTAATTAAATGTGGCTGCCTGCCACTGTCGAATGTATAAGACCTCCAGCGGCCTGGTCAGGTAGAGTAATTACCATTCCTCTCCCTTTTGCCTGTTTGATAAAAGATGACTATCGTTCTCGACCGTGAAAAATCATCTGCGTATGAGCAGTAAGAGTGGAATACCTCTGAGGGTCTTTTTTCATTATTCCACCTATGAGAAAACCTTGTCCATCTGTGAGATTAGCATAAATCTCGCATCTTCTGATTGATGGTATAGAAAGATAAACTTTTAGCTGTGAGCTTGTTTCAAATTGAACAATCCACACAGAGATGCATGTCAATGCAATAAATCAACAGCCCTTTGCATGGACTGAAAGGTTACGTGGGAAATACCGGGTGGTTTTTCAACCACTCATATTATTCATCTCGAGCTACAAAAACAGATCTATTAGAAGTGGGTTACCTTAATTTTAATACGTACATAAAAGTGTAAAACTGCTTTCACATATGTTCACCCTATCAGTTTTTAAGATTGACAACCACATTTACTTTCAGGTGTGAGTCTCGACAACTGTTATCAAGATTTATAATAAGATGAAATGCTTCTTGAGCAGCAAACTGCAACCATAATTCACAATATTACTGTTTTTACTGTATTTTTGATTAAACAAATGCAGCCTTTGTGGGCATAAGAGATTCTTTCAAAAACCTTAACATTTTAATGATAGTGTATATGTGATGCTGCCTTAAAGTCCCTCTGTGGTGAAAATCTAGTTTTTAATGTTGTTTACATGTCTATGTGGTGTTTTAATATGCTTTAAGACAAAACATGTGTAAACTCATAAGTAAACACCATTGCTGAGTATTTTCTCCTTAAAACTGCAGTGAACCAAAGACAGTCTCAAAAACGCGGTTTGAAATCGCTGGTGTTTCTGACGTCACAAACTACCTTGTGACCAATCAGGTCAACATGTGATCGTCATTGAGTGGAACTAGTGCGAGTGAGTGGAGGCGGGGCTAATTTGCATATTCATAGAGCCGTGTATACTAAATGAGGCAGGGGTGTAGAGTTACATTCAAGCTATTTTAAGGTATGAAGGTATAAATTTTTTTTTAAATATGTTATTTTGGTGATCAAAGATGAGTTTTAAGGGATACAATTATTGACTACGGGGGGATTTTAAAGTTTGACCAAATTTTTGTGAAATTCCAAATAACAACTCAAGAAAGGTATCGCAGCATAATCATATGTTTTGGAACAGCCTTCATTCCATTTCGCTGTGTGCTTATCAGTACCTGTTCTCTATAATATACACACTAGACTGCGGCCTCTTGAAATACGGGCGCCGTTTTTTGTGGTAAGGCATTAAAACATATTGTTTGGAACGAGCCCTGATGATGGCGATACGGCAGCTGATATGATACATCGCACAGCGAGCCGAGTAGACATGAATAATGATAGAGGAGAAAATAGAGGGAAGGGAGTGGTGGTGGGGAGAGGGGGAGCATTCTTTTTTTTTCCTCTCTGTCTCCATCTGCCTCTCTTTTTCTGCCGGCCGGAGAAGCGCCTGATGTATTTGCTGCTTGGCTGCTCTCAGAGATTGCTATCAGCCAAGACTCGTCTGTGGAGGTAAACTCAATACGCATATTTTTCCCCCCCAACATTCATAACATTTACTTTCAAGCCGTCTGATTTGGCGTGTGTACGCGTGTGTGAATTTTCAGAGCTCTAATAGTGTGCGATTTGAAAGTGTGACCGCCTGTTTTTGGCCTTCCAGAGATGCAATACAAATGTAATGCAAGATGAACCAATCAATAGAGGTGTAATGTTGAAGCCAGGACCTTGGTTTTGTAGATGTGTTTTCAATAATAAGACCGAAATGCAAAGCCAATCACCATTTGCCTGCAATCGTACGCGCAAAATGAATGTTGATGTTTCTGGCACGTTCAAAGCATCCAGATGGTGTTTCGAGAAACAAGTCGCTCCACTGCAACACGACTTAATAAGCAGTTTGACTGACATTATATCACTGTGCGAGCTACTGATTTAAAAACTGGCTGTCAGATATGTATAACATTTAAACTTCACTTCATGTACCCTGTCAACACAACATTATGAGGAATGGCAGATGGTGTTTTACTGGAAGTAGCGCTATCCTGTCTAAATCACTTCATACAAAATATGATTTGTTAAAATCTCACATTATGTTCGAACTGTGGCTTAGCACAAATGCACTAAAAATGTTGAGCAGTGGTGCTCTTGTGAGGGTATATCATGGCGGTGAAATGTGTCAACTGGTAACAATTTTGCTTTACTATTAATACCGCAGTATATATATACTGCGGTATTAATAGTAAAGCAAAATTGTTACCAGTTGACACATTTCACCGCCATGATATACCCTCACAAGAGCACCACTCTTGTGAGGGTATATCATTCCCTCTGATGACCTCATAAATATATATATATATATATATATATATATATATATATATATATATATATATATATATATATATATATATATTTATGAGGTCATCAGAGGGAATTATGTATGCTGTATGATATTTACAGGAGAAAGTGATGATGAAACATGGAGGAATTTGAAAATACAGAGTAGGACTTGTCCCAAACTAGCCAGGATAAGGATGAACTTGTCAGGCACAATGTGATTAAATGTAATGAATTCATGTAGAATGCAAGTGACATGCGGTAACAGCTGTGAATGTGAATCATCTTATCAAAATTGACAGTCATCTATCCATTTTTACAATTCCCGTGCTGGCAAAATGAGTCGGAATGCGAACGGGATACTGTGGAATAAAGTAGACTTCAGAGATTTCTTATCCTGTTGCGCCCTCTATAGGCCATGAATGATCAGCGACTAGCTTAAAGCGTCAATGCAGAGCAAGTCATGTGTCATAATATGTCATTTGAAAGGTCTCGCGGAGTAGAATACAAGAAGTATAATTGTTTTGGGCTTTGACTAAACTTGAGCGAGTTTTTGTACATGAAGCCCTGCAAGACCCATATGTAAATAATGTACTGATGCTGTATTTAAATCAACTTAATTCATTGCGCTGTTCACAAGATATTCCTCATGGAGGAACTATTTAAAAAATGACCATTAGGGGGCGTGAAGGGCTAAACAAAAAGGCTACCTTGGTCCCAAATGCTGTAACTTTTGATTACTTTATGCTAACACCAATTTTATCCAAATGCAGCTCAGATGTAGGAGAGATGTCACCAAAAAAGAAATGTCCTCGTACCTTATTTCCTTCCTGAGTTATTGCATGTCAAATAAGAAAGATATGTTAAATTATAATAACATTTATATATATAATGTCTTTTATCAGCAGTTTCTCAGCATGAGAATGTTCAAATGCTGAAAATGTATATTTTAAAGTGTTCTATCAAACGATACCTGACCTTTTGAGTCTCCTTGCTAGTTTTGGATTTATGAGTCTTTACTTTTGTGTATGTCACTCAAAACATTCTAAAAATGCCTTCAGGGCTTAAAGGACTGAAAATAATAAATGAAAATAACTAACTCATTTTTGAAAATTTGCTCATTGCGACTCATTTTGCCAGCACGGGTCACATATATGAATAATTTTGATGTTGGGGCTGTCAATTTACAATTTCACACTATTTGTTTATTTTTAATCATTTAAAAGTAACAATTAAAACATTCACACAGTCACCCATGTAAATGCATGTAAAAAAAAAAAAAAACCTTATTGATTGATTCATCATTTATTTTTAGTCAGATTTTTATCTTGGCTGTATGTCTTAAAAATATGGCACTCATGGCGTAAGATGCTGAAAAGAAACTGAGATTAACCAACGTATGTAATTAATTCAGTTAAAATTTAATTTGACTAGGAGCCCTTTATATACATATTTATCTATAAATAAATATATATCTATATATCTATTTCCCCCTTTGTTTTTATAATAAAAAAGTGAAACAGTGTTGTTATTTAAAAAAAAAGCAAAAACAATTCACTTTTTTATGGTAATTGAAATAAAGTTAAAATAAAATAAATATTAGATTCATTTTTTTATTAGAAATGTACTAAGTTAAATAAATATGTTTAAGTTGAAGTACTAAAATGACTAAAACTACACTACATACAATATGTTTACAAATGACAAATGCACAATTTTTTTTTAATTGACTATATCAAAATAAAAGCTAATTAAAATTTAGCTTAAACACTTAGGATACAATTTTTTAATTGCACAAATAGCAAACTAATTTATTTCTGTTAATTTGCAACATTTCTTTTTTACTTTTTATGTTTCTTTTTTTCAAATTTCTAGTAAAAAAAAAAAGTATTTTTACTTTATTTCTATTACCAAAAAACATTTTTAAAGAAATCAAGTAAAAAAAAAAAAAAAAAAAAAAAAAAAAGTAAAAAAAAAAGATACAAATTAAATAAATAAAATGATGTCTTATTTAATAATTTATAATATATACAGTACCATTCCAAAGTTTGGGGTCAGTTCTGTTTTTAGGATGCATTAAACTGACAGTAAAGACATTTATAATGCAACAAATAAATAAATGCTGTCCAACATTCTATTTTCTTAAACAGTTTTAGGTAATAATACTGATTTATAAAACACATGAGTTGTGCATGATGTAATACTTCTCTCCAAAGCTAATATGAAAGAAGGCTAAATGAGATTGTGCTACACAATGCAGGCAGTCTGTTATTATCAGTGCAGAATCATCTGTGGTGTATCGCTCTGTGTTGTGAGAATATTCCTTGTGCAACTTGATACCACTTTGCCTTTGATAAACTTGCTGGCCTGAAATGCCACTGAATGCCTTTTAAAAATAGTAACCCAGCTCAATAACTGTCAGTTTGATTTAGGAGGCTCACTTGAGGAGTTTGCTTCTTTGTTCCTTGTATTTCGTTGTATTCGCTGTTTATCCGATGTTTAGTCTACTACAGTAGACACACTTTGATCGGAATCCCGTTTTCCAGAAATTATTTTCCTCACCTTTCATTTGGAGAATCCTCCAGTCTCCTCCACTTATTCTCACTCTTTTCTTCCCACCTTTTTTTGCTCTGTTGGCACAGCTTATCAGATGTTTTGAGTCTGTATAAGGCTACAGTTATCTAAAGGTCTTGTTTTTCCCTGGAGCCGAAGCCTGTTGTTAGCCTCTGTGCTGGAGATCTGACCTCTCAAACACAGCCACGCTGTTCACCCGACGACTCCTGTCTGTTTGGACAGCTCTCATTCCCCTCGCAGGTCGAAGCGTTCCAGAACCCGGCCTCATAGCAGCAGTGGGAGACAGTACGGGCGGATTTCATACTACTTATGAGGTTGGCTGTCAAACAAGTTTTATGTTTGGTTCTGAACAACAAGAAACCAACGGTTCTATATATATATATATATATATATATATACAGTATATATATTAAATGAAAATTAAAAATATTAAAAATAAATAAAACCTAATTCAAAACATTACTAAAAACTACAATAGTATACTTTAGTACAGTTACATTGTTATACAGTACACTTACTGTACAGTGTTATACAGTTCAATAACACTGCTTTGAAACTATGCGCAATGATGTGTCATGCCCAGTAAGACTGGGATCATGTATTTATAATTAAATAGGGTTCATTTTGATTTCATGTGAACTTCAAAAAATTTAGTTCGGTCACACTTTACATTAGATGTCTTTAACTATTATGTTCTTACATCAAAAAATAAGTACAATGTAATTAGTGAAATTAAAGCTGCAGGCAATCATGCAGGCACTCATAATAATATAAGTACAATGTAAAAACTTTTATGTACATAATAAGTGCACTGTAATGCAATGATTAATTGTAATGTTAGTACATAGTGTCACGATCACAGGCTGGAGTGTGCTTGATGGCCACCAGAGATTATTGTCATTCCCTTAAAGGGATGGTTCGGAGTAAAATCAACCTAGGGTCCTTTGCATCATGACCTCGAGCCAACACCCCCCAGAAGCCTTTTTTCCCTTGGTCGAACATTATTAAAGTTAAAGCTTATTTAGAGATATCAGCCGGATGGCTAATGCGGACGTCGAGGTCACTTTAGTGATTTGGGAAAAGCACATAAAAGTCCTGGCAGAAAGCGATGCATAAGGATGTAGTGCAGGGGTCGGGAACCTTTTTTGACCAAAGAGCCATTTTTTCATTTTTGGATAATGCATTTTTCCAAAAGAGCCACAGTAGAAAAACGTGCTTTTTTAAGGACGTGCTTTTTTCAATAAAAAATTCAACAGTAGTAGGCTAATTATTAGGTCCATAGACAACTAAAAACAAACAAATATTCAGCAAACAATAAATTAGTTGCAATATGGAATTAATTGTGCAGGGCTTTCACTGTGAGGTTGAGTTACCAAGTGATGAGCATAAATCCTCTTATGTGTGCGTGTGTGAGAGAGAGAGAGTGAATGCACAGAGTACATCTGCTGTGTTTACGTGAATACTCGACTTGCCATTTTGAAATATTTCTGTTTATTTGGCCGCTTAGGCGCGCAACCGAAGACAAAGGCTACTTGTCCGTGTTGCGCTCGGAGCGCGCGCACAGCGTCCTGTCAGTAGAATTCAGTTCTCTTTCGCGACTTATCACGCTTTTAATATTTATTTTCAATATAAAGCACATCCTGTTATTTTCTTTCTCATTCATTCATGTTTTGTTATTAATAACTTTAAACAGAATCGTCAACTGAAATCTGCGCGGATTATCAAAAAATACGACACATTTATAGGACATAAAGGGTCTCTGCGCAAATGTCTCTTTGCACAGCAAAGCCCCCGTTTCAATAAAAGGATATATTAAAGTTTATAAAGCCTACTTTTACATTTTCGCTGCTGTTCTAGAATGGTTTTCGCCAGCTTGAATCCAGTGCAGGAGCTGTAGGTTACCACAGAACACTCCCGAACAGCACTGAACACGCACTTTTGCCGGTACAACTTGAATATTATTATTATCATAAACTTTTAATTAACTTAAGTAGGCTGGACTACAACAAGGGAATTGTAATTGGCTGCTTTTTCTGCAGAGAGCCGATCTCTGTTGATGTGTTTTAATTGTTTCATCGATGGTTTGTTGGTAAAGGGTGAGAGACCTCGCGAGCCACATGATTTTTGCCAAAGAGCCAGATGTGGCTCGCGAGCCATAGGTTCCCGACCACTGATGTAGTGTGACGACGCCCAGTTCCAGGAATGCACTAATATTTTGTTGGTTGTACCAGTTTGCAACAATTATTAGTTAACACTAAGTTGTCAACACTTCGGAAAAATATATAATTCGTCGTTACACTACATCCTTATGCATCGCTTTCTGCCAGGACTTTTACGTGCTTTTCCCAAATCACTGAAGTGACCTCGACGTCCGGGCTCGAGGTCATGGTGCAAAGGACCCTAGGTTGATTTTACTCCGAACCATCCCTTTAATGAACTACATTTCACATAAACCTTTGGTCGGACTCATTATGTTCTGATTACTGCCACCTGTTTCCCATTAGCCTTGCTAACTCTACCTATATAAGCCCTGTTTATTCAGTCTCTCATTGCGAAGTCGTGTATGTGTCGGCACTGCATTTCTGCACTCTGTCTTTGGGTTCTCATGTTAATTTTTGACTTTCTGCCCAGTTCCTTTGGATTTCTCTGTTTTGCCTCTGCCCTACACTTTGTTATTGTCTGGACTGTTAGCCTGTGTTTTGACCTCTGCCTGTTTTCTGGATAACGTCTTTTGATTATACCCTTTAATAAACTACTGCATTTGGATCCTCAACCTATGTGTCTCCGAGCAGTTCATGACACATATTAGTTACTTAATATAAAGTGGAACTGTTTTTTTTTTTTTTTTACTTCACTTCAACAGAGAGTAAGAGCCAAATGCCAAATTACACAGCCATGCAGGCATTCCCGTTATTGTGTAAAACAAATTGAAAGCATGTTTCACGCTGAAAGTGTCATGTTGAAGCAGGCTTTGTTTTTTATAACACTTGTGTCGTGTCGCATACCACTTATGATGACATAACAATGGCAAGGAGTGACTATCAACAAGCAACTCCAGTGGGAAAGACTCACATCTCACTCCTAGAGTGAGATATGGCCTGAGAAAATAATTACACATAGTCTAGAATGGCCAGTAATTTCCACAGTATATCGTTTTTTTTTTTTTTTTTTTTTTTTTTTTGGGACCCACAGAGATCTTGCTTCTGGATTAGCTCTTGCTTCCAGTCCTTCCCAGCTCGAGGGACCGTGTGAAAGGCAGGCGCTCATGCAGCCGGTTTGCTGTAGTATGAAGCCCAGGGCTGAACTCTAGGCTATGTTTTAATGGGCACATTCCATTGTTAGGACTGTGGCTGCTAGAATTGGGACAAACCTACATGAACATCACAAGCCCTGGCAGACATCTCACAAATGACTCAGTTCCAAGATAATTACAGTACAATAAGCTCTTCCAGTGCTAGTCCCATTCCGGCGATCTTTAAGAGAACGTTTTCCATTCAAATAGATTTTAAAATGGAATTTATTCCTGTGAGCAAAGCTGAATTTTCAGCAGTATTACTCCAGTCTTCAGTGTCACATGATCCTTCAGAAATCATTATAATATGCTGATTTGCTGCTCAAGAAACATTTCTCATTATTATCAATGTTGAAATATAATAAATACAATAAGCAGCAAATACATACTTCACTGTTAAAAATGTTTCTGTAGTGAAGTAAATGCTACAGAAAAAAACTAAGGTAATTTCTACATGACAAAGTTAGTTAAGGCAAGAATAAAAAAAAAAAAAAAAAAGTAAATCCTATATTTGTACTCAATACAAGCTTGTAGAAATTAAAGCGTAAATATCAATGATATAAACTTAAGTAAAACCTACTCAACCTTTCTAATACTGGTGTTTCCATCATGCACTGGGTTCATAAATAATTGATACGGTTGATTTTTCACTGTTTTCTACTCAAAATGACACATTCATACTCATAAACCATCTATCGAATGTTACCGTCATTGTGTCTCGTGTACCAAGTATTGAGGTCTCTGTGTTAGGGTGCCATGTTACTTCTATTTTGTAGATACAGTATGGAATCTAAACAATATCTATTGTATTATTTACTTAGATGTTTCCAAGTAAAGCATACACTTTAAAAGTGTGGTTTAATTCAGTGTTATATTGCTTGAGAAAAAAGTTTATTTTGTTAAATTTACTTAACTTAGTTACTTAATTCTATGTGAAATAAAATAATTTAAACTTATAATTTAAACTTATAATTTACTAAATAATTTATTAAATAAACTTATAATTAAGTAATATTTAATTAATTACTTCAATTAAATGTTAAGTGTTAATTAAATGTCAAGTTCAATAGTCAGTAGGTTTTACTCGATAATAACAGGTAAGTTGTACAGAGCAGTAGCAGTAAAAATGACTTAAAATGTGTTAGTGCAAATTGTTACGAGGATTTTATCAAGTAAATCCTAAAAGTATTTTTTTTTCAGTGTTGGCTTCTTCCACTAGTCCCATTTAAAACTTCCTGAACAAATCCATTCAGTGCATGCTAAACCACCATGCACAACCCCCTCCTCTTGTTTCCTTCAGCCCAGCTCTCACCTCACTAACTGCAGCTGGGACAAACCGCTGCCCCTCACCTGGAGCCCGGAGACTTTGGCTCTCTCCCACACACACTACAGTGGGAACGGCAGCGCACCAGAAACGCTTCCAGCACCTCCAGTCCCAGATTCCCACTGTGGGAACACGGCTGTAGGCCATGCTTTCTCTCTGTCTCCTTAATGAGGCCCATTTGCACCTCCTGTTCCCAATCCCAAGCCATCAAGACCACCACCGCAGATACAAATGTAGATGAAAATGAATGCAGGAATGCAGTAATGCTAGGGAAGTGCATCCTTGAGTAAAGCTAGTGGACGGATGTGATCCCGGGAGGAGATGGGAATGGAAATAATTAGAAGATCTAAATTATGAACAGTATTGGGCTTCTGGAAGCCAGCAATTGAGCAGGTATAGAGCATTATATGAAATTCAGTATGAAACGGCCTTCTCAAACTATAATAAAAGCACATAATGTGACATATTTCTGAGCAAATAAAAACAATGTACAGTGATGCATGAAAAGTTAAGTTGGCTTGCAAATTATTGAAATTTATCTTAAAGCTTACTGCAATAAGTTGATATTGTAGTAAGCTTTTAGATTGAAGATAATGTAAAAGATAAACTAAAAAATGTATTATATTAAACTTAAATCGATATAAAAATTGAAAAAAAGTAATGTGAAAATGTATTGGATGGATGGATGGATGGATAGAGATACAGATACAGACACAGACAGACAGACAGACAGATCGATCCTGTACAGAATGATGTAAGGTGTTATGTCATACACATCAGCATCAACAGTGCTTTATGCAAGCGATTTCTTCCTGAGCTCCGTCTCTACAAATAACCTTCTGTTTCCCCAACAGCCACACCAGCAGCAGCGTACAATAACAAATGAATTGGACTTGATTAGTCACTTACTTGAGAGGAGCGCTCCTGGGCTTGGGCTTCTCAGCGGCCTGTGAATAAGACAACAGCCCATCAGGTTAAAGGTCGAGAGAGAGCGAGAGAGAGAGAGAGAGAGAGAGAGAGAGAGAGAGAGAGAGAGAGAGAGAGAGCGAGAGAGCATGTTTGCAGGGGGAAATTTATATTGATTTTCTAGGATGGAGATTCTATTCAAGCAGAGCATTTGTAAATTCCTGTGATTTCTTGAGTTCGTGCTAGTGTTTAGTAATTCAAGTTGCTCTTATGTATGTATATATATATATAGTCTTTCATAGGGATTTCTAAGTATTTGTAAAACAAAAATAGTCAATAACCCATTAGTACTTCTGACAACCCAATATAAGATGAAATCTCATGCTTGAGGATAAAAACTAATGAAAACATCCAGGACACATTTCACCACAATATAAAAATGCCTTAAGTCTTAAAAGACTAAAAGACTTTAGGCCTTAAATACTAACCTGAAGATTGTAATGGATGTCCAAATGTTTCCATTTGTTATTTTTTACTTTTTTAATTTTAACAATTATAATTTTAATGTGATTCTAATCACTATAATAAGGAAAGTTTTTTAAAACTAGAATAAGCTTCACTTTATTTAGGCATGTTCTTGACAGGTTCTATGAGATTCACCATTTTTGTATTATACAATTAATAAACACCGTAGTACAGTGATGGTATCGTATATTACATGGTAGTTTAAATATATACCATGCCACTAAATGATTACCATTCATATATTATGGTATTTACTTTGTGTATTTACCATGGCACTACTAGTTGTTTGGAGATATACTGTTGTACTGTATATAATGTGGTAATATAGTATGTAAATAGCATGGTACAGGTTTACAACTTCAGTTCCCCCACCCCCAACAAACATTAAAACAAAACAAAACATAAAACAAAACACAAATCAAAACAAGAAACAAAACAAAACACAAAACAAAACAAAACAAGAAACAAAACAAAACATTAAGCAAAATACAACAAAAAAAAAGAACAAAAAAAAAAGAAACAAAAACAAAAGACAAAGTATGAAACAAAAAAGGAAACAAAACATGAAAAAACTAAGATTTGCATACAAAACAAAACAAAATCATTTTATTTCCATAGTATTTGAATTATGTTTTTGTTATTGAATCTAAACTTGTTGAGCTTGAAATTGCACAACTGTTTAGACAAATTAATGTCCAGCAGATTTCTGGTAAAAGTGTTAAGAAAATTACGTTTTGATTATGAATTACGATTTAATTTGACTGAGGACAATTGTATTACGTGAGGTCTGTCAAACAATCTCTTCACTCAATGAGATTAATTTGCCGAGTTAATCTGCACGTTCCTCTACGTCAGCGAGCTGTTTATGAGGTCTGAGCTGTACGTTTGGCACAGCGACTCCTTCAGCTGTTGTGAATGCATCGTAGAGTGCTAAGCGCTACTTTCAGAATCAAATCTCTCAAGGTAAATGGGGATATATTGAGATATCCAGCACTACAGATGAACACAGCACTACCTGGGCAGCCGCAGAGGCAGAGACGCAGGTTTTAGGTTTAATGCTGCGCCCATTGATCTGTGTACAGTCCATTTATCATTCAGGGAGGGAGCCAGTGATCTTCACAGTGTATTAGATGAAACAACTCAGATCATCTGTCACAGGCCCTCTTATTGCTGTTTCCCTCTCAGTGGGGAATTTGGGCTCATTCCGGGCTCCTCGCAGATGGATGTTGCTAGGCAACATGGTTGGGGGCCGTTGCTGCCGGGGATGGCGTGCGTATGTAAGCCAGGGACATGCATACGTACTAGTGAGCTGTTATGAATGTCAGGTCTCCTCCATCATGAGTATGAGGAGTATTTGGGCACTTGCTTTAAGGGTTATGTATGTGAGAAACAGAGGAAATGGTTTCTTTTTAGGGGGAGGGAGAAGGTGGGAATCACTATTGTGATTCGGTTCACATTAGCTTTCTCAAAAAGCCGGTGTGACGGAGTGGTTTAAGCACAGCGCCTGTAGAAATCAACACAGGGACACTGCCATTTCAAACATGATCAATGTGTGCCATGGCAGACTTCAAAAATTCAATTCTCAACAATTTTACGACTAAACAAAGCAACACACAAAACAAAACAAAACAAAATCAAACCAAAAATAACAATAAAAAAAGCACAAAGCACAGTAAACAAAACAAAACAAAAAACTAAACAAAAAACAAAACAAAACAAAACAAAACAAAACAAAACAAACAAACAACCAAACCAAAAAAAAACTAATTAAACTAAACTAAACTAAACTAACCTAAACTACAAAATAAAAACTCTGAATGATATAAAGCACTGTTATACTGTTATAAATCTCACTATAAAACCATTTTAGTGGGTTACTTGAGCCACTCGCAGGCCTCGATTAGCATTTTTTTTTCAATTTAGGTGAAAACAGGTCGGTTTTTAAGGTCAAATCTTATTTAATTTAACATTTTAATAGTCCTTAAAATGTTGTTATGTGTACAGCAGTTGCTGCCAGTGGTATTTTGAGCTCTGGTGTGTATTTTGTTTCAGGGTTTAGTTAATTTGGGAGATAAACCAGGGTCCATTTGATTATCCAGGATTTTACACGTTAAATGAAAGTTGCTTCACTTGTTGGACCCAAACAGCTCAGTCCCCATTATAGATCTCTAACAAATTGTGCCATAAAAAAAAACAAAAAACACCAACAACTGTTTTTTTTTTTGGGGGGGGGGGGGGGGGGGGGGGGGGATATCCATTTACTACTATCCATTGAAGGTTGAGAAAAGAATTAGATTATTAGATTATCAAATATGTTTTATGTTCAATTACTATTATTGAGTTGTTTAAATATTGTGACCTTGACAAATAGAAGATCGTTGTCATTTTTGAGCTATTTAACTTGGAATATTCCTTTAAAGATGGTGTAGTTAATGTGGTAAAATACCCCAAAACCACTGGACTGTGTTGTTGCAGGGCAAAGTGTTATCCTCCACTGCAGTTCCTGTCATGCTGGTCACACGTATTGGAGACATGCCTCTAAGAAAATTGCATATCTATATGTATATACAGTGTACATCACAGTACATATGAGAAAACAGAACAGGCTTCTTTTTAAATTATTCATGAGACATTAGACCCTAGCAGGTATGTTTGCTTGATAGTTTCTGATTCTGGCAATTCAGGCAGACGTGTGAAATACATTTTTCAAATGACCTGTATAAGAGTAGCCTGCCATTATTTGCAATGGTCCTATTAATATTCACATTTGTATAGACAAGACTGCATTTATATCATTACACGTGATGACAAAATTGCTTCCACTCTAATGATATATAAGTAAGCTCATTATATTGTGATAATCCACGAGACTGAGACTGAGAATGAGATTGAGACCACGAGATTGAGACTCTCAATCAAGCACAAAAAATATGTTGTCTTAAAATGTGATTATTTCGAGTACTTTAGAGTTTAGACTGTCCATTACAGCATATGTCTGACTCTCAGTTACCTGTTCATTGTCCTCTTCATCACTGCTGATTTTCAGGTCATCCTCAAGCATTCTGCAAAAATAAGTTTAAAAAAAAAGTTTTAATGACACAGCAATGGATTATGAAGTATATTTCCTGAAAATTAACCTAAGTAATTGACATAATTATTATGAACAACTTCAATAATAAGTTATTTTATGAATAAAATACTGATACTTGTGTCGAGTACTTCTGAAAGATTGTTTCTTTATAAAATATCAAGAACAGACAGACAGATAGATAGATACACTGTAAAAAAAAAATGTTGGTTTAACTTAAAATAATAAGTTACCTGGTTGCCTTACAATTTTGAGTTCATTGAAATAAAAAAAATGAGTTAATACAATGAAGGAGATTGGTTTAATCAACAGAAACTCAAAATATTATGTTATCCGAACCACATTAATTATCTAAGTTGATTTGACAAAATAAAAAAAAATAAAAAACATTTTTTTACAGTGTGGATAGACAGACAGACAGACAGACAGACAGACAGACAGACAGACAGACAGACAGACAGATATACAGATAGACAGACAGATATACAGATAGACAGATAGACAGATAGACAGACAGATAGATAGATAGATAGATAGATAGATAGATAGATAGATAGATAGATAGATAGATAGATAGATAGATAGATAGATAGATAGATCGATCGATGGATAGATGGATAGATGGATAGATGGATAGATGGATAGAGAGATAGATAGATAGAGAGATAGATAGATAGATAGATAGATAGATAGATAGATAGATAGATAGATAGATAGATAGATAGACAGATAGACAGACAGATAGATCGATCGATCGATAGATAGATCGATAGATAGATAGATAGATAGATAGATAGATAGATAGATAGATAGATAGATAGATAGATAGATAGATAGACAGACAGATCGATCGATGGATAGATGGATAGATAGAGAGATAGATAGATAGAGCAATGACATCATCCAGAGAGGCCGCTGACCCACATGTCTGTGTCGACACTCTTTTAAAGTCTTATTGCCAGCAGAACACACCACAGCCATGAAATAAAGACAAACAGACGAATGTTCCTCTAAACCTAAAACAATAAAAGCCCTTTATAAGAACAAAATGTGTTCATGGTTTAGTTTTCTATGACCTAAGCTGTCGTGCAGGACTGTAGATTGAGAAGGACTTTGAACAAAACTACCAGTCATTACCCTCATAATATCTACCAGATGCTGAGAAAGACCTACATAGGAAACCAGCTTCTACGAGTACCGTTTCTGCTAACAGATGATTCGCAGGTAGAGTTCATGTATAGTGCTCTGTATCAGATACAGTAGTGTGCTACATTATCTCTTCTGTGGATATAAAGCACAGACAAACTTTGACAGGAGATCAAAAAGAGAATAAACATGAACAAAGAATAACAAAGAAAAGCAGAACAAATAAAGAGAAAAAGAGGTTTTCCATGAATCCGACTGATAGTGAGAAGCCGTAGAGCCTCCTGTTTGCCACATCTGTTTCACTCAACACGTGACGAGTGATGCCTCATTAGAAGTTGTTACTGACACAAACAATTAGCCTTACCGATACAATCAATCCAAATATATATATCTTCATCTATTCATCTATAAATACAAAGATGTGTTGGACTAAGCATAAGATTTAATTAGTTTAGATTTTTCTTTTAGCCATCTGGAGCTCAATATCTGAAAAAAAAAAAAAAAAAATTAACTTCACTGAATCACTGGATTACTCATGTATATTCACCCTGGTAACTTTAAGAATAAGTGAACACCACATGTGAAAAAAAAAAAAAGCTTCTAGTTTTTTTGTAAGAAGGTAAAAACCCATCACACTGTGAAATCCAGAACATTCCATTACGTTTCAATGATGTTTAGGTCTGGTGGTTTTTGGTGAACACCAAAATCACTTGATTTCATTGTGGTGTAATTCTAGGAATAAGGGAACACCTCAAGGAAAATATTTCTTTTTCCTTTCTTTGCGAAATGAAGTTGGTGGGAACTCAAAAAACTTTCCGTTAAGTTTTAATGATGTTTAGATCTAGTGATTTCTGGTTGACATGCAGGGCCTTTGACCTGGTGTAACAGTAGTATGGGAATATAACAAGATATTTGGACATTGGGTGTACCAAGTCATTTCTTGTTCACTATACTGTATAAGTCAGGACAGTTATCAGACAACATGTTTTACAATTACAGTCAGACATTGTGTGTTGATGATATTATCCTAATGTAAATCTGTCCAGATCTAGATGGACTTTATTTGTATATCCATATATATGGCAGGTGATTTATTGCTGGAAAATTAGCTAAATGGATATAATGGCTAAAGCCTCAGTTCAAATAGTGTTGACAGTAGTTGGAGGAAAACCTTCCATTGCACATCATGGAGGAAGCATGTTTTGCTGTACACTAACAGCCCCATGTAATAGATAGTCTTGTTGAGGATGTCTAAGAGCTTGATTCTTTCAGCTTTGCTTGCACTGATTTTACCGCCCCATACAATCATATAGAGATATACAATCATATATCGTAAGTGCCCCGATATACTTCAAGAGAAATCGAAGAACGAACTGCTGCGTCGTCAATTCGATATATTGCATATTGTATAAAGTGTTATACAAATAAACGTGACGTGACTTTACTAGAGTGCCTAATTTCAGAGCTTGTGCAAACATATCACTGTTGCTATGATCAGATGTTACAAAATTAAATAAAATGCTTGCTGTTTACTCAGTTCTGCTGTGTGTTTATCTCAAGCGGCAACCTTCCGGTCTCTCTCTTGAATCCAACACGGAAGTGACTTAAACTGCAATTCATCGACTGGCCGCTAGAGACAGGCTCCAAAAGAGAGTCAATCCCATAGACACCCCATATTAAAATGCCCAACTCTACAGCAGAAAAAAATGTGTTTACAGCCTGGTACAAAAAGTGTTTTTGGTCTATATAGCTAATTTTGCACTTTATGACAACTGCGACGGGGGTGAATGTTTTTTTATAACTCATCCGTTTAAAGTATATTAAGCCTTAAAGCAACACCAAATAACTTTTCCTCTTCAGTAATTTAGCCTACCGCAGCCTACTGTCGCACGCACCCTCGCTGTTTATCCAGCACCGGCTTTGGAATGAACGATGTCCACAGACGAGGTAGAGTATGTTGCATGATTTTATGAAAGTATGATGTATTGCGACATCAGAAACTAACTAAATAATGATTATTGTAACGCTTGCCGTAAAGCAAGTCAAATTTGTAGTCTCTTATGTCTCATTCGAACTACAGAAGCGCTACCCGATCTGGCAAACTTGCATAGTGCGGTTATAGCAGATACAGGGTGTACAGGGATACTGCTATCAGCAGTGTGGGCGGTGTCGGATGTTCGCTAACAGTATATCGCTGGATACGTATTTGGAGCTTCGTTTTACCCCTAAGCGAAGAACGAAAAAGAACTTCGCTGTGAGTATATCGGGGCCTTAAGAGCACTGAGGGTGGTGGCTCTGTAGTAGAAAATAGTAATAATTCACAACAATGTGTTCTCACTCAAATACACAGACCGTTTAAACATCAGAAAGCTAGGGGAATTATTCTAAATGAACAGCAGGTTATTAAAGTAAAACCAAGGCCAAGAAAAACAAGTATCCAGAGACACCCTCTAAACTTTATAACTGTTAGCACATGAAAAAAGAAACACAAGCTGGTGTTTTTCTCTCAGTGTCACCACTCATTATCATACAGTTTCAATGGGTTTGAAGGACCTGAAATGCCAAATTTGTTCCAGAATTCTGGTATACATTTCAGCCAAGTACTTAATTCTCTATGTTTCTTATGTTTCTTATTCTCTATGTCCCCCCTCCAACAATCTGTTCTCATATTCCTACTTCCCCAGTTTCTTACTAAGAAACCACTGAAGCTTAAATAAAGTTCATACTTACAGATTATCCAAGTTTAGGATTAAACTAAAAAACCAACACAAACCACACTAACACAACATTTCATACTCACAGTGGCCTTCAAAACAAAGAATGTGTTAAGCATGATAATGTGAGAAATGGTTAAAGGTCCCATGACATGCTACTTTTTGTAGGCTTTAATATAGACCTTAGTGGTCCCTAGTACTGTATCTGAAATCTCTTTCCAAAAATTCAGCCTCGGTGCAGAATTATAGCCACTACAAACCAGTCCCAGAATGAGCTTCCTTCAGACAGGCCGTTTCGGTGTCTGTAGCTTTAAATGATAATGAGGAGGAGAGAGGTGGAGGGTGGGCGTGGCCTTGACCATCTTGCGCAACGATACCACGCATGTTTGTTTATGTTGGATATATATTGCAATGGCACGAAGACACGCAGTCGTTCAAGCATTTCAGTTTGACCCAGAATCTGATCCAGATGGAGAAGCTGCAACTCAGCAGCTCCAGCAGGACGTTTCCGAATGGTAAGTTTAAAATATTATGTTTGGATACGGTACTTTATTCGGATGGTTTACAGTTATCATCATGTAGCTAACGCGAACCTACTGTTGCCTTTTCATGAGAGATCTGTAACGTCTGTCATTTATCTTATTACAATTACATCAAGCTCTGCGATCTTGAAATGCGGATATCGCGCGCGCCATATTACCAACAGGAAAACGGTTATCCAAATAACAAAGACGTGTACAACACTCGCGTTACAGTGTGTGTATTCACACACATAAACTGCATAGCTCATGTGACAGCCACATTCTACGTGTAACAAGCTAGGTAACCATAAACAGTAAAGCAACACACTTATATATCATTAGTTGACTTACTTGTCCGAGGTGTGTAGCTGAGCCAAAGAGATTGATCCAGACTTTAGTTTCAGACGTTCAGCAAGCCCAGCTTTGTATTGACCCTTCAGTGTTCATTTGTACATCCAATTATTGAGCAATTATTATGCTTTGCTCGCTCAAAAGCCATTATGTCTCTCGTGGACAAACTAAAATCGCGCGTGCGCGTTCCTGTTTCCTAGCTCGTTTTCTCATGGGCGAGAAATATCCTCTGGGCGGGCAAAGCAGAGAAAGGGGAGGTAACATTTCCTCCTTGTAACGTCATAAAGAGGGGATTCAAGATCAGCCTGATTGAGCCTCCATTTTCTCAAAGGCAGAGAAAGATAGGAAAAGCTCGATTTATACCGATTGAAATTTCTAGAAACTTGGGGACCATATACAGGCTAGGGGAACTCATATTAATGTTAAAAAACCTCAGAAATTGAAAATTTCATGTCATGGGACCTTTAACTAAAATACCCCATTTGAAATAAACTTTTAATTTAAACGGGCAAAAAAAAAAAAAAAAGAAGGAGAAACTTCAAACCAAGGTCAGATTGGCATATCTTTGTCAACATTTTCAGTTTCAATGATATTCGGGCAGAGCAGACAGATGTTTTGGAGGGCAGGGCGGGCATCCGTAGACAGCGGGTCATGTAGTTTGCAGAAGCAGACCTGTGCCACATCACTGCTGGGCTCTGGACAGGGTCTCATGGGTCGGCTCTGGGCAGTACGCCAGCTATGCTCCCCTAATTGTGAGAGTGGAACACTCGCTGGTCATTACTAAAATTCGGCGTGTTGCACAGAGGGAACCTGCAAATTGTGAGGCACCTGCTACTTGTCTCCATAGCTGCCTGCCAGCTACCTGATGACTAATGCGAAATTCCAGGGAGATTCAAGTGCATTGACAGAAATGCCAATTATGATCACAAAACCCTTGTAGCGATGTTCAATTCAATTCCAACTCTCTGTAGATTGCATTTAACAATTATTTCAAAGATTAAGGTCTAGACACCAGTGAGCAATAACAAGATGACAGTGGCAGTGAAGATCTCCCTGAGAATAAGAATGTACCTTAATTAAACCTCTTGTGCCTTTACTGTTATTGCAGGTAACACTCAAGAAATTTCAAGGATGTCTTGGGTTTTAAGTCCAAAGTTCTGACAAAATAAAAGAGTAACAAACTATTTTGGAATCATTCCAAGAGATGTAGTGGGATGTGGATAACTTTGCTTTGACTCTTCTGTCCGGTTCCTTGTAACTTCAGGAATTGAGACCTGAAGATCTGTCAAGTCTTTCAAATTCACTGCAATCCAAATCCAGACAAGATGGAGGTGAGAAATAAAGCAATTGCTCCTGAAGGGCCACTGTCGTGCAGAGTTTAGCTCCAATCCTAATTAAACCAACATGTTCTCATTCCCAACTGGTCACATTTGGACGCTTGGTCAGGACCTCTTGGCATCACTTTTTAACACACAGGGTAACCCTTTAGCTGTATTTCCCTGTATTACCATTCGACATGCAAGGTACTCCATTGTTTTCAATGAGGCATAGGAATTTTATCGTCATGATAAAATGAAATGTTGGGGTATAATTTTGCCATTATGACTTACATGTTGGGGTATAACTTTCAATTATTCTTGAGCATGTTACCCAACCACTACCCCTAAACCTAACCATTTGTATATTACACAATATAAAACACAGGATATAACAGGCAGATACAACTATAGTCACAATTAATAAAAAAAGTACAAATATTCCAAGTGTTCCGGGTCCAAACGGTTGATTTGTGTGAGGAACAGACCCCAAAGTGACCATCGTCTCCATCTGCTGTGAAGATCAAATTCTGTACACACATTCAAAAATTGCCACCGGAATAAGTGTTATGTCAGATTTTATAGTGAAATCCCATTTGCTCTCCCATTGTGTGTCTTGTGACCGATTGTGTGATGCTAAAGAGTCTGTGTATTTTTTTAATGAGATATGACTGCTTGTGTTTATGGAGTAGGATCATTTTCAGCAATTAAAACCTTAAGCTCCACTCTGTCTTTCACATAAACATATTGCATGGCTTGGAGTGCAAATGGAGGTGTTTGTAATACTTTTACACTATCTTTTTGGTCAGTTTTTGCAATAATTACCTGTGACTGTACTTTTTTTCTTTGCCTGTTATGAGTTTTATATTGTTGAAGAGTGGGTTGGTTTAGGGTAGGGGTGGGGTTCATATATATAACATAATCTCTACTTTTACAAATGCATGCAAAGAAATAAATATGTCTTGATCTGATGCATAAGTCAAACAACTGAATGGAGAATGGATCTAGTACCCCGTCAAAAAATGGTACTAAAGGGGTACCCTGTGCATTAAAAAATGACACCGAGAGGTCCTGACCAAGCATCTATATATCATGAGTTGGGAGTGAAACTCTGCAGGACATTGGCCCTCCAGAAGCAGGACTGGACAACCCTGATCTTGATGTGGACATGTATAAAGCTTGTGCTTTATTGAGCTGTCAATAGTTAAACAATTCACACATCACAATACTGCTTCTTTCATGGTTGACAGTGGAGAACAGACAAGCATAATGTATAATGTGTCTCCTTAGCCTCATAGTTGGTTGGACCAACAGGGGTGAAAACTCATCAGTCCACCAGACCAACTTTCACTCTTCAGACATCTGTTTTTTGTGTGTGTGTGTTTATGTTCACTCATGTAAGTCATGCTAAGTTTGTTTTACACAATATTCTCTGAGGGGCTTGTCATGAAAGATCATCTAGAGTTTTTCTGATGAAGTCAAACATGATTTTGCTTGGACTACTTCAAACTGTTTGATGATCTACAGGTATTTGATCAATATGGCTGGATTGGTCCAGATTAATAGTTGTTTTGTAAAGGCCAGAATACAACTTTACCCCACATCTTTGCCACAATTAGCAGTCAAAGCCGAGGAGACAGTAGTTGCTGAAAGTCAACCTTTCCAAGGGTATCAAGGGTATCAACCATGTTTGATATTTTGAGCTGATTTTAGAACACCTTGTTTCTCCTAGCAATAATGTTTCTGCATGAATTTGTGTTTGGAACGATTTAAAAAAAATCTGGCAGTGAGCAATCCTTAACTGTTTAGTGTACAGCATGATGTCCAGTTTTCAAACCATTTTCAAAGTCAACAAGTGTATGATGCCTAGTATAAATAAATATATTTGCTACATTGTAAAGGAAATTCACTAATTTGCTAATTGGTCTCACATTGGTCTCACAGTCAGGAATTGGCCTGACTGACAATCAGTCAAATGTAAAGTGACCGAACACACTTAGGGATGTGCCACTTAGGAATAGGTAAATGTGAGTAATTCTGACATAACTCAAATTAAATATACAGGTGTGTTCAAGAATTACTTCTCAAAGAACACTCTAGAAGATCTTTAGAAGATTCATTGCCAGGACTCCAGCAACAAGTTCTTCCTCAAAAGCACTCATCTTAGCAGCCTAGGAACTTGCACGCAACGTCATTTTCTGGTAGATCAGAGAACAGTCCATGAGCGTGCCATCCAAAAACAGGCAGAAGTGTACCTACACCTTTGACTAGTGCAGTGACAAATCCATGCCCTGACCTTCTTGACACCCTGACATCATTCATCAGGACAGCTTGTCACCTAGAGACAGTGTACTGATCCAGTTCTTCTGGTCCAGACTTTGTCACACACCTCTATAACAACCCCTCACTCCCTCCGTTTCTCCACACCTCCTCCCTCCACATAACTACTATTATTAGATGTGGCTCTGGTTATTTTTTTATAGCGACCACCGTAGGTGCCAAATTGCCATTTAAGAGTGTCCCTCTGGGTTCCCTCTTCTTGTTGTTATTTGATGGTGACAGGCTCCTTTGTTAAGGAGAGCTTTCCCTTAGCCCACTTAGCTTAGCGCTTTGACAGCTCCACAATAGAAGCCTTTTCTCCAGCGAGCTGCCAGGCGACCAGATGTAGGGGGAGGAGGGGAAGCACTCTCGAGAGGAACCGTGTGTGTGTGTGTGGGGGGGTAATGACAGGGTGGGCGACTGTCACCCTTGTACTCCATGTCAACATTGACGCGCTGGAATTAATATTCAGAGGTGAACAGGGAACACGGTTCTGATCTAGCAAAGCTAAGAGTATAATATATGTATGAATATTGCTAACAGAGGGCAATAAATGTAAGTTTATGACAGGATTTTATATTGAGTTTGAGGGCAGTATAGCTCTTAATAGAACAATAAACAAAAGCTCTCCCCTTACACGAACAATGACCCCTATCCGTTAGCTTTACGGCGCGGCACCTTGTTTAAAGTGCGAAACTGTTAATGCACTGTGGGTGAAGCACAAAAAGGGGAATTTTTTCCTGACATTCACACGTGATCCAGCATATTTGCGGTTCCTTCAGAAGCCTGATAGAAGAACGTTTCCATCACTTCCTGAGGGTCCCTTAGAAACCCCACTTCTGGTAAAGCTGTTACTGTAGCCCATTAGGAAATGAATCCAGGTCTTATAAAAGAATCCACAGCGGCCTTCGAGTCACCGTTTCAATCAAAGGCAAGAACATGAAAATGCACTTGGACTTGCTTGGCAGTAAATAAACACAGTGTTTTTTTCTTGGGAAGACGAGAGCATGCCGGCATTGCCCTGAGACTCAGCAACGCTCCAGTTCTGTCAACACTATGCACGTCTCGAAAGCAACTCAAGAGAGAAGGTCCCCAACGCTGCTACTGTTACCCAACTGCCAAATACATCCACAACAGCTCTCACTCGCAAAAAATGCTAATACCACTGTTTACAAAAGCACCCTTTATAATCAATATAGGTAATATCACTGTTTATAAGACCAACAGTAGTACCACTGTATTCGTTGAAGTACCTAAGAGCACTATGCAAATACCATGCTATGAAATAATAGTCATTCAGTACCATAGTAAATATCTGGTACCTTGGTTTTACTACAGATACTATCAGTGTGCTGACATAGCACGTTTTGTAAAGGCTGTTTATGTTTACGAGCATGTCAGCCGACACGATGTCAGCAAACCTAACATACACAATGACCAAGAGTGTTTTTGACTGGCTAAAAAAAGTACAGCTACACCCCTGACTCTTTTTACCACATACAACATTTTCTGAGTTTACCCCATGAATGAATGAATAAATATAAAAATGTTAAAGAGTTTAAAATAATTTAAATAAATTGCAATTTTACAGTTTTCTTCGCAAACAAACAAACAAACAAATAAATAAATAGATTCCATAGTTCCCAGTAAATAATTAAACAAGCAAGTAAATAAATAAATTCCATAGCCCCCAGTAAATAATTAAGCAAGTAAATAAGTAAATAAATATTCCACAGTTTTCCCCATGAATGAATTAATAAATAAATGCTAAAGAGTTTTAAATAAATAAATGAATACATGAATTACATAGCCCCCAGTAAATAACTAAGTATATCAATAATTACATAGTTTTCTCCTTGAATGAATGAATAAATAAATAAATAAATATATATATATATATATATATATATATATATATATATATATATATATATATATATATATATATATATATATATATATATATGATATATAAATATTATCTCCATGGTATTCTTCACAAACAAACAAACAAACAAAACAAAAAATCCCGTAGTTTTCCCCATGAATGAATGAATGGTTAAAAAATAAATGTTATTGATTTTTAAATAAAAAAATAAAGAATTAAGTGCAATTTTCCATAGTTTTGTAAATAAATAAATCTGCACCCAAAGTAAAAGTAGTGCACGCAAATAATAAAAATAGCAATTACTACACAGACAACTCCAATGACTGCCATCTTGGCTGCCGAAGAAACAGTCTTCATTGTCGGACTGCACACACGGAATGAAACACACTGAGATTAAACAGGCAAAAAAAACCAAAAAAAAAAAACCTTGGGAGTGGAAAAGAACACATAGCGGTGGGAAGTGCAAAGGCAACACCCCTCTTCTCCTGTCCTCCACCCTAGGAAAACTTTGATTAAGGAGCCCCTGATGGACGAGTGCTGCAGAGGGCTGTTTCTACCTCCAGCCTGTCCCATTCATCCTCACACTGACTCGCTCTGTCCAGAGGCTTATTTACCTTGGCTCGCAGCCACTTCCGACTCAGAATCAGAGCTGACTGGAGTGTCACATCAAGAGTCTATGTTAATGTTTGTGATGAAAAAGCACCTCGCGTCTGGGTTCCCTCTCTTTTCTCCTCAAGAGGAGGGATTCTGTTGTCTGTTTATCTTCACCGCTGAGGGAATGTCATAGTCTTTCAGAAGTGCTGTCTAAAAGAGATAAAAGAAAGTCCTTGCATGCTGTGAATTCAAATGTATGCTTGGACATGAAGACATCAGGAGTGTTTTATATGGAGAGAGAAAAAAAGAGAAAAGATGTAGGCCTATGGGGATTTTTTCAAACCTGTTAAATATGTCACATCATCAATAATAATGGGTGTGTGGCCATCCTAGAGGAACAATGCATAGCTCAAAAGTAGTTCTTCCACAGTTCATCTTATTATGTTTCATTTTAATTTCGAAATAAAAACGTTCACATTTAATGTGGATAGTTCAGATAGTAAAAAAAACTAAACAAAAATGTTTGAGATTGCATTAATTTAGAGAACCTGAGCATGATGTAAAACCCATTATATTATATTATATTATATTATATTATATTATATTATATTATATTATATTATATTATATTATATTATATTACATTACATCGCATTATATATAATATAATATTATTATTTTTCTAATGCCAAAGTCTCGTATGCTCACCAAGGCTGCATTTAATCAAAAATACATTCAAATCAGTAATTATATGAAATATTATTACAATTTAAAATAGTTGTTTTCTTATTTGCATGCTGTATTTTAAAATGTAATTTATTCCTGTGATGCAAAGCTGACTTTTCAGCATCATTACTCCAGTCTTCAGTGTGATCCTTCAGAAATAATTTTAATGTGATGATTTTCTGCTCAAGGAATAGTTATTATTATCAATGTTGAAAACAGTTATGCTTAATGTTTTTTTGTTTTGTTTTGTTTGTTGTTGTTGTGAAAACTGTGTTACAATTTTTCAGGAGTTTTTTGAGAAAGTTCAAAAGAACAGTATTTATTGGAAGTATTATTTATCAATGTCTTTACTTTTGGTCAATTTAATGGATCCTTGCTTAATAAAAGTATAATTATTTTCAATAATAAAAAACAAAAACAATAACTGAGATCTTACTGTCTAATCTTGCAGCACTTTAGAGCATCTTGGCATCATTAGAAACCAAAGCTGAAGACCATCCGCAACCATTTCCATCAAGAAGAGAGCACTTACCGCTCTCCTCTGCCCTTCCTTCTGATGACTAATTAAGCCTAATCAATTACAGTTAGATGACTCCCTGAGTTGACTTCATGTGAGATAAATGCTGTATAATGTGTGAGCTGAATGGAGTAATGAGACAGGCCTTTGTTTACTGTATGACAATAATTCAAAATCCTATCTCTAGATACAGATCATATAGTATGCACAACGCAATGTTTCTGACTTAGATATGAAGATATACAGGTGAATAGGGTAATAAAAAAAACTAATAGATATTTCCATACTTTTCCCAGTTGATTAATGACAGTAAAGTAAGATAATTGTTTTGATTTATCAGTTTCCTGATATGAAATGTTTAAACATGTAATTGAGTCAGTATCTAATTTGATATGACTAATTTGCATACATTTCCAGAACAGAAATATGATCATTAGATTAAGCCTGGTTCAAAATTATTTTATTTTGTGCATCTATTTTTATCACTCCATAAAGGAAAAAAATACTGTGAACAGCCTGAAAATAAAAATAAAAAATGTTTCACCATGTTTTTAGGCATAAAATGTTAAATACCAAGTTCTGTCATGAAACTCTAGATGGTGCAGGCTAATTGGCCCTCAACGCAGCTGATGATATTTACAGCGTTAACTACACGGCACAAGCTGATTGGTTCAAGTCGCATCAGTTATGGTAATGGACATTTAGTTTCCGACAGCGATAGACCAATCACAACAGACTGGGCCATCTGACCAATCAGAGCAGAGTAGACCAATCACAACAGACTGGGACTTCTGACCAATCAGAGCAGAGTAGACCAATCACAACAGACTGGGACATCTGACCAATCAGAGCAGAGTAGACCAATCACAACAGACTGGGCCATCTGTCCAATCAGAGCAGAGTAGACCAATCTCAACAGACTGGGCCATCTGACCAATCAGAGCAGAGTAGACCAATCTCAACAGACTGGGCCATCTGACCAATCAGAGTAGAGTAGACCAATCACAACATACTGGGCCATCTGACCAATCAGAGTAGAGTAGACCAATCACAACATACTGGGCCATCTGACCGATCAAAGCAGAGTAGACCAATCTCAACAGACTGGGCCATCTGACCAATCAGAGCAGAGAAGACCAATCTCAACAGACTGGGCCATCTGACCAATCAGAGTAGAGTAGACCAATCACAACATACTGGGCCATCTGACCGATCAAAGCAGAGTAGACCAATATCAACAGACTGGGCCATCTGACCAATCAGAGCAGAGTAGGCTCTTAGAAAGGAGGGGTTTAGAGAGACTGAATCTTCAAACGAGTCATTTGAGAATCATTGAAAATTGTGGTTCTGTGCAATGTATATTATGAGGAAATGAAAGTGTTTTTAGACCTTTTATGTAAACCTATTATTGGAGACCTCCAAAACAGACCTAGGAACATTTTGGAATAGCTAATAAGGGCAGTTTAAGTGAAGGTGCTTGCCAAATAAAACACAGAGATATTCATAAACACAAAATTCCAGTCAACTTAATGGTATGTAACACCATAATATCACCCTCAAGCAGAACATGCCAGCGAAGCGACATCCCTGAGAATATCTAATCTACCAGTAGAGGCTATCCTTGGCTTGTTTGACACTGGCCCAAATTCTCTGGTGTGCTCTCACAGACGGTGGGAAAAGCGCCAGTTGAGTGTGACTAATATCAGGCTCCGAGTAAATTACACAGCTGATCACCGCCACTCTCAAGGAGGTTACAAAATGGCCGATCTGCCGAGGAAAAGTGCCGTTTTACGACTCCTCACCACGGTAAACTTCAAATTAAAGCCTCTGTACTATCCACCTAATGGATGATAGTGGCACAAGTGGGAGATATTCAAGTGCTACAGGTTTATAAGATGGCACATCTGAATCCTCCAAGTTAGTCTTGAGGTATCGGTGTGGTAGAGTGAGGAATATTATCACTGCCTGAGGTAATGCGAGTTAACAACACTAACTGAATATGTTATATAGTCAAGACTGTGCATCCATAAGTGGATCTAATTACACTGTGCATTGTCCCGTCAAAGAAAATACATTTTGACTTAACTGGAAATAAAATCTCATTCTTGCTTGTGTTCAATTCAAGCACAGCGCATAGACGACGAACTGGTTCTCGCATCCGCTGTCCTCCCTTGACATTCAACAATGCAAAGGCTACTTGATATCATGTAACATATCTGTCAACACGATATTTCCTGATATTCATTTCTGTCTTCGCTACAATTCAAACATTCAGGCTAAGTTCATGCACTCAGCTCTCGAGGACAAAGCCAGTATTGACAGAAATGTCCTTGGCCCTGAGGGCTGCATCCCTAAACATTTGGACTGGTTAAATCATTTAAAACCTTTCAAATATCTGGCACATATTTGAGTGGAATACAAGCGGGGTGATTTTGAGCAGAAGCAAAGGAATAATGGAGCAGTGTAAGGAGACAGTGGGATATGCGAACGGCATGCAGTAAACATGAAGAGCAGTGCTCAAGGCTTGCTCTGGGTCTCTGGAATGAAGAGAAAACGACATATCAGAGACTGGGGCCAGATCAGCAGATAACTGCAGCCTTTAAGTGGCTTCCACGAGTAAACAATGCAGCATTCCTCCAGCTATTGTTTGCAGTATCACCCCATCGCTGCCTCTCCAAACCAACACACACACACTTTCATTTGTTTGACTTTGTCATATCTGTTTAGAAATCTGCTTTTGAACAGATTCTTACACATGTTGGCACCACTAAGGCTTAATACTTTTTTTTGTTATTCATAGAAAATGTTCATATTAACTTAAAAAGCGGATTTTTATTTATTTATATATATTTTGTTAATCCTATGTTTATTTTCAAGTGAATCACTCGTGGTATTAAACCCATCTGTGCCTTAGCACAAAGCAAAAATGGCTTTCAGTCGTTGTAAAACAAAATATAGTTAAAAAAAAAAATATATATCTGTAAACCATTCTGGCACCAATTGCCAAGTTTCCATCCACTTATCGATACAGTAAAAGTGCACAAGAAAACAGTTAACCTTCACGATAACAATTACTAATCCGCATATGCCTACCACTTTCAAAGGTTATGTCTGTCACAAAATTACAGCTCACTCTCTGACGTACCTGATGATTTTGGCTGATATGTTGAAACACTAAATTTACTGGTAGAAGATGAGAAAAGAGTGAAATTGCAACTGGAAGTCTAATACCTAAATGTCAAGAACTCGGACAGTCGGTGTCATAAATATGGCTATTGACATAAACACAAAGGAATTTCTGCAGATGCAAACGAAGCGCAAACCTCACTAAAGCTCTGCACACCTAATAGTTATTAGATTTATGCTAATTAGCCAAAAAGCATTAAAGATATGTTCTTTGTCTTCATATCTCATGCCATTTTTCTTTCTCAAGTAATTTTATTTTGTTTTTAGGATTTTATAGTTCTGAATATACCTATTCAATATTTTTGCAGAACAGGAAACTTAATTCTAAAATAAAAATATACAATAAAATAATCACTGTATGAATGTGGGTTAATATAATTCTAAAAACAATATCTGATAATCCAAGTTCCTTTAATCGGTACAATTGTACAGCATGAACACCAGATTTGTTTTTCTATGAACACAAATAATGCAATGTATAATGTTCCACTCACGATGCCTGAACAAAATGAGGCAAAACTGACATTGCATGACAAAAATGTTGACTTATGTTAAGTAGTAAATCATTTGAATCCTCTTCCGTCAATGCCATATCACAGAAATTGAATAAGTTGTCTTTAAACATGTCTGAGAAAGTCTAGGAAAGGGTTAAAGTGAAGTGTTTGTTTGTGAAGACCGCCGTTTCCCCTCAGCTGGGAATTGAACAGACGTGTTTCACTGGAAAATGTTTTTACAGGGGAACAAAGCAAAGACTATGAACATTCTCTCTCTCTCATTCTCGCTCTCTCATTCTCTCTCTCTCTCTCTCTCTCTCTCTCTCTCTCTCTCTCTCTCTCTCTCTCTCTCTCTCTCTCTCTCTCTAATAATTCATCAAATTATTACTCACGACTTCTGTGGTACCGACTTGGTTGCAGGCTTGTTACTAGGAACATTGCAGCGTTCTGCGAAAAGAATTTCATGGAAATATTAACATGTCATGTCAATAACACAGCATTCCATGTCATTGGAAATCTGAAGTTTATGGCTTTTTTTTTCAGTACTGCATGGCAATGAATTTAGCATGAGCTAAAACGTGACGTAGAAACAAGATGTTCCTTACTTCCATTGAATCCTGAGGTCACATGCTGGGAATCCTGCAATAGAAACAATTAAAAAAATATTGTAAAAAAATATTTTAAATAAATAAATACAATTAATAATACAATCAAGCATGATAATAACATCTGAATGAAAAAATAATGATAATAATATCAGTGCCACATTCTGTGCATTAACTCACATGGAGCAGCCACAGATGGGAAATAGTTCTGCTGTTAGCTTTAATTGATTTTACACTAATACAATTAGAGCAGGCACACAAATCACACTTGAGCGGTGCGGCGGAGAGACGTCTGCGCCCGCTGATGGCACATTACATCAGGATTTATAGAGTCAGCGTATTATTAGCAGTGTCATCCAGGCCAACTTATGAGATTCAGACCATGTCCTATTAAGAGACAAACAGTGGACGCCATGGCAAAGAGAAAAGAGCATCATGGGATTTGAAGGAAACTTGAGTGTAAAGTCCAGAGCTTAAACAGGCCTGATATTTCAATTTGGAATATCATTCGCAAGCTCTGCAGGTTTATTCTCACAGGTAAAGATACTGTGATGTGTGATGAAATGGTTTAACCTTTTCTGTAATACACATGGACGGCAGAATGACTGGCTGAACAGAGTTTTTGTTCTCAAAGTTATATCAGAAGCAACATGGGTCACGCTTTGCTTAAGCTAAGGCAGCTGAGAGGTAAATACATTCTGACATCATGCTAATGACATCGCTTATCCTTCCAACATCTCAGGACGCCTGTCACATGACATCAGGTGAAGAGTGATACATGGACTTTATGACAACAGCCCAAAGTCTGGACATTTTATCAGAATTCCTCATAGTATAAAGATTGTGTGAGGACATGGGAAAGAATGTCACAAAGTATTAAATGAGCAAAATTAAACTCATGATAAAGCTAAAGGTCTCAAACCCTAAACTATAAACCGGAAGTTTGTAAAATTACATGAGAAGCCAGTTTTACATGTATTTTTCTTCCCTTTATAGTTTTCTTCTAAACAAATATTCCTTGTATAACTTGTATTAAAACTAACTGTCAGAGCAATATAGCCCTGTGCTTCAAAATGTAACGACCCATGTTCGAGTCCCGGCTTGGGGACCTTTTCTGTTCCCCAAATGTTAAATAAGTTTATAATAAGTTATGTCAGGACAATCATCCACAACCCTCAAATTAGAGGAGTCAAACTTAATATAAAATAGCTGATTAGAGAAAATGGTACATTCAGGGTTGAAAATGGCTAAAACAACTTTTACGACGCATACAAATGCAAATCTGAACATATTAAGTCAAGTCAAGTCAAGTCAAGTATATTTGTATAGCGCTTTTCACAATACAGATTGTATCAAAGCAGCTTCACAGTATTACAGTAAATTAAAATAATACAACAAAGTTTGTTTCAAGAGGAATTTATTGATTGATAAAATTAAATTAAATATCCCCAAAATATTCTTTAGCCATATTACTGGCTAAAGAATAACTCTGGGAGAGAGTGAGCAAGATAAACATACAGGCCTATCGTATCGTACAAGGTTTTAAATAGACATATCAAGTATTAGAGAATGTGTATGATGTAGTATTTTAGTTGATATTACTCTTGGCAATATCTGATTTCTCAGAGACACAATGGAGTTATTTGCGCCCGTTTCATACCTAGAGTTTACACTCATTCACTTCACAGTTATTATAGAGTAATTTCAGAGGTTCATGTAAAATATCATGCTATCCCCTGCTCACCCAGCAAACACAAGGAGTGATGTGTCTGCTGAATGTTTTTTCCCATTATTCGGTAGAATTCGTTATTTGTTTGTAAGCCATTATCTGCCACTTTCCGAATAAGTTATTCAGCTTTGAGGACATCCCTACTATTTACCCTATGTTTGTGTGTGCTGTATTTTTGTGCTTGTTAGTGTATTGCATTGTTAGCTTAGCAACATGCTAACATCCAATTGTACTGAAAATACGACATAAGTGCGAGTCTCCGACGGCCTGGAAGTTGCTGCTTATTTGGAGCGTTCCAATGAGCTAGGGCTAATGAGGCAGTACAGCTCACTGTTTTTTAACAGAGCCAGAGCCAGATTGAAGAATATCAACTGCTTGCCTTTTAAAACCTATCATTAGCAATATAATTTGATGTCATGATACTCTGTGATGTTGACGATGAGGTCCATTTATATAAAAAAGTCCAAATGCACAGAGAGAGAGAGAGAGAGTGAGAGTGAGAGAGAGAGAGAGCGAGAGAGAGACAAGCCACCTTTGAAGGGATGGGAAACTTGGTCTGTTCAGCTTTGCCTGGTGTGTGGATGGCAGTGAGAGGTGGAGGCCAGGAGTGGGTCATCTCCTACATTAGAACAACAAAAACACAATATTAGTTATGATAGATATGATAGCCAGACAGAGATACAGAGATAGATAGATAGATAGATAGATAGATAGATAGATAGATAGATAGATAGATAGATAGATAGATAGATAGATAGATAGATAGATAGATAGATAGATAGATAGATAGATAGATAGATAGATAGATAGATAGATAGATAGATAGATCAATTATCAACATGTATCCAACTGGAAAAGCAATCAAGGTATCATAAGAGCACAAATACACAAACAAATATCTTGTTCAATTATCAGAAGTGATAGCGAAAATGACAATTGCAAACTATCCCAGATAATCCCTCTGAAGAGAGCTTATTTATTGTCAGCTTATTAATATTTCCAAGAAAACTACCATCTTGCCTAATGACATCACACGCAGGAATACCGTGAAATCTCCAGGGCAAATATGGCACACTCTCTCCCAAGAAAACCTGTGTTATTACATTCCAGAAAAATGCACACAAAATCCGTTCATTTCTCCGAGCTTCAGTGGGGGCGAGACATGGCGGTGGAAGCTTTGAGTTGCAAATGAAATTTATTAAAAGCAACGGAGCGTTGCTCCTGGAGCCAAACAAGGTTATCCAAACACGAGCAGGCCGTATCAGAGACTGTTTACTCTTGTGCTTCTTGGACAGCTCAGCTATACATCCTACACATATCTGTGTTCACATGGGAAACATTTTGTTCAGACAACCTTCAGTGTTCTTAGAAATATTAGAAAAGTGCTACATTTGATTTACATACTAAATACGAATTATGTTTTTCTGTTTTTCCCTTCCTCTTTATGATAATTTTATCTTTACTTGCAATATCACAAAGGCCCCAAAAAGTATTTAAATACTTACAAGTAAATACTAAAGATGTATGAACGTATTGGCATCACATAGCAAGATATCAAGCCAAGTAACATTTATTTTAAAGGAAGTACACTTTTCAAACATAAAACTTCACAAAAAGACGTGTTATGATACTTTCTGACTGTCAAACATTAGTGAACCATGATTTAATGGGATTATTTTCACCCTGAGGAGAACTGACTTCATACACCAGTTGATTTAAAGTTATTTCAGCAATGGCTCAGAAAAGGGAAATTAGTTTTGAGAGAAGCTTCTGCAGCATTAATGCATTGTTACATGGATATATCCAATGCAAAGACGTTCATAAACTTCAATTCTATACACAGACAGGAACATCTCAGTACACATGACACTGTGTGTTAAGTGGTTAAAGGGTAACTCTCGCCAAAATGCAACCTAGGGTCTTTTCTGTTAATCTACCCGAGGCAAACTTTCATTTAAAAGCATAATTAGAATAGAAACGACACTTTTAAGTTTGACCGTATTTTCGTTTTCGGTCAAATTGCCTTTTGAATGGGAGTGCTTGGGGCACTTCTATGATAGCATCAAAACTCGCTATTTTTTAAACACTAAGAAGGCTCGACACAACATGAAACTTTGCTCGAAGTATCACCAGGGGCTCTACACATGAACTCCAGCATTGAGAACATTGTTTGTGTACACAGAGTTTACTAAAAAGAAAGATTTTGAACAACTCACTGTAGCTGTGTCCGCCGGCATTTTGACAGTCAAAAATTGTCGATCTCCGAATGCAATGTAACAGGGAGGAGAGTAAAGCTCCTAAAGCTTAGTTCCATATCATTTCACGGATAATTTGTTGTTTTGTCGTTAGTGAAAATCAATATTGAACTTGTATTTGAAAAAGGATCCTCATATAAGAAACAATACTAAAATTCAGAGTCAGTTCATTCGCATTCGGAGATCGACTATTTTTGACTGTCAAAATGCTTGTTGTTCAGAATCTTTCTTTTTAGTAAACTCTGTGTACACAAACAATGTTCTCAATGCTGGAGTTCATGTGTAGAGCCTCTGGTGATACTTCGAACAAAGTTTCATGTTGTGTCGAGCCTTCTTAGTGTTTTAAAAATAGCGAGTTTTGATGCTATCATAGAAGTGCCCGGAGCACTCACATTCAAAAGGCAATTTGACCGAAAACGAAAATACGGTCAAACTGAAAAGTGTCGTTTCTATTCTAATTATGCTTTTAAACGAAAGTTCGCCTCGGGTAGATTAACAAAAATACCATAGGTTGCATTTTGGCGAGAGTTACCCTTTAAAGCAGCACTCAGTAGCTTTGGGACTTCTTCGCTGTATTCTCGCTTTTTGCTCGCAGGTTTCTCTCTAGAGCTCCCCCCACAGCTTCGGAATAGATATTTGACAACACTGTTGTAAAAACTCGTTGGTGATTCTCAGACACCAGAGGCTATAGATCAACGACATCAAAGCAGATGGGACGTTCTTTAAAACGTCTTCTTCATTCGGGTTCGGACAGCGTGAGGGAGCGCAATAATGACAGCATTTTAGCAGATTTCTTTAGGCCGTTAAGCAATTGTTTACATCGCGAGACCTGATATCACGCGAGACTTCCTGACGCAGCGGCCGGCGGCCCGCCGGCTCAAAGTTGCAAGTGCGTATTTTCCGCTCACGGGCACCAGGGGGGTGCGAAACGACCACCATTCAACCCGAAATAAGTAATATAACCATTCCAATGACTCCGAAGCTGTTCAGTTAAGGTAAAAAAAGTTACTTAGTTCACATTTAAAGTGTGTCTGCATGCTCTCATCTGATTTCCATGTAGTCAAAGGACACACTGCACCAACATTCATGATCTGCTCAGGATCCACTGTATAAAGTCTGACAATGTTTACATATAACAAAAATAAATCACTAAAATCAAAAAACAGATTTTAATCCAGTTTATCATCAGTGATGCAGCACATTTGTCATTATATTCACAGCCAATCTAAAATCCAGCTGCATACAACTACAGCTGCAAATCTGTTCAACCTGGCTCTGTTCAAGATGTTTTATGACCCTTTAGTTATGTGTGCATGAGCCTGGATCAGGATTTTTTGCTCTTTGGAATACGTGTTGATGGCTTAGACTTTTTCTCCATGGAGAATCACCTCTTTGAGTACAGGAGATAAAGGGGCTGATGGGCCTTTCTACTGTCTTTCAGAAGAACAGGGGTTTGTGCAACTGCATGCGAACATAAGGGGTGTTGATTTAGTCTTGTCAACAAGGTTTTTACTGTTTATTTATTTTAAGGAAGTAATACTTGTTTTTAGCATAGATGCATTAAATTGTTCAAAATTCTAAGTAAAAACTTTTACTCTGTTGGAATAATAATAATAAATAAAAAAAATCGAATAAATGCTGTTATTTTGAACTTTCTATTCATCAAAGAATGAAAGAAATAAACAGGAGAATCAAAGAAAATCGAAATACACAGGATCGTGTGATACTGGAGACTGGAGTAATGATGCTGAAAATTCAGCTTTGACATCACAGGAATAAATTAACATTTTTAATTTTATTTTAAATTGCAATAATATATGAAAAAAATATTTAGTCTTTTTGATTGAATAAAGGCAGCCTTGGTGAGCATAAGAGACTTCTTTCAAATACATAAAAAAATCGGGCAGATAAAAACTTTTGAACGGTAGTATAGTGTAGTGGTGTGCAAAATTTAGAATTTTCATAATCGCTGCGGCCTGAAATCGCAGGTAGTAGATTTGAATTTGAATTTACTTTGCAACCGTTAAAAAAGTATGTTGTATAGTATAAATAAGTGTAGTATGAATAAAATGTGGACTTATATCCACCATGTTGTTACTGTCACGTGACCTCGCTGAAAGTAGTAGGTCATTCGGTGACTGTTTTTGGTCCAGATTTACTTAACAGGGCAAATTATCGTGAGAGCGCAATTCCAAAAAAAGAGCCAATGGGAGTGGAAAGTTCTGCGCGTGATCTACTGATGAAAAAACGCAGCCGGATCATTTCCATAGTGACCAACGCAATCTACCAAGAGCAGCGCGAATTAGCGTCTGGTTTAAGACATGCTTTTTTTGGCCAGGAAATAATGACACAACACAGTAAATTGATGAGCGCAAACCTTAGTAAATAACCTTGCGTGATTCATTTTAATACTCTCCTCCCATAAATGTTGCATCTGAAAGGGAAACTCCTACAAATGCATATGCAATAAGGTCAGCCGCAAAAATAACACTGTCTGCGACTTTTCAGCGCAAATTTTCCACTGCATGTCTTTAGAAAATCCTGACGGTAGTTTTAACGGCACAAGAGGGTTTGAGCTGGCGCAAGCTGTTAGTAAATCTGGCCCTATTTATTTGGGCATACTACTCTTTTACTGTTTTTCGCCTACTAAATAAGAGGGAAGTATTTAATTTTGGGCGCAGTGTAGTGTAGGCCTATGTACTTTGTTCAAAAGAAGAGAACTGCATAAGAGAACGGTAGAGGTCTAGAGATGTGTTTTAAAAAATCTGAACTATAACTTAACACACTGTCTTAAAATCAATTCTACACTTTACAGCACATACGTCCATTAATTTACATCAAATGTTTTAATAAACTGCTCTACCCGATAATAGAGTAAATTACATATATTCAATAAAAATGTAGGCTAAATAACTATAACTTTTTATTGCACAAAGCTTTCATAGTTCAAAACGAAAACTGAGACTTGTTATGCATAATAACAGAAACATTGCTCACGGCAGGTTATTTTAAGTCCCATTCTAACTGTCTTGAAATGTATTGTTGAATGCGTCGGATTTGTTAAAAAGGTGACGCTTTGATGGCTGCAGGGTTGATGCTTTAAAGGAGATGAATTTAGAGATGCGACTTCTCTGAGAGATGTTACGGTGCTGACAGTACACAAGCGCCACACGCTCTCAGCATGCTAGCATCCCGCCTCCCTCTCTGAATCCATTACCTTTAAAGTGCAGCTGACAAAGATATTAAAGCTAAAACTAAAATCTGAATAAATCAACTACTCAGCTTCACTAATCGACGAGTTGACCGTCCTGGCCCATGCTTACTTTTTTTGACAAGTAGGCTACTATTTAGACTATGGCAGTAATATTCTAATATATTGCATGCTTACTCAAGTGATTTTTTAACTGAACCAAATTAGATGTTACTGCATATATTTTACATTTAGTTTTTTAGGTTACCTGGTAGGACAGTTTTTACAGTGTATAAAATGAGGCAGCCCATACTGCCTTCCATTAAAACAACAAACAAACATGTAAACCAGTTTTTGCCTTTGCTGTCTGGTGTCAGTATTAGCACAACAATGAATAAATACAATTATTTTTTAATTGTCAGATCTTATCAAAATAAGTTTGTTACAATTGTTGTGTTTTGCATGCTGAATGTCTGTGTGTGACTCAAGCAAGGCCGATTGCAAGATATTGTCACAACTACAATAGTGGAAATGTATCAACCCCCCCAACTGTCCCTAACCAACCTATTAAAAGCATTTGTTATTTCTCTTCCTCTGAAACCACAAATAACTTACATTTCTTGTTGCATTGCTGCATCAATAGGAAGAGAATTATAAATGAAGTTCCAACTGCTCAACCAAAATAACACTAATCACCATAATGGTGACTTCAAACAAAACCATTTTCGGAAATCACCAATTTATGAAGATTATGTGATGTTCTCTCAAACTTTTTCAGATGTATTGACAATTCTACATTCAAGATTATTTTTGGAAAAAAATTGTTAATGCAACTAAGGAGAAAGATAACAACATTTCCAATTAATCTTACTTTGTCAATCAATCAGTTAATTTTACCTTGAGTTTATCTCGAGTTAGAGTAACAAAGGCATAGTACAGTATGTGAATAGTACAGATTACTACATTTTTACAATAAATTTTGGGGCAAAACAATACTATGGAAGTCAATGGGGTCCATCAACTGTTTGGTTACTGACATTCTTCAAAATATCTTATTTTGTGTTCAGCAGAAGAAAAAAAACTCATACAGGTTTGGAACAACTTGAGGGTGAGTAAATGATGACAGAATTTTCATAAAAAATTCCTTTAAATGCTTTGGAACCATTTTTTGTAATTTATTTCACTGGGTTATACAAGTTCTCAGAAAAATGACTAACATTCAGTACTGTATTTCCAAACAAAAGAGATTATTAGTTATGCAACTATTTGAAAATATTAATAATGTTATTTTAATTCCCCTCTATTATCTAGCAATTATTCTTTATGTCATCACCATTGGATTTTCCCATGTCATGGATAAGGCGGCATGCAGACTGAATCCTTTAGAGACTGAAGCAAAACACGTCCTCATTCATGAGTCACACGTGAGTCAACATAAGTGCAGCTGAAGTGTGAGGGACTACAGCAGTTCCTCTGAGTAAAGTAAACCCACCATGCACTTCAACAGACACATGTACTCTGGGTTGCCCTGGCAACATCTTCTGCCTCGATCTTCACTGACACAATACAGGATGTGCTAACAGAGTCAGTTCACTTCACCTCACTTACACTGATATCTGTGGCGTCATGTCTTAACATCACAAAAAAAGATCCAGAACTAGACGTTTAAATTCAATATCAAAACCAAATTCCATGTGCTATGTGATAACGCATTATACAGACTCAAGAG
>NC_138732.1:27599495-27787841 GCF_965113295.1 Leuciscus leuciscus
ATGACACCTGCAAGTGTCTGATCACATATAAAGCCACAATATCAACTTTGACAACACAGTTTTTAATTATAAAAAATAAATAAAAAAAAATACAGTTTTTCCTTTTCCAGTAAAGAAGCGTTTTTTGGAGATACAAGGTTTCAAATTGACAAAAAAAAAAAAAAAACCCTGCATGTCAATAAAGCTGTAATTAATTTCTGTAACAAAATCTATAATTACACTGTTGACCTTTGACTAACACCTTAACCCACCCGTAAACCAACCCAAACCACCAAACCTGTCCCTAACCGTACCCGTATTTCATCTCAATAGCAGCACAAGTGAAGTACACAATAAGTAGTTAAATAGACACCTAATATACAGTGTGACCTAAATGTGTGCTTTAGAATGCACTAGAAATAAATAGATTTAAGTGAGTGAGCATTAAGTTAGTGCTTATTATACAGACTGATCCGTAGAACCTATATTCCAAAAGACTGATTACATGTCTACATATATATCTTCGGACACCTAACATGCCTAAAGACGCTTGTCCAGCGGATTCATTGTAAACACAGTTCACAGACATAAACTTCCTGTTTGCTCAGGGCCGGCACATAATATCCTGTTCCCATAGAAACGGAATGTTGGAGCTCAGCCGCTCTAATCAGATGTTGCTATGCCATTGTCCTGCTTTGCTCTGATATTAAGAGTGTAGCGGAGAGAGCCCATTCCTCTGGCACGGGAGTTCATTTCTCCGTTACCTGTGGTGAACCCCATTTCCATTCCAGTCGTGACACAAAAAGGTGCTTTGCCGTGTGCTCTGAATGCAAACCTCGCTCTTATTGCCTCTGGCCTGAAAGAAAATGTCAGTGATATGAAGGATGAATCGTTTCCACTGCTAAATAGTTTATGCCAGAGAAAAGTACAAAAAGTACAGCTGAACGATACACACGCTCTTATCAAAATTCCTTGAAAATAGAGCAATTTGGAAACCTTGCGAAAGTCACAGTAAAATTTAATTGGCGCGAGGAAGAGATTGGACATCGAAAGTGTTTGCGAGAGCCTTTGGGAAAGGCAAATTGCTTTTATAATCATGTAATGTGCATATTTAGAGGCCCACAGTGAACCAGAGAGAGTCACCCGTATACCTCATATCGCCCCATCATATTCGGGGAAATGACGGGAAAAAGGGACCGTCCAGCTGCGATCTTATTTCCACGTTTCAGCAGGGAACCTCTCAGTACTTGCAGATACAATGCCATTGAATGTGTTTTTGGAATGATTTCCGTGTGACAGGCAAACATCCCATCGTGAATCAAAAAGCTTCTTGGGTTAGGATTATTGTGAAGTCAAGTATTGTCAAAAAAAAAAACAGTAGTACCAAAAGAAATGTCTGAATAATTTGGAAGAGTTACCAGTTTTATATGTTTGGGTTTAATTTGCTACTAAAAATGTGCTTATTATTTTATTTTATAATATATATATAGAATTATAAAATAATATAAAATAATATAATATAATATAATATAATATGACTATATATATATTATAATTCATATATATTATATTATTAATATCTATCTATAAGCCTATATATATATATATATATATATATATATATATATATATATATATATATATATTATAATTCATATATATTATATTATTAATATCTATCTATAAGCCTATATATATATATATATATATATACAGTATATATTGTCTAATACAGAAACTGACATTTTTAATTACTAATTACTAATGTTTTCCATCTCAAGGATAAATGTTACATGTGTGTATAAAAGTAAATATGGTTTGTATGAATAAATTCAAATGTGAAAATTGGATGCAGCTCCGTCTCTTTCAAACCCATGTTTTTAAAGCGACTCTCACGCATACGGAACAAAGGAAAAGTGTGAAGAAACGAGTGATCTGCTCTGCGTTGCCAGCTTTAATCACAGTGAATCACTTCAGTGAGTCCTTTTTTTTTCCAGGACAAATTTAGCATGATGTCTTTCTGTCTTTCTACAGGGGGGGGGGACAACTTTTTAATTGGCAGATACAGAGATCACTGGAAGTGTCACTAATTTCTGCGAATTTCTTTTTTTTTCCGGCTCTGCTGTGGAGAACGGGGGAGGTGTCAGTCACGTCGTTCTGCACGACTGAGGAATCTTTTCAGCTAGAGAGCAGACCTATTCCTTTGAATTGTCGGAGGATCCGCGGGAATAACATGGTGACAATTACTGGGTCAGGAGCTCCTTTTTTTTCTCGGAAATAGCTGTTCAGAGAACGTCTGCGCATCAGCAACAGATAAGATGCATTAGTCTTTTTTCTTAAAGGTGGAAAGCAAAGAAAAAAAGAGCCTGGTATTGACGTGGGGAACTGTTCCGAAGCACTCTGTCGAGCTCAAATAGCATTTAAGATGTGGAAGAGTGGCTCTGGGTGTAAATAGGCAGATTTCAAAAGCGAAATGAGAGAGGCTGAAAGACAGGCCGAGTCCTCCTAAGAGCCTGACAGTGGATTGAGGAATAAACAAGGAAAGGCGGATGATGGATGAAATGAAAAAGGCAAACAGAGCTGACGGTGACGGCACGCGCACCCCCGTGAATATATACTCATATCTCGATATGGAAGAGTGGGCAGATGAGATGAGAGAAGAAGTGAAGATCTTTCCATAGTGTGTCATACGAGAAGAAGCGACAGACAAAAATCTCCCAGAAACAAGTCAATTTGGGTGCACATGTCTATGCAAGATAGAACAGTCCAAATGGAGACTTACCAAAAAAACAATGTGCCAATGTGCAAATCCAAAAGACCAAAGGGCAGCCAGGAAAAGAGCTCCCTAGAAATGATTGGGTTTTCATGATATTTGGTTTCATTTTACTCTAAATACTCATTGGTGCCACCTTAAAGTTGGTCATTGTCATCTACAGTATGATGACTTTAATTGAATAAATTAGAAAAATGCTCATCATAGAAGATGTGTATTCAAGTCACTGCATGTATGAATTGCATTTTTGAATGTATTTTTTGAGTAAATTAATAGATTCAGACCAAAAAATTGCAAAAATAGAACTCAATGTGACACACTCCCACCCCCCGTCCCACCTCCAGTCCACCATCAGTCCACATGAACAAAAATGCACATCTCATAGTATCCAGCAGAGTCAATCCTGCATCCGCGAGGCATATTGAAGAATTTTTATCCAAGGGATGTATGTTGTATTCAATCATACAAACCTGGGTGTTATTGAACATCACACCTAGTAGCATGCTCTTGAACATATATACAAGAGTAGCACTGAATAGCAGATGATAAGGTGTCTACAAAAGGGAGACACTGTCAAGAGACGTGTTGAATATTGAATGTGTTTCTGGAGGCTGTGTCTTCTAGCAGTAGGGGTCCTTGAAGAAACTTGAAAGAGATTGCATTATATTATCCAAGTGTAGAACTGGTTTTGTCAACACATCTAGAGGCTAGCCCTCGCGGCCTACCCTGAGTGAAGGTGCCTCCTTAACAACTACATTTGGTCTGGTCACACTAAATCCTGTATGATGGGACGGGTTGGAGCGAGGGGCGAGAAGCCAGAGAGCGTGAACCTGCTTTTCTTTGTCTCTCTTGCTGTCTTTCTTCTCAGCTCAAAGACTCCATTACACATGACAGATCAAAGACTCTCTGACAGCCTTCCGGAGACACACATCTCCATTTGCGTGGCAAACAAACCCTCCTCACTATTTTACCCCCTTCGTGTTTTATGTATTTAAATTTTTTTTGCCTGACTCTCCCTTGCAGCCGCTTTCTTTTGCTTCTTTCCCTGTCCTGTTTTACACTAAATACTGTTGAGTTCACACACAGCTATGTTAGCAACAAGAGTGACATCCAAATTCTAAAACCAAATTCTCTATCGTCAGCTCAACCCTTAAACGCACACCTATGGTTTTTATCAAATGGGGACGTCGTTTACTATACCCTTCTCTTCAAGTTAGACATTAACCTTCTTAGTATTCCTCAATCTATTCATTATTAATAATATATCAAGACTTATATATATATTGACAATATGTCAATCAAAATTATTTTTGTAAAAAGTGTATAGGGTCGCTAGCAACCTGAGGTATGTAAGAATATTTTTTTCTGCACAACAATAATTTAATCTCTGATGACTCAATAAGTGCAATAAACCTTTATTCCTCAAGTTGGCCGCGTCTGAAACACAATGATGAAGTGAGGTTTCATTCATAGTCACTGCAGGCAGAAAACAAAAGAATAGGAAGTATCATCAGCAAAACTTGAAATGGCTCAGTGATTTACTGCAGAGCAAGTACTGAACGCAATCAAATATTAGCGTCACTGTCACTTGATGGTGGATCTGGTGAAGAAGCTGTCGGCGATCAAAATATTGATTTTGAAGACATTGAAAACGGTAGTTTTGAGAATATGTTTGAGATGGCGAAAATGAGCCAGATGCTGAATGTACTGGGGAAATGAGCTCTTACGGTGACTGTGATGATGATGGTAAAAGCCATCTGTTCAAATTGAACCCTTCAACTATCCAAAAAGGTCACATATATGCTTTATTTTATTCTTTTGTAATTGTTATTAAGATATCAGGAGAGTTTTATACTCATTTTATATTGTGGTAGTTAGTAATATATCTGTATTATGTAATAATAATTAGCAAAACATTCATGCATGGAAAAAAAAAAAATATATAGATAGATGGACGGACATACAAGATAGATAGATAGATAGATAGATAGATAGATAGATAGATAGATAGATAGATAGATAGATAGATAGATAGATAGATAGATAGATAGATAGATAGATAGATAGATAGATAGATAGATAGATAGATAGATAGATAGATAGATAGATACTATATTTTTGGAAGGCATACAAAAAAAATGAGAGGAAAATCTCGTTAAAAGATTACATTTATTAGAAAATAAAACCGTATTAGTAAGTAGTTTGACAGTCTTTATTATTTCTAAAAAGTATATTTTGGTCAAACTTTCACTGCTTATTTGAATTTTTTTTTTTTAAATAAAATAAAAGTAAAAACATTTTAGCTGTTAGCTGTTTAGTGTCAACAACAACAATGTTTTTGAGGGTCTGAAAACGCAAACTTCTGATAACGATACGGTTATACGTGCGAAAACAGCAAAGGAAAACCTTTATGTTTTCCCAAAACCCAAAAATATTTTTTTGAAATGAATGATTAAGAGGATTACACTCACAATCTAAGTTTATATTTTTGGTCAAGGTTACAGACAGTCAGAAATACTTTTTTAAACATAATGAAGTACTCATGCCTAATTAATACAGCCTTTAATTTAGTACATTTCAACTAGTCAATCAACAGATTGATTTAGGGTTCTGCTTTCCTTCTGCATTCAGATGTGAGATCAACTGTCATGGAAGAGGTCAAACAGAATGGAAAGACATGGAAAAGCACCTCTAAACACCATTCAGTTGCACATCATCTTTAAATCAAGAAAGTACTTGAAAGACAACAAATGCCTTGAAAAGAAAAGATCATCCCCATGAGTGAATGCAATGTGGCAAAAATGAGACTACTTGTGTTAAAATCCAAGCCTCTGCTACCTGATGCATTCAGTACTGTCAACTCTAATATACAGTATGTTCCTAGAATTACATTCATTGATTTTTTTTGTGATTTTTTAAAATTCGTTTACTTCAATAAAATGAAAAGAGAAATTGTCCTGGTGCTGACCGACTCAGTAATGTGAGTGTTACAGTAATTCTTCAGCTTCGCTTCAATTTCTCATGGCCTGTGCCAAATATGCTTTTCACAGCATTTCCATTTTCAGACAGTCTATTAAATTGAGAGACTTCCTAATTGGATTTTTTATTATTATTGTTATTATTTAAATTCTTCCTTTGTCAACATTCCCGTCCACTCGTCATTGCCTGGCAGGAATACATGTGCCTGTTTTCAACATGGCATATTCCAAGGGCTGGTTTTCACACATCTAACCTGTTTTCCACACCTTGTTTCCGATTTCAGTGAAGGCGGAGTGGTAAGTCACCATTGATTCAAAGTAAACACACTTCTCACTCAGTTTTTATCTCTAACAGGAAGGATGTCACTCTAATTTCACAAGTTTGTCTTCCATTAAGCGACTGCCAAGTGTGCGGCAAACCACGTCATAGCACTTCTGCTGAATATGAGTGACAGAAGGACATTCCCTCAAACATATCACAGTCTCTTATCAGATACAAGAGAAGTCAACTTGAATTCTAGAGTGCTTACTTGAATTGTATGTATTGCTACATTTTTGTAGCAAAAATGTAGGTAGACGCATGTTTTTTTTCAATGAGCCTATGTTGAAAATATGAGAGCACTTTTCTAAAACGTAATAACTGGATCTTGTGTTGTCATTGCACTAAACACAAACTAACTAAAATATTATCTGGATTGGAAAAAATTGGTTTCAAGTTGACGGTGTATATTTTTCTACTGACTAAAAAAGATGAATTAATATTAAGATTAATATTAAGATTTAAGATTAATCACAATCATTCTATACTAACAGTATTAAATTATACCAAATCTGTATTTATTTATAAAAAAAAAAAAAAGAGATGTTTTTATATATATATATTATAAATGCAGATTTGGTATAATTTAATACTGTTAGTATAGAATGATTGTGATTAATCTTAGATCTTGGTGGTGGTTGAGGAGATTCCACCCTTCTATGTAAAGCGCTTTGAGTGCCGAGAAAAGCGCTATATAAATTTAATGAATTATTATTATTATTATTAATATTAATCTTGATCTGCAGAAAGCAGTAAGAATATCCTAAATGTGTTAAACATATCTAATAATAATGAAATTGTGTTTTATGTTTGATTAATATTTTAAGTTATAACAAGTTATAACACACACTTAGAAAAATGGAAAAAATTAAAGTTTAATGGGGTTCTACATAGAAGTATATTCTATATAGTGCGGATCTGAGCGCAATTGCGGTGTTCATATATGCCTAAACGAACCGAACTAAGAGAGAAAACGCACCAGGTTCCGAAACTAACTCTCAAAACGAGGCCGGTGTAAAAACGCCCTAATTCTCAGAGTAAAAAGCAATAGTGCTACACATGACGAAATGTCCAGTAAAAGCGGCCTAATTAAAAATTAAAAAACAGACTTGCCATTCAGATGAAAGCTATTTCTGAGCAAGAAAACCTAAAACATTGACATAATTTTTTTTTTTGCTCAAGAAAGCTTTCAGAGCACATCCATAACCTCGGTTGCTCTGGGCTGTTTTGTGGTCTTTGTGTGTACTGACTGTGGCGTTTTGAATGCGTGTATGTGTGTGTGTGTGTGCGCCTCCGCTGCTCACTTGAGCAGGCCTGACTGGGTCTTGTGCACTGGGAAGTTAGTCAGGATGTTAACGTGTGTTGACAGTTTGGCATCCTCCCACTGAGCGTCGTACGATCCCCTGCCACCAGAGCTTAGCCTGACACTAGCCATGAGGCTAAACATCAGCTCAGAGACCCCGGGAAGGAGTGTGTACACAGCAGCCGGCCTCGGGGGACCCGTGACCCGGTAGACCCGTCACCATAACGCTGCCATAGGTTAGCAGATTACATACTATCAGAGCATCACGCACACTGGGATCATAACGATAGCATGCTATTTGATGAATCATCTCGTAAGAGCTGCTATCAAGATGAACTTGATGCTGGTAAATCTGACACAATTCAATTACACAAAACAATACTTTGGGGATGATACGATAAAATAACTGCTAAAAATAAATGTACTGCTCTGAACAGTGAATCCTGATTGTGATACATATATTTAGAACAACGTATGGTGCCTTAGGGCTTTGTGCTCATATCTCCAGACCAGGGTTGGGGGAATTTCAGAATTTCACAAGAACAGAGGAATGTAATAATCCACAATCATTTCTAAGGAGTTCTGTTTATATTTTGTAAACCTGATGGATGTTGTCCAGATTCAAGAGTTTGGTGTATAATAAAGCATTCTGGGAAATTGGTGGAGAAAAGCCAAATTTTGTCTGAAACAAAATTCTCGTTTATAATATAGTAGTATGGAGCCCCTAAAGGTACATGCAATGAAGAAAAAAAAGAGAATATATATATATATATATATATATATATATATATATATATATATATATATATATATATATATATATATATATATATATATATATATATATATATATATATAATGTCAATGATCTTGCGTTCGTCTGCAAAACTTTTGATTTCTTTGCGAGCGAATATAAACGTTTTTTCCTCTCATCTCATTTTTTCTCTCCACCATGTCCCTTTAGGGGCTCCATAATAATACAAATTGGGGTAAAACTTTATTTTAAGGTGACAGTTACACGTTACTACATGTAAATTATGCATAATTACAAGTAACTAACCCTAAACCAAACCCTAACCATAACTCTGTAGTATGTACTTAATTAATATTACTTAGTACTTATTTGAGTAAGTACAATGTAACTACGTCACCTTAAAATAAAGTGTAACCCAAATCGAACTTGTTTATAATACTGTTGCGATATCAAACTCACAATTGTGCTGTTATACTGAATATCAGGCCGCTAGAAAACCATAACCATGCTAAAATTGAACACTTTTGCTCATGTAATGTTGCTTAAATATTTAACTAAATGTATATAAAATAGATACTCATTACTATGATTATTCATGATTAGCCTATTGTTATTATTAGTCTAATTACTATTATTTAGTTAATCATTACTAACAATCCAATGCTTCTAGAAAGACTCCATATGTTGAATGTATTATGGTGAGTGTGTTAATGGGTAATGCATAGTAAAAAACTAAATATCTGATTACAAACTTGCAGTAGTATATGATTTTTATTTAATTCTACATCTTTGACATTATATCACAAAAAGTAATTTGGAATATAAAAAGACAGACTGTAAAACTGCAATTGAATGGAGCTCTGATTGGTGCACAATCCTGCTCCATTGGACTGCTGGCCCTGCCACACACACACACACACACACACACACACACACACACACACACACCTTTTCCACTGCCACCACCTCTCAGTGGAACAAAGACGCCTAATTACCATGCAGATCACAACATCCCTCAGATGCTTGCAGAGGCGTGACGGTGCAGGAGAAGAAGGAGTGGATAAAAAACCATCCCTATAGGACACTCTCCAAATATGACCACCCAGGCATAAAGCAGGCCTGGTCCGGAATGTCACCGGAGAGGGAACCGCATAATCCCACCAGGGCCGAGATTATTAATCTGAGCTCGCAAATGATTCAGCCTGCTACCCACTGTGCCCCACAGCAAGCACCGTCGAGCAGGCAGAACCAAGTCTAGCCAGTCCCCCTCCTGTGGAAATTAATAAGCTTGAGGCCTGGCTCTAACAAATGAGGGAGGCAGAGACCGCAGGAGGGAGGGAAGAGAAAAGAAGGGAGGAATTAAAGCACATCATCTCCACTAAATCTACCTTTGTTAGCCGACAAAGTGGTTGGAATAAATCACTTCTGGCTTGTACGGCAGTAGAGTGGAGTGATGAAACGCATTGAGTAGTTTCTAAGGCTGACAAATGCAATTGAGGGTCGAATGTTCTAACAGATTTGCCTTTAGCAAAGTCAACTTAAAAGGGGACCTATTATGCAAAATTCACTTTTACATGGTGTCTGAACATAAATGTGTGTCGGCAGTGTGTGTACACAACCACACTTTAATGGTAAAAATCCACCCACTCCTCTTTTTTAATCCCCATAAATAATAAGCAGTGTCTCAGCATAAGCCGTTTGCAGTTTCTATGCAATGTGATGTCACATATGCTTAGGCCCCGCCCACAGCTGCTGACAGACTCCGCCCTATTAGCACAGACCCCGCCTTCTGTGAGCTGTACACGGTCCGCCGTGTTTATCTCCTCGCCAGAGCATTTAACAGCAGCATTCAAGTAAGAAATGTGTTCTTATTAAAGCTACTACAGTTATCCAGTCAAGAGCAGTGAGTGATTTTCTGTTTTTCTTTTGTTGTTTGATTCATATAAACAGCATATATAGCAGCAGGTTCTGTATATTATGCTGCTTTCACTTTAATACACAGATCTAATATACACATGTGATTTCTTTACTTCTGTTTACGTTCACAGACATAACCGACTGTGTTTATGTGAAATGTGTGTGTTTTTGACGTAACCTTGAGTGTATTTGACAGTTTAAGCGCAATAAGACGTTAAAGAGAACTTAGCTTAACACTCACGGGATGCGGCGTCTGACAGCCAGCTTTCTGTGTGTGTGCTCGGAGTGTGTGTGATCAGAAAACCATCTATCAGAAGTTTAGACTGATGTGGCTTTAAAGGGGTCATCTGATGCAAAATTTAATTTTAAATGGTGTTTGCATATAAATGTACACAACCACCATACAATGAAAAAAAATCCATTCACTCCTTTTTTTTAATCCTTAAAAAGTCTAAACACTCTCAATAATCGAGCCGTTTGGATTTTTGGAGCAATATGATGTCATATTGCTCATGCTCCGCCCACGACCACTGATGGACTGTCCCGTATTAGCATATTTCCACCCTCAGCCATTTGTATGCTGTCTGCCAAGGCAGCACTTTACGTGTCGACACCCCCCACGGTAGAGAGGGGTGGGGTTAGCAGTTGCTCATTATCATTTAAAGAGACATGCACTGAAACGGGTCGCTGTGAACAGAGCTGTTTTTGAGGATGTAAAAAGGGTTTTTACACAACCATTGAGGACTTTTAACCAAAGTATGTTACAAACTTTACATGAAGACCCTAAAGAATCATACCAACTTGTGGAAAATAAATGGGCATCCGATGACCCCTTTAAAACACATGTAGATAATAAACTTTCATGTTGATGACGAATTACAATGTCACATGAGCATGACCGCGATAGAGATGATAATCAAAACAAAACAGATGTTTTGTTAGTTTTTGGCAGAGTATCCGAGGCACGAGCTGAAAATGCACAGCCCTCTTCTGGAAAGTGGGGTGGGGAGCAGCAGCTCATTTGCATTTAAAGATACATGCACGGAAACAGCATGTTTTATTATATTACATTAAAAAGGTTCCTGAAGACTAAAAATTTACTGTTTAATGTTATGTATTTGTATTATTTTTCTTTATTCATTTTCATAATAATTTCATAATGTATTTTGTCAAGCCAGAGTTATGTGTCTGTGTTGAGTGCATGAGGAGACTATAGATAGCATAGAACCATGTGAAGATCATGTCACATGAGACAGGTGGGTGAGCTATATTTTGTAGAGGGTGTGTACAATGTAACATGTTTCCAACTGATGCAGATGTAAGCAACAAAGATATGTTCTTAATATGGAAGTGAATTGTGCCATGTGTTCGCATGACATATACGTTCCATTTTTAAAGCTAAGCAATATAGTTTGTTACCATAAAGGGAAGCCTCTCAGTGATGTATATAAGCTCAATTTTACTGTACACATCAGAGAAACTAAGAGAGGAGAGAGAAACTAAGAGAGGAGAGAGAAACTAAGAGATGTGAGGGAAGAGAAATACGAGAACGTATAGACCTGGCATGAATGTAACATCTTCTCAGAGTTTCTCTCCTGACATATAAGAATAAAAGATTCTTCTTGGCAAGATAACTGGTGTCCGGTCCTGTGAATCTAATAATAAGGGGAAAGACTAAATTCCAAGTCTACAGTTCCCATTAAACAAACTAGTCTTTTAGCCATAGGAGCATGGGTGCAATTCACAGTGAGAATGGGCGGGACGTGTCCCAAGCCTATTTTGCTATGGACAATTTTGTCCCAGTCACTTCTATAATCAGAAAGAGCAACTATTCCCTCATTATAAAAGCCAAAACATTACCATTAGACCAACAAGTCATAATTAGCTTATTCATGCATTTGCACAGTGACCTACAAAACCCCAGGCCTGACAGCAGCAGATGAATGAAGAAATTAAGTTTTGAAATATCTTACAAGTTCATCTGAACACTTGAATTAGTCAGCAGAAATAATTGCTCCCTCAAATCACTGTATAATGAGAATTTGGGTTTTTGTCAAATAATAACTCAGTTATATTATTCAATATAAAATATTCAATATTTTTGTCATTAGATTTGATTTTCTCACAGTGTTCGACCTTTTAAAGAATGTGATAGTTTCTTAAAAAACAAAAACAAAAACAACTATCATCTAAAAATGTCTGTCCATTTTTTTTATTGAATTATGGTAAGGTAATGTGTTTCATAATGACTGGACAATACCAAGGTTTCCAGAAAAGAATGAGACATTTACCAATATCTAACATACAGTTGCATCTAAGATCGGTTTAAACAAACAAAGTAAAAAATAAATAAATGTATGGCCATTAATATAATCCTGGGTTATGTTACTCTCATATTTCATATAATATATTGAACCGTTTCCCCCAGGTGCTGAAACTAAAGACACTGTGTGAAAGTGACTGTTCAGTACAAAGCATATGCATATTTAATGAGGTTGGCATTGTTTAGTTTATGATTGGTTGCTTGTTGCTAAACAACTCAGCATAAAATTCAAGCACTGCGTTGTTTCACACTGTATGAAATAGTGCCAACGTTCCTTTACTGTTCATTGTTTCAACAGTCAAAACATTCATTGACATTTATTTTTTTTATTTTTTTTTGTGCTATTAATGTAGAGTAATCAACCATGATGGTAAAGAGAGAACAGCTGAAGACATTGTGATCAACTAACTCAGAATCATTTGAGCTCCAGTTCACTGTTTCAGAAACACTCTTGTGTGCCAAAGGCCTTTGTTTGGATCAGTCCCATCGGCATTATCTTTGTATCCAGTAAGTTCTTGGAAGACGTCCAGTGTTGTAAAAATGCCCTCACTGACAGACTATTGAAGAAGGTTAATGAACTTGTGCTATAATAACTCATTTTCAAAGAGATATTTGTGATTTTTTTTTTTTTTACATGTAGACACGCCTCATTGTGTTGATGTTATTTTTTCTTCTTCTTTTTTTTCACTTTGCAATGATTTAATGATGTCCAGGCATGTTTGCTCTTGTTGCATTGGCAGTGTTGGCACATTTAACCTTGTTTTCCAGGAAATCCTGGCCTTGAAAGCACCTGGTCAGTTCTGCTCCCATCTGAATCAAGGTCTACACATGACAGATGTGAAAGTGGCCGAGTCATGCAGTCTCACCATATGGTGTCTAGATAACCCCTTGTGCAAACGTTGCATGGCTACCTCAACTTCACACACGTCACATCTCTCCAGTCCCTGGAGGCTGCTCTATTTCCCACAACTCTCGAAATAAACAAACACATTTACTGCTCGTTTTACTATAGCAGCTTAAATTAATCATATAGTGCCTTTGGGAAACGACAAATAAAAACACACATTTCAGTAATCATACCATTACATATGTATACTGTATCATAACACAGAGATGGCTAAACTTAGGAATGAATATATGAACCAGTTCAGTTTTCAAAAAAAGTAAAGAAGCCAAATGATTGGTGATGAGAGAGAAATATTAATAATAACATTTGGTATTTCTCAAATCTCAATCATTCTAATGACTCTTACTCACTGAATCATTGTATCTTACTCACTCAAAACTTTTGGATGGAATAAATAAAACATATCATTTTTATAGTACTGGAACCATATGATTTTCATAACATGCAGTTCGGTTAATAATAAAATAAATAAATAATACAAAATAATAATATTGACATTTCAAATAATCTAATGACTCTTACTCACTGAATAAGTCTAAATATATTTGTTTGGAACAAACATCCAAAGCGGCAGTGTAATGTTATTCACAAACAAATGACTCTAATGAGCCAGTTGTTTTAATTGAGAATGATTCCCGAATCAGTCTCAAACATTCTAATGACACTTACTCACTGAATCATTCTGAGTATATTTGTTTAGAACAAACATCCAACGCAGCCAGTGTAATGTAATTAGAAAACAAATAACTAATGAGCCTGTTGTTTTTAATTGTGAATCATTCACGAATCAGTCTAAAACATTCAAATGACTTACTCACTGAATCAATCTTGAGTATATTTGTTTAGAACCAAGCGGCAACCTCCCCGTCTCTCTCTTGAAACCAACACGGAAGTGAGTTAAACTGCAATTCGTTGACTGGCCGCTTGAGGCTGGTGTCAAAAGTGAGTCAAATCTGTTTCTCCCCCATGTTAAAATGGCAAATTTTTCAGCAGAAAAAAAAGAGTTTACAGCCTGGTGTCTGTATGTGGCTTTGGTCTATACAGCTAATTTTGCCCTTCATGACAACTGTGAGGGGGGTGAATTTTTTTATAACTCATCCGTTTAGTTGATTAATATTTAAAGTTCTGCATAATTAAGGGTGTGTCCACTTGAGTGACAGGTGGATTGCCGCTGATGTCAATGCTAGCCGTTTGTGTGCTGTTACTAGCCGTCACTTCACCTCAGCAAATTTTAGCTGCTGAACTTGCCATATCTGCAGTGTTTGTGCTTTTTTTCGGGATTATTTCATACAATTTAATACACCCATTACTTCGCCCACGGCTTAGGATTCCGTCGTTCTCGTCGAGTATCGTTCGAGAGAACAACCAGCGCTGTATTTCAGTTGTTTTCCTCTGTGAACATGCACTAATGGATGTCTGACAATTTCGTTGCTTTTTGGAGTTTTCAGATTTAAAAACGTCAATAAAGGCTCGTTCGTTCTGCTCTCACGGAACAGATTATAATATGCTTATGTACCGTCAGATGAAATCCTGCAGGTGTCGGCGCTTTCTCCGTCCATGCAATAAATGCACATGCTTGAATGAGCGCGGATTTCCAGCGCATTTACTTGAACTTCATAGGTAACGTTAATATATCTATGGTTTAACCCATTTGAGAGGCGGCCAAAATCTGAATTTAAAATGGACTGAATAAGCTCTCTACGAACTTGACGAGCGATGCCGCGCTGACGGACCATACACTATAAAAAAAGAGTGACTAACATGTATGCACATAAATCACTGTCACACACACTCTCTCAGAGTAATATTAAGTTACTGCATATACATTTTCAACTAGCAGAATAGTACAGAATCACGATACACAGTCTCACTTGTTGCCATGTCTTTTAACTATTATAATATTTCGAAGGGCAAAAACAGGAACTTTTAATTGGCTTTACATCATCAACTGTCACTTTAGCGCGAGGCCGTGCAGTCGCAGACTTGGTACTGTCAGTAGCATATAGCATAGCATTACCTCCCCACCCGCCCCGCCTCTTTGCCCATTTTCTGTTATCCGGGAGTGACGCGAGGCCAAGATGGCGACGGCTGGCTCCGCCCACTTTAGGCTTAAAAAATGCTCTTCAGAAACCTACGGGTGACGTCACGGACACTACGTCCATATTTTTTTACAGTCTATGTTTAGAACCCAAACATCCAGTGTAATGTGATTCACAAACAAATGACTCTATTGAGCCAGTTGTGAATGATTCCCGAATCAGTCTCAAACATTCTGATGACTCTTACTAATTGAATCAGTCTGATTATATTTATTTAGTATTTTTGTTCAGTATACAGTTTATGCCAACACTAAAGGACAAACTAAGGGTGGAGGGTTGCTTCACTAAAAGTAATAAAAGAATGGTTAAACTGAATCATAAGTGTTTAATTCCCATGCCGCTACTCTCAGACAAACAAAACGGCAAAAGTGATTCAATAAACCAACATCTGTCTCACAGGATTTACTAAATGTGTACTTCCCTCACAAATACAGTGATTTAGAGTTGAGCGCATTTAGACGCGTCTTGCCATTCTGCACCTCGCACCCGCAAGTTCTTTTCCAGCACAAACAGAATCCCTTAATTCCTCGGTCTGGAAGGTGATTCAGACAGTGACACTCTGGGCTTTGCTCTCTGAAAACCTCTTTCTATCCCAACCTCACAATAGCTTTTCTGCAGCCTTCCGTTTTTATTTGAAGGGTCTCTCTCTACCTTGACCTCTGAGCGCTTCCTCCTGCTACCGCTAATTAGCTAAAGCAGTATGTTTCGCTTGCATTCCAATTACGCACTGGAACGTCAACCTAAGTTCCCGCTCTTATCCTAATTATCTGTTACTAATTTAAATTTTGGCTGCGGCTCTGCTCGGGAATGATGTTAATGTAAGTGTTCCTGTCAGTCGGAGAGTAATTTGATTTAGAGCGTGTCTATGGTCTAATTAAATATGCTGTTTATGCGCAGTATGCAACTTTCGGCCGAAGCCCCATCTGCGTTTCATCACTTTGAGAGCTCAAGGGAGTGAGGGAGAGAGAAAGAGAGCGAGAAATTAAATGATTTTAAGGACTTTAAGAGGAGAAGAGCGGTGTAACCTTTAAATGAGGTGTTAATACTCGGCACATGCTCTTCATAAGTCAAGAATTATAATATTTCTCGAAGAAAATCGAAAATCAAAGACAGAAAAACGTGAGAAGGAATTACAAAGAACTGTCTATCTGAATGTGTCTGTGTAAATTTACCTCAACAAATGTCAGTGCAGTCTATGCACAGACATGCGAAGAAAAAAATAAACTAGACGTTAAATATTCTTTTGTTATTAGTAAAAACTAATTATTTAAAAATTTTAAATAAATTATAGGATATTTTATTATAATAAAATATAACATTTTAGTTCATATAATGAAAAGAGTAACACTGTGAAATAATCATTATTTTTATTTTAACTTTTATTATTTTAAAATATCTTTAAAATGTAATTTACTCCTGTGACGGCAAAGCAGAATTGTGAAACATTACAAAACTGTGATCATTTTTGTCAGGATTCTTTGGTGAATACATATTTCACGAGAACAACACTGATAAAAAAAAAGAAAAAAAAAAGAAAAAGAATTGTACAAGTATCTATTATTCTATTTTAAACTGTGGTGACATTTAGTGAAATGACTGTGATGCATTTTTTGTTGTAAAATCCCAAATGCAATATATATATATATATATATATACACACACACACACACACACACACACACACACACACACACACACACACACACACACACACACACACACACACACACACACACACACACACACACACACACACACACACACACACACACACACATATATATATATGCAATAGCCTCTATGTGCCATCTGAAGTTTTCTTCTAAAATGCGCATTTTTTTCAAGCTCGTATGTTTAAATTCAGTAATTTCACTTTAGTGACAATTAATAGGTCATTTCTGTCATTCTAGAGGAAAGTTTCAGATGGCACTTAGAGGCTTTTGCATCTGAAGTCTTCATATAGGCTATACAGAAATACTCTTTTAGTGATATAATACATATCACTAAAATAGTCTTTTTGTACCCTCCCTGCTCTATAAATGGAATCCTCACACACACATAAACAAAATTAATTGTATGCTCACCCAAAACAAAATGTACCCACCTAAACAACATGAGGTTATGTCTGCACAGTACTGGATGAGGCATACAGGCTTTTAGTGCAAAAAACACAGACACACAGCTTTATCACGCCAGACAAACACACATTCCATCATGAACACACCCTTGTGTAAGACCACCTAAGCACACACACACACACACACACACACACACACACACACACACGCACACACATACATTCCACTGAGAAAAACACACGCGCAGAGCGCTCATTTGCACCCAATCTCTTTCCAGTGTGGCAGGCGGCGTGTGTGTCTGTGTGTGTGTGTGTGTGTGTGTGTGTGTGTGTGTGTGTGTGTGTGTGTGTGTGTGTGTGTGTGTGTGTGTGTGTGTGTGTGTGTGTGTGTGTGTGTGTGTGTGTGCGTAAAGGCTGCTCTTGTCTCTTGGGGCATTTCCTTGAGATGATTTGTCGGTTGCCTTGTCTCTCCTTACTGATGGTTCCTCAGGCTCATTAATATTCATCTGAGAGCGAGTGGGGTACGAGACACACACACATCGTGCTCCACATCACCGAGTCCTCATTTATTCATATTGTGGACTACATTCTGATATCTAAGCCTTCTAAACCCCGATACACACATCTACAGGAACCACAGGTTTGGGTCTGAGACAAAGAGGTTTACAATACCTAGAGAAAAGTAGCCGCTAGCATTTCCATTCATCTCAATGACAGTCGCTCAGCTGGCACAGGAACCACACAGAAGTTCATGAATTTCAAATCTGCCATATTTTCTCATGGGTGCTCAGTATCGCAGTAGAAAATGGTACTAGCAACATCACAGGTTCGATTCCAAGGGAATGCACGGCATTATAACATTGAGACTTTTCTAAATCTAGAATTTAGTCCATCTAGAACTCTAGATCTTGAATGGATGTAATATATTGTTGCTGTCGGGTGTCAGCTTGTATCTCCATATATATATATATATTTTTTTTTTTTTTTTTTTTATAATGCATTACTATTGGTCACCCTTTACGTCTGTCTGTTGGTTTTGCAAATATTTAACCAATAAAAAGCATTAAAAAGAGCTTGTTACTAAACCTCGTAACTCCATTGGATTCTCAAACTGTCAGTCAAAGCTCATAACTCCACCCGCCTCTATCTTGAATGAAGTGGCACACTCAGTTTGGACAGTTTCTGCTTGTTTGCAATGCAATGGTAAATAAAAAACTGGTTCTTTGAATTATGCAGCGTTTCCTTACTCAAGAAACACTATTTATTTAAAGGGTAATGTTCTATGTCTTTGAGGAACGGAGAAGAGTCTCTTAGTCTAACATTTGTTGTTTAGTCATAGCCAATAGGCTACTGTCTTAAATAGTCTGTGCATAGCATGAGTCTTAATAACATGAGATGTATGCCAAATGACAGAAAAAACTGAGCATCCACATAGCTACAGTAAAATGTATAACCTGTAAGTTGATGAAAACATAATGCGATGCACTTACTGCCTCAGATGCGGACGTTCAAATGATGAACAAAACATGTATGTCTTAAAGCAACACTAAATAACTTTTCCTCTTCAGTCCCCCTACAGGTTGGGAGCGGAATTGTCCATTAATGCTGTGGGAAATAATTTAGCCTACAAAAAGCCTATAAAAAAATATCTTTAGTGTTGCTTTAAATTCTACAAAAACCTCATAGAGCTACAATTTGCTGTAGTGAGCTTGATTTTGGTAAAATGATAATAAAATAATGACGCATGCAAGTGTACATGCAAATATAAAGCCACAATATCACCTTTGACGATAGTGTTTAATTATTTTAAAAAAATTGTTTTTTCCATTCCTTGAAAAGTAGCATTTTTGGAGACACTGTACAAGCTTTCCGCCCCACAGCGACAATATAGATTTTTGCTACAACTAACTATGTTCATACAAACATTGACCGGTGAATCAACTCTCATTCGAGCCCCTGGTCCTCATTTCTGGCCTGGGCACTCATATTGAAAAAGCAATAATGTGCAGGATTAGAGATTGAAATGTTTTCTTTGAGGAACTCAACAACAGCGTGGCAGGCTGCCATATGGAGGCAGGACAGAGATAAGCCTCCACGGAGAGAAGAATTGTGCAGCTTGTGCCGCTGGAACAAGCAGGACCGCCTCCAACTTCACAAAACAATGTCAGCGCGTTGGAAATCAATGCTGAGATGCACTGCCTTTCTGAATCAACTGCTCAGCACTTGACCTTTGACTGGCCCAGTCCTCACACACCTCCACCCTGACTTTCAGTTTCAAAAACACAGAAAGGGCACTTTCTGGTGTCAGTAGATGAGAAACATTCAGCCTATTATATGAAATGTCACTGGATTGGCAAATTCAACTGAAAAAAAAAAATAATAATAAATAATAATCTTGGTCAGTTTAAACAATTCAGACTTTCCTCAAGTTTATTTTGAAAAGGCCAAGGTAAGCTAATGCTAACCGCTAGTTGAACTTTTTCTTATCGCTCATATTTTTGCGTTGTTACAGAGAATGAGACAAACAGCTTTTAAATGCAAAGCATGAAAAGAGAAGACGTCTGAGCTAACTTAAGAAATATACAATAGAATATAAATGATCCTTTGACTTATCTGACATTTCAAGAGCTGATATGCAGCATACGCTAATGAAAATCCTTGAGATGCTGCTTCAGAAGTATGATATTCAAACAGGAGGGCCACACATTCACAACACCAGCATGAACATCAATGACTTGAAGAACACTGAGAAGCAACACACACCTCCTGAAATGCTTGTCTGAATGCTTTTTCTTAGAAATGTCAATGATTAAAATCCAGATATTTTCAGTATACCAGTATTGTATGTGTTTTAATTATTAATAAATGTGCATTTTTGGCTAGTATTACACCGAAACTTGTTTTAAACATGAACCTCACTAAATTTTACGTTATGTTCAAAAGTTTTGGGTCAGTAATATTATGTTATATTATTAGTTATATAGTTTTTATAAGTCTCTTCTGCTCAGCGAGGCTGCATTTATGTGAAAAAACTGTTTTAATAGTTTTCTATTGTAATATATATTTTAATTTTTTTTATTAATTCCTGTGATGCAAAGCTGAATTTTCAGCATCATTACTCCAGTCTTCAGTGTCACATGATCCTTCAGAAATCATTTGAATATGCTGATGTGCTGCTCAAGAAACATTTCTTATTATTATCAATGTTAAAAACAGTTGTGCTGCTTAATATATTTGTGGAAACTGAATCTTTTTTCAAGATTCTTTGATGAATAGAAAGTTCAAAAGAACAACATTTATAATAATTAATAAAATGACTTTGTCGAGTTTTGTTGGTAAAATCAATCTGACTTGATTTTTATCCTATTTAGCTTTAAGTCGAGGTTTGATTCAAGGATCTGGTAGGGTCTTGGTTATCGCCACATTTTATTTGCCGATTTTGGTGAAAATGTTGTGCATGTTTAACAAGATTAAAAATGGTAAATATCTAAAAGCTTAAAAATTGCTACACTCTAACTGGTCGCTAAAACCTTTATCAAAATAGCTAAAACACTATAAAATAGCATGCAAGGGATGGGAGATGAGTAAATACTGGTGAATGATGATTGTGGAAATTTTGTGGAACTTTCTGAAGAATTCTGTGGGTGTAGATTCCATGCAGGACTAGTCATGGCTCTTAGCGTTGGTTCATAAGGCATTCTGTGCATGACAGCATGCAATATGAATGATATATGAGGTATTGAGAGGTTTATCTGATAGACTAAATGAGGGTTCGATGTAACGCATGAGTCAACACACAGTCATATCTACACACAATGTATACTGTACATTGCCACCAACAATGACCGCTTGAGTTTTCCACTTGTTCATGATTAACTGCATAAGGTTAAAGGTATTTTCTACTCACAATTTATTGGAAAAGGGTTTGGCATTTGCTAAGTGAACACACACACACAATCACGAACATGATTCAAAACAGTTAAATGGTCCTCAAAAAAGAGTCACACTTGCACTGTTGGCAGTCAAAAACGACCGCATTGGAAACGAATAGGAAGTGAATTTTCAAACAAAAAAAATACTGAAAGCAAATTTTTTGAGATATCAACCTCAAATTTGGAACACAACTTGTTTAGATTTATGCCTTTGATTTTTTCCTAGTTTTAGAGGAAAACATATCTTATATTAAAACATATTTGTATTTATATATTTCATATACATTTTTTTTTGTTGCATTTTTATGCATTTTTCACAAGAAAACCTTAAACTTCTATAACTTTTTTTTTACTTTCAATTTAACTTTTTTTTAAACTAACTTTATCAATAATCTGCCAAATGTCTTCTTTAAAAACAAACCAAACTTAAACTTAAAGGAATAGTTCACTTCTGTCATTATTTACTCACCCTCAAGTTGATTCAAACCTATATGAGTTTTTTTTCTTCTGCTGAACACAAAGGAATATAATTTGAGAATATGTTGTTAATCAAACAGTTAATGGACCCCATTGACTTCCATAGTATTTATTTTCCAACTGTGTTAAGTCAATGGGGTCCATCAATTGTCCGGTTACCGACATTCTTCAAAATATCTTCGTTTGTGTTCAGCTGAGGAAACAAACTCATACAGGTTTGAAACAACTTGAGGGTGAGTAAATGATGATATAATTTTCATTTCTATGTGAACATTTCCTTTTAGTCTGTGCTCCAAAGCATTCAATATTGACAACATTTTAAGTTTTACATTTTATTTTCAGGTCTATGCACACAAAGTGACTAATAGGTAATAAATGGATCACAACTATTCCATAAATATAATTTAGTACCGTAAAATCCCCTAAAAATGCAAAATATGTAATAAAAATCATTATCAAACTGAAAAAAAAGAACGAAATCTGTCATTTTTGACCGCCACGTGAGTAGCACCTGAGAGTTAAAAATCTAAAGAACCTTTTCCACTGTAAAGAGTGCAATGCAATGAACAGGTTCCATGGATGTTAAGGTTTGTCATGGAACCATAGATGCCAATAAAGACCCTTTATTTCTAAGACGCATGCAACTAATTTCCTGCTCCTCATCGGTTGCAAAATATAATGTAGAGCAGAATCAACAGGGCTTATTGCAGATAGAAAAAACAAAAACAAAAAACATGCACATACACCAAACAAAATAACCCTCATAAGAAACGAAGAGGGCAGGCAAGTTGTTTCATAAAAGTAATCCACAGTGTAAAGGACAAATCCCAGTGTAACGCCTGTGGCAGCTAACGGGGGGCGACTCTCCTCCTTTTATGAGGCCATCACTATAAAATATCTGACATGGTTCAATACAGAGTATTGTACTGAGATGCCCCGCCACTACACTTCCATAAAGCAGCAGAGAGAGAGAGAGAGAGAGAGAGAGAGAGAGAGAGAGAGAGAGAGAGAGAGAGAGAGAGAGAGAGAGAGAGAGAGAGAGAGAGAGAGAGAGAGAGAGAGAGAGATCTCCAAACAAGAGAGCCGCCGTCCTCAGCGGAATCATAATTTAGTAGTTACTAAGCCACTGGTCTGAGAGCTGTGCTTAAATATTATTACTGCAGCAAATCTAGTTTGGCTCAGCGCTGATACCGTGGCTTTAATGCCCTACATGAGACCCCTGGTGTACTTGATGCTGGCGAGGGAGCCCTTTCCCGCCCTTGTGAGGGCCGCTGTTTATTATATCAGCTGTAATTGCCTCTCACACAGCTCTGTGCTGCATACAGTCAGCACAGTACGTTAGGAAGGCCTGGAGTTGACCAAAAAGACTACCGGAGACAGATTTGGAGGTGGATGTGGGGTTTGTCTTTATTTTTTTAAAGATATCAATTTTTTAAAATGTATTCTGCAAGCATGCATTGATCAAAAGTGACAGTACAAGCAGCTACAGTAGTCAACATTTGAAGTGGATCAAAAAAGTTCATCAAAGTTGTCCTAAGACGAGTACGTTATGTACTATTCATAACTGTATTTAAAAACCATTTAAAAATCGGTAACACTTTACAATAAGGTTCATTAGTTAACATTAGTTAACTACCTTATTTAACATGAACTAAGAATGAACAAGACTTCTACAGCATTTATTAATCTTAGTTAATATTAATTTCAACATTTATTAATACATTATTAAAATCAAAGGTTGTATTTGTTAACATAGTTAATGCACTGTGAATTAACATGGACAAACAATGAACAGCTGTATTTGTATAAACTAACATTAACAAATATGAATAAATACTGTAACAAATGGATGGCTCATTGTTAGTTCATGTTAGTTAATACATTAACTAATGTTAACTAATGTACATTATTGGAAAGTGTTACCAAAAAATATTACCGACCCCAAACTTTTGAAAATGTTAGGGCTAGGTAAAAATATATTGCTTTCTCAATTTTAATTGTATCTCATTTTAAAGAACCAATATTGATTATTCAATAACAAGAATCGGCCTTGAAATTAACATAATTTCTAGTAATTTTGTCAGATTTTTTGAAGGGCTTGAGGGGTGAAATAGAAAATTGTCCCTGTCCCTTTGACAGAACAGTTCAGGCTAGTCACAATGAACTGGGACCAACAGCCAATCAGAATAATTATTAACTAGTCACATGGCATTTACAGCTCAGATGACTGGCTCAAATCTAATGAGAATGCTAAGAATGCAATGCTAATATGTCACAACACAAACACTCCTGAAATCACTAGTATTGAGCAGTACTCACTAGATTTACTAAGATTTGTTGGTGAACACCAGCCTAAACCCTCCCAGAAGCCTCTTTTCTTCCTATGGTACAACACGGCTTACCACAAAACACCTCATGTCTTATTCAGTCTGATTACAAGGGACCCTAAATCCAAGATGTAGAGTTTCATGTTTTTACCGTCTCTAAGTGAAGCGTTGCTTGTGGTGCAGAATGTGTAAACGTGTGAATGTAAATGTGTGATGATGTCAACTTCTCTGCCATAGTATCTTTTACAGTAGAAGTGACACTAGCACTTCACCATATAGCTCACTATCTGCTGCATGGCAGATAAGCATTTGATTTAACATCCAATTAAAAGGCGTCATTGAAAAATTACTTCAAATAAGCCTTTTATTTTCTTTAATCAGTCTTCGATTCAAGTCTTCCCCGGGCCTGCTCAACCACGAATCCAGGACTCATGAATTTTGATTAAAAAATCTAAGCCCGCTCTTAGCCGCCGCCAATTTTTTCCCTCCTTTTTTTGTTACAGGGTTTGATAGAAATTTAATAAATCTATGAGCTCCTGCCAGCTCAATTTATCATCCCTTTTCCACAAGACTGGCCCATAATGCCCACACGGCAAATTACGAGGGAGCCAGCTAACCAAAACTTCACAGAGTGAGATTGAAGAACTATAATCACCGCCACTGAACCATATAATTGCAATAGAATACAGCTAGCTGAAACATTAGCCTTCTCTGTAATGTGTGACATCCATGTGTTTGGTTAAAGCAAAGGGTAACTATCTTATTCAGATGCAGGATAGGTGGAACGCTCTTAGTTTTAGGTCAATTCATTTTCAGTTTCAATTGACAGCAGAATTAAACAGAATTGTTTAGAGTTCAGATAAATGAATAATGGGCCAAAATACGTGACATCGAGAATGTAGACAAAGTAATATTGTTGAATATCAATAATATTCAACAATATTATTGATCTGCCTGCATTGACACCATTATATGAGAACTGAACTGAGCTGGACGATGACATCACTGTTTTCTCCAGAGCGGCTGTATAGATAAATGAATTAACATTAATAACAACATTAATGAACCATCATTGAACTTACTTAAGCTGGACTATGACACTATTTTCTTCTAGATCTGCTGTACAGCCGATACAAACTTAGTTGCATAATGTTCATGTTATCTCTGTAAAGCTGCTTTGAAACAATCTGTATTAAAAAACGCTATATAAATAAATGTGACTTGACAAAGACAGCGGCAGATGATTTAAGCAAGAGAAATAATAATACAAATTCACAAATACATTCACAATACATATAACCATAATACAACACTTCCCAGTAAAACTGACTCTATAGGAAATAAAGTAGGGTGGTGTTTTATTATATGCGTCAAGATTTGATTGGATTGTGAAAAGTAGAGTATATGATTTTACTGGTTAATAATATTTGTCCACGTCCATGTGTCACATCAACAGAAAAGTTTGTTAAGAGTCTTAATAAAAATAAGTAATTTTAAAAATTATATACAATTGTTTCATTATAAAGCATATTATGAAAAATGAAGAAAAAAACAATACAAACACACACACACACACACACACACACACACACACACACACACACACACACACACACACACACACACACACACACACGCACGCACGCACACACAAGTTTACTTAGCTATCTAAATGGGTACATTCAATAGACGTAATGGTTTTAATATTGTACAAACTGTATATTTTATCCCCTTACACTCACTAACCCTAAACCTTCCCATCACACAAAACTTTCTGCATTTTTTTCATTTTCAAGAAACCTTTAATTACTTTATTTTTATACCAGATTTAAAAATGAGGACGTCCCTAAAGGGAGTTTTTGGGAAATTTTGTCAGGTTTTGGTCACCTCTGGGTACAAATTTGTCCCCAAAATATAGTTAAGTAGGTACACACACACACACTTACACGTTTATATATTTGGGCCATCGCAAAAATTTTTCAGCAAATACTGTGTAAAATTCAGTAGATAAATTGGCATGTTGCAATTTTGAATTTCAAATAAAAAGTATAGTCAAATCCCCTTTTCCCCTTTTCCCCTTCTCATCTTTGTTCTCACGCTCTGACTGCAGAACAAGCATCAAACATAGTTCAGGGAGAGAAATGTGTAAATGCTGGAGATGGCAGGAGCCATTTTTCAAAGGGACACCGCGGAGCCCACCCCCTCATTGCCGTAGGTGACAGCGCTGTGATTGGGCCCACAAACTGTCCAACAGCATATGCCTGTCATGACATTTCCACAGCGACCCGGGCTCCACTGATGGGCAAAAAAAAGACAGCTCTGCGCATACTGTGACACAACCCCCTCCCGACTCTCCTCTCTCCGTGCTGAATCCATTAGGAACCCCTTTCCCACATCTCTTTTCTGCTCTTCTTTGTCTACTCAGCCACATAAAATGGCCACCAACATTACAGCCAGGCCAATAACACGCTTTTGATGAATTCAGTGCTATTCACTGGGGACATATTTGGCATGCTGGCAAGATTATCTCTTTTGTTTGTCTTCTTTATTTATTTTGTTGGTACAACATAACATTGCCCTCTTATGAGAATTTATGCAAATGCGGTGAGCCGGCTACGAATGTAATTATGCTCTGATTTATACAGCAGTCGCTGACCATTTTACCATTAGAGGTTGCGGCTGCATTTATTTTATATTTGTCTCTGAGTTCACAAGCAACTTTTTTTCATTCTTTTTAATGATATGATTGACTAAACGAGATAATGAGGTCGATGCATTGTGTAGCAGCACTCCTGATTGCAAAAAAAAAAAAAAGCCACATCTAAAAAGCAACACACACTCACAAAGGGACACTAAAGCGTGCGACTGACTACACTGAGCCATTAAGATATCATGTACATAAGCAGATTCCATTATTCAATTAGTTACACTGCAGACAAGACAAGATAAAGCCAAAGCCAAAATTTACACTGCAAAAAACCCACCCTTGTTTTCCAATAAAATATGTATTGTCCTTAAACTGCCCCTATAATGAATGTTACCTGTCATGTTGTATGTAGCTGTTTGTGAATGTAAAATATCTGCAAAGTTTTAAAGATCAAAGTGCACGACAAATAAAGTTATTGTCTCCTTAAAGAAAGAATCGATTCTGAACAGCATAATGAGTCGTCAGCAATCCCAGTCTTACCACCTGTTACATACCTCATAACAATGTAATACATTTGCATATTACAAATCACAGTTGCAATATCTTCATTGCCTGCCCGCAAACAACAACCACTTCGCCCTCAGACACTGTAGTTATAGCTGAGACCTGGAAGAGTTTGGTTTGTGTTGTGTTTGTTTTCAGCACTTCCAAAGGATGAGGACTCTCACTCGAATTGATACGGTAAAACCCATATCATTGTTCCTGTTTGTATCACTGTGTATCAAGTGCTGAGAAAGATCAAGAGCTGAAATTCAGATATGGTAATTGGGGGTTTCGCTTCCAACAACGGTCGACCAATCACAACAGACTGGGCCATCTGACCAATCTGAGCAAAGAAGACCAATCACAACAGACTGGGCCATCTGACCAATCAGAGCAGAGTAGACCAATCATAACAGACTGGATCATCTGACCAATCAAAGCAGAGTAGACCAATCAAAACTGACTGGATCATCTGACCAATCAGAGCAGAGTAGACATAATCACAACAGACTGGACCGCCTGACCAATCGGAGCAAAGTAGACCAATCACAACAGACTGGATCATCTGACCAATCAGAGCAAAGTAGACTAATCACAACAGACTGGATAATCTGACCGAAAAGAAAAGAGTAGACCAATCACAACCAGAGCAAAGTAGATCAATCACAACAGACTGAACCGTCTGACCAATCAAAGCAGAGTAGGCTCTCGCGAAAGGAGGGGTTTAGAGAGACTGAATCTTTGAACAAACCTTTTTCAGGAATTTGAGAAATTAGGTGATGTGCAATGTAAAGGAGAAAATGAAAGAGTTTTTTGGCCCTGGATGTATGTAAACCTAAAGTAGGAGAAATCCAAAACAATATTACACTGTAAAAAAAGAAAATTACATCCCCAAGTCAAAAATGTCTAGTGACTGGTCACATCTAAATTTTTCAATTAGTCTGACGTATTATTTCTCATTGAGCCAATGTTAACAGACTATTGCAACAAGAATTGCACTTGGGCCAATTAAAAAATTTAGATGTGACCAGTCACTAGAAAATTTTTACTTGGAGAGGTTAGAATTTTTTTTACAGTGTAGGAACCATTAAAATAGCATAATTGGGGAAACCTTAAAATAAGATAAACAATACAAAATATTATTAACAGCTTATATTTATGCAATTATATATATATATATATATATATATATATATATATATATATATATATATATATATATATATTAAATTGCATAAATATAAGCTGTTAATAATATTTGTGTTGTTTATGCTTAAGACAATGAAACATCCAAATAGGGTTAAAAAAAAGTGAATTCAGGTAAATTGATCTTTTTTTAACTGGTATTTTTACAGGAAAATAAGAAAAAAGTAGTGATTTTGAAAATGATTTTTATTGTAATAGATTTGATGTATACAGTAATAGCCAAAAGTGATGTACGCAGGGGATAACAATTTAAATACGAGGGAAGAATAAAACAAACTTAGTAACGGTATTCATCTGATAAAATTATTTGGAAAAAAAGGGCGAACTACAGCTACAAAAAGCTCACGGCAAAAAGCATACATTGACTACATCAGAATCAGTTATTAATATTTCATTGGTTCTCTCTTGTTTTTGCATGTGTTCATGATTTCTTTGTATGACAGCCTGGCCAAATATTGTGTCTGCACAATTTGGCATGTTTCACTGAATTATCACAAATAAAACAATTGACTACACAATATAGGCCTACTTACAAAATTATTCCTTACATAAAGGATGAAGATACATATTTTCACAATCTACATTCTAAAGGAAGAGCTGTACAATTAGATTGGTTACGCCCCTTGGACTTCAATTAGACATGTTTCTTCGGGGCATTTACATAAGACAATTTGTCTTAATAATTATCTAAATAATTTAGCTGCTAATTAATTAGCACAGCTTTAGCATTAGCATTTAAATCACTAGAGCTAAACATATGATCATCTAAAAATATACATAATAATAAAAAAAAATCTACTTTTAAAAGGCAAGTTGACAGAACTATAGACATGTGGCTACTATTTTGAACTAAAACCATCATTCAGAAATGTCCAATGTAGGATTAAAGCATTATGAATGATTACACTGAATATCAGACACCCATGTCCTGCAGGTCATACTGGAGTCTCCCTTTGTTTCTTTCAATTCCTCTCTTTTTTTCAAACACTGCTGACATATATCATATGAACTCAGGTTTATTTTTCAAGTAAGCTGCACCATAATATGTTGTCATTAGCAATCACAAGCACAGCGTAAGCACATGGCATTATAATGGGCTTCCATATATCTACCTGTGAGCTTGTCACTGGAAATGATGTAAATGTCTGTGTCATGTTTAACTGCATGAATAATACCATCTGTTCAGCAGGAGCCTGTAATTGTTCCCATATTAAAAATGCTGACCCCTGCATTCACTCCCCTTCAAATCTTTCCCTCTCTCTAGGGATCACAGGCTCCGTGAGTGTGTGTGTGTGTGTGTGTCATTCTCTCGCTCTGACGGGCACAGTGGGCTAATGAAACTCTAGGATGTATGCTCTGTGGCTCAGAGGGATTATCGCTTCTCCATCAGTCGTATCATCTAACACACACTGGGCACACGCCGCACTGTCAAGTGTGTGTATGTGTGTCAAAACACAGGCCAATTGTCATGTTCACTGACACACACTCATACATACTGAAGTATAAACATTCTTATAAGGCTTTTCCACCGATATGGCTCAGGAGCTGGTTCTCAGCCAGGGAATCTGCTAATCTCTCTCAGGATTAGTTTATAAATATTAATTAGGCTTTGCACAAATAATTTAACAAGATCATTTACAGTTTTTGATAAATAAATAGTCTATATGATGATTTGATTTGGAGGGCTGTAGAGTATTTGCTCATTTACAAGGAGAAACTGACAAGTAAACAACAACATCAAGAAAACCCAAAAATGATTTTAAATACTTTTTAAAAACATTATTTTTCCTGGCAATAAGTAGTCCAGTGGTTAAAGGCAGGGAAGGTAACTTGTTCAAAGTTAAGTGGTCTAAATGTATTTGTATACTGTATATCGTCTGTGGAAGGCGTAGGACCATAACATGTGTGTCCAATCAGTGAATTCGGTCTGAATGCAATGATTTACTGCCCGACCTGCCTGGCTGCTAACATATACATCTCATACCTCCGCACACCCTGCTCACGCAGATATCTTGCATATTTCATGCTACTGTATGCAGACGTCACTCACCGAGCAATGCAACCGAAACACCAGCTACCTTTCACAGTTATTCCTGAACCAAAACAACGAGCTAATGCTGTGTTCACGCCATAACTACTGTAATCCGGAAGAGAACCATGACGTTATATTCAGAGCGGTTTGTAATCTTTATGTCATCACAACTTGGCTTATAACGATCAGAAGGTATTTATATATGAAACAATTCACAAATGTATTCACATTTGTAAATATTTGTAAATACAAATATTTAAATTACAAACAGACAAGGCTATAGATTAAAATTAGCTATAGTAGCTACAGTATTACAACACTAGCTATGAGAAGCGACAGAGCAATGAGAAGCAACAAAATCAATAAAAAAAATCCAGCCAATCAGAAGAGCATGTGGGCGGAGTCTCTCTGCAAATGCACGGCACTCACAACGAGGTACCTAATTAAAATCATGAATATTACACCACTTTAACATTATTAAAAACACATATTGGGTGACTGATACAATCTTTGTCTTAGAGTACACTTGCTCGTTTTGAAAATACCGTTATTGTCTCCATATAAACAACAAAAACTTGAATTTGTGAAAACAGTCATGCACTACAAAAACTACAAAAACTCGAATTTGTGAAAACCGTCATGCACATGTATTACATGTTCAGATTATAAGCACTAAGTTTCTTTACAAAGTGACATCGCCAACTACTGGCCTGGCAGCAGAATGCGGTGTTTTTAGTCGTTTTCGCAGATCCGTGTGAACGGGGATAATTTTGACAAGATTGACGTCTGTACGTGAAAAAAAAAAATAATAGGAAAAACGGTTCCGTTTTTAGTACATCGTTGGCATAAATGAAGCACATAATCAGTATTTGAGATTATCATTGTTATACTTTGTATGTTATTGTTCCAGTCGCGTTAGTCGTATGCCTTAAATGCTGAAATAGTTTCGTTATTGTTTCTTGTCTCATCAAACTCAATTGCAAATTATATGAAAACATTTTAATAAAAAAAAGAAACATACTTTGCATCATTGCATACTGTATGCAATGATGCTCCCCCCCATCCTAAACTCTCTGCCATGTCTTTATTACACCCCGTTTTATCAGCTCCTACTACAACGTCCTGATTTACATCTCCAGCTCCAAATTAGCACATCATTTTACAGTCGTCATCCCGCCCGCCTGCGTCATGTGTGGAAAATCAAAACCCATTTACACCCCAAATTACTAACATCTCTGATAATTCAAATCAGCAACCTCCTAAATGTCAATAGTTAGCAGCCTCCGTAATTGTGGCGGAGGAAATGTGCATCAGATACAATCTCCAAGATCAGAATGGAGAACCCACAATAATAATTAATTGCCTTCCCCTCCGTGCCGCCCCGCTACAAGCCAGAGAATAAAGCGTAATTGACTGAGAGCGCCGAACTGTTTTCCCGCACGTCTGTCGCCGGCGCTCTTTGAGCATCACTCGTCTTCTAAAGACCTGGAGGTCGTCGTGTTTTTTTTTCATCTTCTTTTCTTTCTGGCTGTAACTGACACCATCTGTATCTGTCAGAGTGGGAGAAAACCAGAGCTCAGGCTCAGTGGTGGATGTGGCAGACGGGGATGGGGTTGCCGGCCTTGCTGATATTAAGTAGCATTGATCTGCTTGGATAAACTCGCCAGGGTTCAGTGAGGTGCTTGCCGCCGATGGCCCTCAGGGTCAAGCGTCACCTCATCAACCGCTAAGTCACCTTCCCGCCGTACGATGTCTTCTCTTGTTTCGCCTGCCGCACTGCCTTTTCCCTCCATCAATATTACAGCACGAGCCCGTCTCCATTTATCGGCACCACCTGGCTTCACTGTTCACGGTTCAAGTGATGCCAATTGTACTCAAAACAGCACATCCAATAAAAAAAATACGAGGTTACATAGTTTAATCAATGCAGACAATATTAATTTCAGCTGCATAGCTAGCCTACAAGCACACACATTTATTACAACATTGAGTTTGGGTTGCAATTTGGATATGTTGCAGTTAAAACCAAACCAAATTTTAAAACAATTAACTATTTTGCCAATGCCAAATGTAGTAGTACCAGGTGTAATGTGATAATAGGATTTATAAAACAAGAGAATGTGCTCACAATGTTTTTGCAATGTGAAAACATTTATTGCATAAAACAAACCCACATTACAGGAACTTAAGGTTTTTGTATCAAAATATCCAAAAAACACTAGAACAATGTTATTTATTTTGTTGATTTGTGTACTTACATTATCCAAGTTGTTTCTAAGAATGTTTAAATCCAGAGAAATAAGTGGTTTTAACCAGGACACGGACCGGGTCCGTGCGTCGTCTATCAATGACATCATACCCGCGTTACCCTCGATTTCCTGTTTTAATTTGTAGAAACCATGGAAACACCAAAGAAGCTTTAATATATTATGTGTTTTATTAGACAGGTGAGCAACTTTTTGGATACATTCATTGACAGAAAACGAATCATTGTTATAGCTCAACACTGTTAGTCTTTTTGTTTACATCGTGTTTTCTTGATTTACCTCGAGTACCATATTTACCTAATATGGATCTAGCTCTCTGCAGTGTGCAACAAGTGTCTCATATAGTAGCCGCCGAGCGTACGCACAGAGTTGCATTATAACAAATTTCAACACACTCAAATGTATCTAATATGATAAAACAGCGCTGCGTTACCCCACATTCCCATGACCGGAAGAAGTAGAAGCGTAATAAACAGCATAATAAAAGCTCCACTGCTCTCGAGCCGTGTGTCGCACTTGTCTCTCATTAACAATCGCTCCAGCGGCCTCGTTTCGCTCCAACGGCTTTCATAACGTTAACAAATATTTAATACATTACCGGTCATCAATGAATATGATTTCTGCCTGAGTCCCGTCGTATTCTCCAACGGCTGTAGAGGTGATGACAACAACTCCCATGATTCCACGAAATCGCATCATCAAGCCTCGCCTTTGTTTTGTACAAACGACCTCTAGTGGTGAAAAATTACATAGTGTGCCTTTAAAGGGATAGTTCATCTAAAAATGAACATTTTGTATGACTTGAGGAACACAAAATAATACATTTTGAAGAATGTTGGTAAAATATCTTCTTTTAAGTTCCACAGATGAAGAAAGTTATACAGGGTTGGAATGACATGAGGGGGAATAAATAATTCTGAAATTTTCATTTTTGGGCAAACTATCTGTTTAGGTGTGTAAGATAAATTATAGCAAAACAACCTGGTTAGCTTGTGCTAATCTGAGTTGCTGTGTTGATTTTAAAGACCACTCTTATGTGTGTCCAAGAGAGACTTAGTTCCGGTGCAAATTGATTCCCACTGGATCGGACAAAGGTTTATTGTTCGTTATTACTATATCCATTTTCTCAGTCGCTTCAGTGAACCGGCTGAGGTTTAGGGGAGTGTTTGGTGTAGAATTAATTCTGCGATCAGGTATATATTATGTGCCAGGGTCTTAAGGGTGGGCATTGTTGGGTCTGGTTCCTTCAGCCGTGCCAGTACTTTGACCCGGCCGTTCCTTTTGTAACCTGTTGCTTATCCTATTCGGGCGAAGTAAAGCCAGTCATCGTTACTCAGGTGTTGAGTAAGACTTCACCAGAGATAGTCCAACACACTCACACTCTCTGTTTACACAGTATCAAAGAGATTTTTAGCCAAAGAGTCCATATTACAGCTGCAAAGTCTATGTACATCCATATAATTAATGTGTACTTATTCATTATTAAATATGTAAGGCTTTTAAAAATGTAAGATTGAAAGCGAGAGATTCAATTACTGTGACATTTGTTAATAACCATTATTTAGTTTGAGCATGACATAAATCCACATGCTCAGCTGACTTAATTTACTTTGAATCATTTTTATTTTAAGAATTAGATTACAACTAAACACTGAAAAAAGTAGTGCCCAAGCAAAACTTGCTAGGGTGTAAATTTTGTCATAATTTACTCACCCTCATTTTGTATGAGGGTGAGTATCAAACCTGTATGAGTTTCTTTCTTCTGTTGAACACAAAATAATATATTTTAAATAATGTTGGTAATCAAACAGTTGATGGCAGCAATTAACTTTTTTTTTTTCTACTATGGAAGTCAATGGCTACCGTCCACTGTTTGATTACCAATATTATTTAAAATATATTATTTTGTGTTCAACAATCACACAGGTTTGAAACAACTTGAGGGTGAGTAAATGATGACAAAATTATTTTTTTATTGGGTGAATAACTCTTTAAGGTGATTACTATAGTGTTCTGGTGGCTGCTAGATGATTGTTTAGTGGACTGAAGGCCAGTTCACACCAAGAACTATAAATATAAAGATAACTATAACAACAGTTATATTAGTGTCCACACCAGCGGACAATATTAATCTGTTTCTTACAAGCAGTTATGTCGTCTACTACTTTAAATGCTTGAGCTGTTTAATATCTGATTCTGATTGGCTATTGGTTCATCAGCTGGAAAAATGGTTCTGAAAGAGATTCCAACAATATAATTCCTCTGTATTATTACAGGTATTGACTTCCCTGATCTCATACACTTAGAACAAGCATTAAAACCTTATAGTTATTGGCCCGTTCACACCAAAAACTATAACAACAACTATATTATCCATACCAATGGGTGATAGCATTCTGTATATAATAAGCTAATGCTGCAGTTGTCTCCTGTTGCTTTAAATGCGCTATAGTGCTTTTAAGATAATTGGATTCTGATTGCTGTTTTGTCTATTTTATCGTTTACCACAAACAATTTTATTTGAAAAATAATAGCACAATTCTCTTTAACATGTCTGTAGCACAAAAAAATCATAATAGAGATGCTTGCCAATAAATACAATACTAAAAAAAATCCAGAGCACCATCATATTTGGGCATGTTTGCATGATGAGATGAGGAAATACTGCTGTGTGATTGTGGTCAGGACTCGGTCGGTAACACAATCTGCTCTGTGGCGCGAGTCTATGACAGAGCCCGTAACATGATCTATGGAAATTCAAACACCGCCTTTATTTCTTCCTGTTGATAATCGGCTCCTGAAACGAAATGATGGCATCAGCGAGTATCAGCGTTCCCCGAGCCAGCAGCAGAAGTCCTGAAGGGAATGAAAGCCAATCCCCTCTATCCCAACCCAACTTCCTCTGCCCACCCAGTCCAGCCCACTCTGCCAACTCCTGCCCCGCCTGAGGAAACCAGGCAACCATGTGGACAGATGCAAGACTCAAATCACGTTACCCCTGAGATTCAGCAATCCGGCATCAATTCGCTTTCCAACTGTGTGGTTGAGGGCATATTTTGCACGAACTGCGAATATGTCGCCGGTCCAATCCCGTTATCTCGCATTTCACGAATACTCTACATGATCCGTGACAGTTTCCTTAGCTTTTTGGACTTATGTCACCAAGAGATGTCAAAAGTGTGTCTGTAGCTCTGACATGAGCGGCTGTGATTTGTTTACTGATGAAACCAAACTCTTGTGTTCCAGTGGGTTCCAGTGGGCCGCTGCTGTCATAGCTGTCATCTTCTGCCTGGGGACCAATGCTTGCGCTTCTGTCTCCGCTGGGACATGTCACATGATCCGACCTTCCAGCAGACACAACTCCCTGCCTGTGACCGCCCGGAGCCGGTGTTTGCAGTGCCGTGGGAAATACGGCGATTCTCGCTACATGCACACACGCCAACCGCGAACATTCAGCAGGGAACATCTTAATCCTTTATCGTTAATTAGCCAGGGTAACCGGTAAACAATCATTTGTTAATGTACAGGGAGTCACCGAGTGACTTCTACCTAAAAAAAAAAAAAGCATAACCTTGAAACAATTTCTCATGCCAGGCTAGCATTCATCAAGCATTCATTTATTAGCTAATGCAATTTACATGTGGATCTTAATTCGGGCGTTATCTCTGGACCGGGCTGTGTGGGACTAATCAGCATGCAGCGAGGAATGCCGCGGCTAATGGATGAGTGTGTCATTTTATATTCCAACCATCATTAAAGAGCTGAATACATCCACACATTACCTCTAAGCTCCATAAACACAGGCCACAAAACACATTGCCTGAGAGAGCAAAACAGCATGCTGTAACTCAAACGAACACGAGCTCGCAGATCCAAAGCTATGCTAATTCTGTTAATTAACGTCATCTAACATCATAGAGAAATTTGTGGATATAACATTGCTAAATAAGTCAGTATATTAGGCATTTGCGTTGAGTCTTGTGCAAAGGCTCCCATGAGAGCTAAACTCTTTCCTGCTAGTCCGCACTGTTGGATATCACTACGAGAATTTCTTACACCGCTCGAGTTATCACTATCATGAAAAGTCGAAGACTTTGGGGGTTTTGTCTTTGAAAAATGACAGTATATAATGAAATAATAACTATCGATACTACACAGATGCTATTATTTATGCAATTCATTACCACTAAAACTCCAGTTGAATAATCTCCATTTCTAAGCAAACTTTTGTTGGATAGTGTTAGATTTTGTTGATTATGCGAGAGATTGGACTTTTGAATTCTTAATATTCTTAATATATATATATTGGAGAAGTCAGAATAAGAAAGCTCTGGGCCCTTGAGACGTCTATTATAGACTTAAATACACAATCTTCTTAGATGCCAAAAACCCACAAATATGATAAACCTTGTGCGAGGGATCCCCATCCTGACATTTAAAATGCAGATCTATATCTTCATGTATACTTTATACTGTGACAGATTAATATTATAAATATGTATACAGCATTTTTTGTTTCTATTATGTTAAAAACTGTTATTATTTACTTTAAATTTGATTGATTGATTGATTGATTGATTGATAAAATCTTATCTTATTATGTTATCATTTATTTTTGCATTTTTACACAATTTTTTTATGAACTTTTCCAAAGACCCCTTTCAGACTCCCATTTTGAAAAACCCATGGACTACTAGAGCATGGATTTTTGAACGAGTTTATGCCAAGGACTCCCAAATATGATGATCCCTTTGGCAAGTATTTTCCTAAAAGCGTGCGTATATTCATATCACATTACCAATTTATACTGTGTGAAACAATTAAGCGTGATTTGTAATTGGCATTGTACTAAGGCCAAAGCAAAAGGCTAACAAGCTATTAGAAAATTATTCCAAATTATTGGGAAAATGCAAATACAATAATTTTCTTTAGTAATCAAAAAGTTGATTAATTAACAAAATGTTAGCCTATATATTTTCCTCTTGGTTATACTTCTTCCATGGCCTGGTTTACTTAAAAAAAACAAATAAAAATAAATAAAAAAGAATAAAAATTCAGCTGCCAAATGAGTTTTAAATGAAGCAAGAACTTTTTTTCCCATCTCATTTCCAGATAGTATGCTTGTCCACGACCGATACAGCAGTGGATCGGTAAAATATTTATAAACTCATTTCTCAGGAATGGAAAATCAAGACAATCTTTAATTAATCCAAAATAAAAACTCAGGAGATCGCTGTAGATAACTGGAATAATAACTTCAAACTCAACCACTTATACAACGGCAACCACATAAACTGAGACGATATCAGACAATGGAACGCAGGAAACTAAGGGCTTAAATTCACAGGGGATGATGAAAGTCCCCCTGTAGTCAATCATTTTATCCCTTAAAACTCATCTTTGATTACCAAAATGATATATTTAAGCTATTTTTCCTCCTTAAAATAGATTTTAAAAATGAAATAAAAATGAATGTAACTCTTCACCCTTGCCTCATTTAGTATATGCGGTTCTATTAATACGCCAATTAGCCCCGCCTCCACTCACTCACACCAGCTCAGAGATCCACTCGTTGACGATCATACGTTGACCTGATTGGTTACAAGGTAGTTTGTGACGTCAGAAACACCAGCGATTTCAAACCGCGTTTTTGAGACTGTCTTTGGTTCAATGGAGTTTTAAAGAGAAACTACTCTGCAATGGTGTTGACTTATGAGTTTAGACATGGTTTGTCTTAAAGCATATTAAAAACACCACATAGACATATAAACAACATTAGAAGCTTGATTTTCACCTCAGGGGGACTTTAAATGAAACAGAACAGGTGTTAACTAATTAAGAACCATGGAAACTAACTTGCAAATCAATAAGGCAAAACAGGAACAAAACACAGAGAAAATGAAACCAAAACAGGCTTCATGTAAGAGTGACCTTATTTTAAAACAAACTGGCTCTTGTAAAGATATTAAAACTTAAAACAGACATCTATCTATAATGTGTTTACATGACCAGCATATAAATTTCAGCCACATGATCTCTGGCAGATTCCCAAGAAGAGGGGCAGTGACTATCCTACAGTATATGTCAGCATCCCAGCGTGAGACGAAGCCACCCCAGACAAAGTGTTCACCTCGGGGCCACTGGCTCCAGCTATGAGGTCAGCAGTTCACCACATGGAAACCTGTTCCATGCCACAACCTGACAGTGAGTGGGTTTGTGTTTGACTGTGCATGTGTGTTCGTGTGCAGATAAGCCTTGTGGTATTTCACACCACTGAATCACCTCTAATTCAACAGTTCCATCAGACTTGTGGGAGAGTACGGTGACAGTGCTCACTTAAGCATTGCTCCAGCAGAGAAAGACTTTTATTGAAGGTGGGATGGGGGTTAAATCTGAAATCAATGATACTGTTCTCATAATGGCACAGCAGTCGGTGAGAAAGCTTGCAAAGACAACATTAGAGAAACTAGCAGAACATGTGTATGAACCTGAATTACAGTTGTTAAGAATACCTTGTTGTTGCTACTGGGTCAAATACATATAAGAAAAGGAAAATTATATCTAGTTTAAAAACAAGTTCGGGTGAAAGTTAATAACATATTTTCCTTACACCTTGAACACATGTGATCTTAATCATTATTTTTTTTTTAAAGTTAAAAGGTAAAAAGGTAAAAGTTATTTTTACAAGTAGCCTATCGTTAATTTTTCATAAATATCAGTTTTAAATACAGTTTTCGAGAAGTTGCACCATATACCATTTTAAAGCCTGTACTAACCTTTCTTAGTCATAAAACTGTTATATTATCTGAAATTTTACGGTCTTTGGGTCTGAAAGGTCTTTCAATGAGGATTTTTTCTCTATGATAATATCAGAACTGTCATATCACCCTGACAGTTTTTACTTCATGCCTTTGTGATACTGACATTTAAAAAATTTAAAAAGAAATGTAATTAAAGGTTACACTTTATTTCGATAATCTACTATAAACATTCTGCTTACTAGAAGTAACTTTGCAAATACATGTCAACTAACTCTCATTAGAGTATTAGTAGACTGTTAGGTTAGAATTTGGGTTAATAGAATAAGTTGACATGTAGTTGCCGAGTTACTTATAGTCAGTAGAATGTCTAAAGGGGACTATTGAAATAAAGTGTTACTAAGGGTCTATTTACACCTGGTAACTTCATGCATTTTCTCTGACCGGATAGTAGGGGTGAAACACTATATCATGTCACAATATATCGCAAGACAAAAATGCATCAATATGTATTATGTATGATTCACCCAAAATGGACAAGTTTACAGAGTTTTAGTGTCAGTACTACATTAAACTACTATATATAATGTTGAATATAATGTATAATAATGCAATGTGGGAATATTTGTGGGTCCTGATAATGCCAAATATCTTATGTTACCAGTAAACAGTGGAATACATTATTTTAAATCTAGCCAGTGACAGAGTGCAAGCATGTCCGTCTAAAATAATTCAGTATTTTTAGCTTCAGAATCATGAATATTTGTATTCTGGTTTCACCATAGTCCTGTGAATTGGGATTCCAGCACTAAATCCAAGCCTATTCATTATTAACACCCACAATGTAAAACCAAATTTAGCATTTTAGTCAACAGTGCATTTTTTGTTAACCTTTTACCATATGTCTTGGAGTATCGCAATAATATTGTATCGTGAGTTCAGTATCGTGATATATATTGAATCGTGACATAAGGTTATCGTTACACCCCTACTGGATAGCTATCCAGTCGTGAAAAGACCAGGTATAAATGCAATCTGAAACACTTTAGAGACTGATTTAAATCCGATCAAACCCCTTCAGGATGTGCATTCCAGACAAGACTGGACAAGTGTAAATGTATCTGGTTTTTGAAACCACATGTGTAAATTTGACTCCTCCCAATATGTTACAACAAAATAAACATGTGAGAGCATGTTATATGCTATATGACATGTTATAGCCAGATATGACGGCGCTACTGCAACACACATTGCCTGAGTATCTCTTCAGCAAGCTGACGTGCAAACTGCCGCAAATGAAACTGAAAGTCACAGATGCTCAAAACACAATCACTTTCATTAAAAGTGCTGAGACTAAATGATCTTACCAGTGCTAATGCCACTCTTTCTCCTATTGATAAATAAAATGCAGTTCATATATGTTGCTTTCGTTGACGTTAACTCAAGCACGGGAATTGAAGACCGGTTTTATATCCGTTTTGCTGGGACATTTATGTGGCCAAGTGTAAATGTGACCAGATTATGTATAAATTAGTATATCAATACCAAAAACCTGTGCACCACAGGTCCCAGGAACTATGTAAAGCCAACCAATCAGATTGTAGCTTGTAATTTTGAGAAAGCTCTTGTCATTTATTGTCATTTATTACAAAACATGCTCTCCACTGCTACGCACCAGATTCCCTGCAGCTCACTCAGCGCTTATTTCCCTAAACCAGTGGATTTGAGATTGGATTTGACGAGAGAGAAAAATGCAGACCATGTAAGCTCATGCAAATCCAGCCTAATAATCTCCAATTAAAGTATTGGGGAAAGAGAGGAGGGAGTCAGTAAGCTCGGATAGATGGTGACGGTTGAGGATAGGAGGCCTGTAGAACACGGGCAGCAAACATTAGATAGTGATAGAGATAGAGAGAGAAAGATTGAAAAGAGAGAGATTGAAAGATGCAATTCAAAAAATTTTCAATCTTTTATTAAAATTAGGACACTTTCCTGAGATCTGGAAAGAACAAGGTGGAGAAGTACGACCCAAATAATTATAGGGGCATCACAGTGAGCAGCAACCTGGGAAAACTATTCTGTTCCGTCATCAGTGACAGATTAGTTCAATTCATTCAAGAACACAAGATTCTTAACAATTGTCAAATTGGATTTATGCCTAAACAGAGAACATCAAATCACATTTACACACTCCACACACTCATACAAAAACACATCCAGCAAACAAAACAAGGGGAAATATTTGGCTGCTTCATTGATTTAAAAAAAAGCCTTTGATTCGGTATGGCATAATGGACTTTTCCTAAAACTAATCCAAAGTGGAATAGGAGGAAGGACATATGACATCATAAAGGACAATGGGAAAAAATGTGTGTAAAGATTAATGACAAACGTACTGATTATTTCAGTCAAACTAAAGGAGTCCGTCAAGGCTGCAGCTTCAGCCCGACTCTATTTAAAGGTGAACTAAGTAACTTTTTTACCTTAACCAAACAGCTTTGGAGTCATTGTAATGGTTATATTACTGATTTCGGGTTGAATGGTGGTCGTCTCGCACCCCCCTGGTGCCTGTGAGCCGCAAAACCACCCTTGCAACTTTGGGCCGGCGGGCCGCCGGCCTCAGTGTTAGGAAGTATCGTGTGATATCAGGTCTCGCGAGGTAACGAATTGCTTTACGGCACTGCACACGTACACGCCCTCATCCCTCCAGTATCCGGCTAGCTATAAGAACAAGGTAACGCTAGATATTGAGTTCTTCAAGTTTTCATAATGGCTGAACATGTAAAAAAGAAGCAGAAAGCTAGGAAATCTTTGTCAGAGGACCAAAGAAAGAGGAAACGGGAGACTGACCGAGCGTGAAGTCAGACTAGAGTTAATATTGGACCGGCTTTTTCAGAATGGAGCGAACTGAAAGAAACCGAAGCCTGCAAAACCGATGCTGACCTGGCCTTCTTGCTGTTGCACTTGTATCTTTAGAATAAACTGTGTTTAATGTTTGTATTTCTTGTAATTGTGACCTCAGGATGTTTGTTATTGTCTGTTTAGGTTTTTATTATGGTCGCTGTCTGTTACGGGCTTACTAGTACGCTACTGTAACTTAGATGTTAGCATTTTCAGTAGTAAACAAACGTGTTTGTTTTCTGTAGTGTTTTGTCCGTTCCTCTATCAGGTTTTATTTGTGTTACTGAGATCGCCTATAAATCGATATGAAATTCTTCAAATTATGCTTTAGTTTAGCTTGCCGCCTGCCTCAGAATTAGTAACGTTATATGTTGCATGTTCACAGATCTAGCATGTTAGGATGCTAGCTAGCAATACAACTTATTATGAAATTTCAAACCAAACGGTATGAACGAATAAATTATAGCCTTATACCATACACGTATTCTTGCAAAATAAATAAACAAACTAGGCTACGTGTTTGACTTCGTTTGGTCAATCGTTATGATGGACAACTCGGATCACCGTCAAAATTATAAAAGAATGTAACGTAACATTTATTTTGATAATGTATAATCTAAGTGTCTATAGCTATAGTTCAAACTTAAATAGAAATAAATAGCGGGATATTTCTTATAGTATTGTTTTTCGCCATAATGTTACTGATTACGTTTGGCAACACTATACAAATATACACTATCTCAACATTTATATGATATTCTTCTGAGAATCATACATACTTCAGTTGACATGGCTCCGTTTGTTCGCCGGCTTCTCTGAAAACAAATGCACATGGCCTGAGCGAGATGGGAGGGGTGAGTGTTGACAACGAGTTTACGACAGTTTTCTCATAATATATATATACTCCGAAACTGTAGGGGGAGCTCGAGAGAGAAACCTGCGAGAAAACAGCCAGTCTTACTGAGCGCTGCTTTAATATCTATATTAATGAATTGGCATCAACACTTGAGAAGTCCTCTTGTCCTGGTCTGACCCTCGAGGACAGAGAAATCAAAAGCCTCCTGTACGCTGACAATCTTCTGCTGCTGTCTCCTCGTGAAGAGGGACTGCATCAAAACCTCTCGCTTCTAGAACAGTCCAGCAACGACTGGGCCTTACCAATAAACATGGAGAAGTCCAAAATAATGATCTTTCAGAAAAAACTCACCTTGCTGACAAGAAATAGAAATTTACACCTGGGGGAACATGTCACCTGTTATAACTATTTGGATCTGACAATCTCAGCTTCTGGAAAATTTGACACTGCAATAAAAGATCTGACTGATAAAGCACGTAGGGCTTATTATAGTATAAGAAAACCCCTGTTCAAATTTAACCCACCTATTAAACTGTGGCTGGACATCTTTGACAGCATCATCAAACCTATCCTTCTATACGGCTGTGAAATCTGGGGCCCCAAATTTAAATTAAATTACGAATCCTGGGACAAAACCCCTGTTGAAATTTTCCACCTTGAGTTCTGCAAGAACATCCTGGGAACTCCAAGTCTGGGTTGCCGGGCAGAATTAGGCAGAATCCCTCTCCTATCTGAAATCCAGAAGAGAGCCGTAAAGTTCTGGTTCCATCTATCAGACGCGCCGTCAGAGAGTTACCCTCACTGCGCTCTCAGATACAGCGCAGGACACCCAGAGAGCGACCCCATGCAATATTTAGTGGAAAAAACATCAACTTAATTCAACAATTCAGTTCAGACACTCACAAGTAAAAGAAATAGGGAAAATAACCAAAGAAGAATACATACACGATAGGCAGATAAAAGTCACACAATTAAATAAATTAATTACTTCAACAAAATATGGTCTGATTATAAATTGGCACCATACCTGACCAATATTAGTAATTATGGTCAGAGAAAGCTCATGACAAGGTATCGCATCAGTGACCACAATCTGTGTGTGGAAACGGGCCGACGCAAAAGCCAGAGAGCTCTGTGTTCACACTGATCTGATGGAGTCGTAGAGGATGATCTGCACTCCCTCACCGAGTGCAGCAAGTATAAAAACATCAGAGACACTTATTTCACACAAATAGCACAGATTTTACCTCATTTCCAACCAGTGAGCCTCATAAACAAACTGTCTTATATTTTGGGAGAGAAAGAATAATGTGAGGGACAAGGTGAACCCTCTTTTCCCTTTAAACTACTCTCTGTACTTATTTCTTTTTTTTATTTATTATTGTGATATGTTTATGTATAATATGGAAATGTTCCAATATGGAAATGCCCCCACCCCCCTATATTCATCTATGTGTTTGTATATGTATATTGTGTATTGTATATTGTGCTATTTTACACAGTCATGCCAATAAAGCTCCTTTGAAATTGAAATTAAGAGAGACAGAAAGAGAGAGAGAGAGAGAGTGAGAGAAAGGGGGGCAGGTGACATGGACCCTGGCTAAAGGTGTGTGTATACAGGAGATGAGCCAAAGCCGCATGCTCAGAGATCAAGGTTTTGAAATGAGCAGTGACATGGTAATTAGTGTCATCAATCACATTTGAGCCTCGGGGGAGCCGGTGGATGCTGGACTCGGGTTTCGAATAAACAAAAGCCAGTTTGCCTGAGTCATCAACCACCTGCTTCTGTGTCAAGCTGACCTGAGAATCACTGCTGATGCACTTTCTAACGACACCTAGTTTCTCCACGGACAATGATGTACAACATGCACCGAGTTTTGCATCCTCATCAAAGTCGTTATTATAAGTCTCTATGGTAATGGCGTACGTTTTTGAGCTGATGTGTGCACTTGTGTGTCCGCTTGCTCAAGCATTCAGCTCAGCATTTGTATTTTTAGTAACAGGAAGAGCATCTCTTATGACTCAATGTTATCATCGTCATCAATCGGGTGTGAATATTTTGGAATAAACAGGCAAAGGAAATTACATTTTCGTGACTGTTTTTTACCAATCTGAAAGCCTCTTTTTTGGTGAATCAAGGGTAAACAAAAAGAAGGTGGGCGCGAATTTATGTGCTAGCACCGCAGGGGGTGGTTGCTCCAAGAAAAATGGATCTGACCTTGATATGTAGAGATAGATTGGCTGGTGGGGTGCTGGTCACATGACCATTCCTCTCTCTGTGAGGAACCAGACAGAAAGAGAGAGCGAGACCGATACACCATCAGACAGGAACCCATCCGTTGGAATTTCCATTCCTCATCTGCAATTTGTTATACAATTACACCGCATGCTGTGTGAGGCCACTCTGTGAAAAAGAGAGACTCGAGACAACAAACTAGTTTTTATAGCCAACAAACTGGGATTTCAATCTAGTGTGGACACCTCTTTATTATGCATTCATTGATTTCAAAACAGCTTTTAACAGCCCCCAGATGTGAAAAATACTCAAAATTCCACTTTGCCACTTCTGTATTGAATTTGCATATCTGGTCATGCTCTGCTTGACACACTTGCAAAATTGCACAGCGGGTATTTCATTACAAGGCACCCCAGATATTCAACAATAGCACTGAGCATCCAAAATAAATTAAAAAGACTAAATACCCACCAGTAGGCAGCATTTTGTATTGTTTTGTAATGCCTGTGCCAGTGCTTTTTTCACAAGCGAATCGACAAGGAGAGGGTCGACCGCTGGGGTTGTGGGGGAAATAATTGGGGGTTTTAGGGTTTTAACTGGCATTAAACTGACAGGGCTCAAAGCTGAAACAACTTAATACATGGTATTCCACAGGGATGGGTGTTAGGTCCATTTACATTTTTCAGTAAACGGCATTTAAATCGATTTCTATGTAATCTTTAGGTGATGATACAAGGGGCAGCTTTTTTGAGCGATGTTGATTGGGCACTTTCCCATTGAGAATGGGAAACACATTTCTATCTGGATACTTTAGATCGGTCGTGGGCCCTGTGTCTCACCTGGTTGCCCGTTGACGGCAACATTACCCAGCAACATTGCTCAAAAAGTTGCCCCGTGTATGATCACATTTAGTGTATCTGGTTTACACTAGAGCACTTAAACAGAAAATAAATATTTGATGGAGGATTTGACAGTTATGCGCACGATTCATTTTGAGGATGTGCCTGATATGAAACAAAAATACAGTGAAATTGACATCAGGACCAACCTGTTTGAAATTACCATTGGTCAACGGTTGCGTACATTCAAGAAAAAATTAAGATTTGCTCATCTTTTGGTTTTATGGGACCATCACAATAAAGCATTAACAGATATTAAGCTCTACTAATACTCTAAAGAGAATTGGTTCAGCCTTACGTATCGTTAACAGAATGTCTACAGGTGACCATCAAAATAAAGTGTTACCAATTTTCTCTTCTATTTCCTTGTGGTGCATCATTCTTATCGAAACTGTCTCTACACTCTAGTGTTTAAGCAACCTAAAAGCTTCTTGACTTCAAGGTAACCAGAAGCCATATTAACTTAATCAATATGGTAATCTGATTCAAAAACCTTAAGTTGGCTGGCTTGAAGCCAGTAGCAGCAATAAATATCCACCCCTGAAAGGCACCATACATCATGAAGGTTTTGTAGTTCACAATGTCACTCGAAAAAGATAAATGCAGCTGAGATAATGCAGCTCTGACCTTAAGCTGTGGCGTGGGGAAAATGTGGGTCCTCTACAAGATGTTTTGTTTTTACCATGTCTTGATGCAGTTACACCGTTCTAACCTACAGTCTAATGGTGCGGACTTGTCATTCTGCTTTTATTTATAGTGGCTAAATACACTACAAAACCTGGTCTAATGGAGGCAAGGGAAAAGAAGCATTTTTTATCGCTATGAGGGTCCAATCCAGGTTTTACGTGGTCCCAGCAGTCCTCTGCCTCCCAGCCATGATGCAGTCAAGCAGAGATGGGCTAATTTAATAAGCAAATCTGCTGCGGTTTCCCTTTATGAAGCCAGTTTCATTGAGAACCTTCCACAACACGTAACCACAAATGGCCAGGGGTTGATGGGATACAAATGGAGAGAATAACTTATTCACATAAAACCTGCATGCCTGTCAGCAATGGCTACATGCAAAATACATTTCAGGTGAGATGCTATGTTTGCAAAATGTATTGAAGAATTTATTAAGATGTTTTTTGAATTTTGGTAAATAATAGTCCCCCTGTAGTCAATAATTATTTCCCTTAAAACTCATCTTTGATAAAAATGACATCCTGTATTTAAATGTTTTTTCCTTGAAAAAAAAAAATGTCTTCATGACTTAAAATAGCTTGAATGTAACTCTAGTCTAGTTTCCCCTTGCCTCATTTAGTATAGGTGGTTCTATGAATATGCAAATTAGCCCCGCCTCCACTCACTCACACCAGCTCAGAGATCCACTCATTGACGTTCACACGTTGACCTGATTGGTTACAAGGTAGTTTGTGACGTCAGAAACACCAGCGATTTCAAACCGCGTTTTAGAGACTGTCTTTGGTTCACTGCAGTTTTAAGGAGAAAATACTCAGCAATGATGTTGACATGAATTTGCACATGGTTTGTCTTAAAAGCATATTAAAAACACCGCATAGACATATAAACAACATTAAAAACTTGATTTTCACCACAGGGGGACTTTAAACCTACTTAAAAGTAAAGAAGAAGAAGCTCTCACAATTTCCAAGTAGACATAACAAATGTGATATAGTCATTCACAGTGCAATGAAACATCTTTATAAATAAATATTAAACTATGTGATTGTTTTTGTCTTACAGATGATTAGATGAAGAAAAAAAGTCCATCACTTTAAAATTATGTTGCGTGCGAATGCCACTAATTCGGTTTTTTTTTTATTATTTTTTTTTTACATTAATACTTAAGGCTAAGGGTTGCTAAAATCGATTTTCTTTAGAATGACAAATGACATTATATACAATGTCATATATGAATACCATTAACAGAATAGCTTAAAACACAAAATAATTAAAGCATGTGTGAATCTGACACATAATAGCATGAAAAATTACTACAGATGCTTAGGTACAGATATTGTTCATGGATTCTTGTAAATACTGGATAAAATCTGTTTTTGGAAGCGCTAATGAACTAGTTTTTGTATACATTTTTTTTTCCCCCATCATGATTTGACAAGAAGCCTAGTAAAATGATGAGTATTATGCAAATGATACCAGCTGTTACTTTGGATGGTAAAGCCTCCTAATAACCCTCTCTCTCTCTTTCTCTCTATTTTTCGGTGTGGACGCGTTCTCTCATCTTCCTGTTAATCCGCCTGGGCACGTGTGTGACACGTCTGTGAGGGGAAGTAGCCTGGCCTGATTAGCGTCTGGTCGAGGGTACGGTTGTGCTGGCTTCGGCTCGGCTAGCAGTGTGTATAGAACTCATTAACTAGCGGTCACAGAGCGCTAGTTCTCCGTCTGAGGAGGCTTGTGTTGGGCCAAATGATATCTTCAAGGTCAAACTACATGCGCTGAGGGGAGCCGGTACACGTCAGGGGACAACAGCACATCATCACGCAGACCTGGTCTCTGCATACAAATCAATGCATGCCCCTTGTTTGTTTGTTTTTCTGAATGTTCTTTAGACTTTTTGCTAGATAAATTCAAGAGTTCATGTCACAACTTTTGGAGGAGTGACAACTGGGGCTTTTTTATAGGCAATATCCGATTTATAAGCCACTCGAGGCTGTGTGCTACAGTGAGTTTATTACAGATAAGAGGCATTCTTTAACCAGAAACCCCTGAACAATTGTAATATCACTAAATATATTAGCTCAAGCTACCAATTATTATATGGCAGCAAATGCAATATGATAATAGACACCATTTAATTTAATATTCAACAATATTTTTAATCTGCCTGCATTGACACCATGAGAACTGAACTGAGCTGGACGATGACATCACGGTTTTCTCCAGAGCGGATATATATATACATATATGTTTTTTACGCTATTTTCTTCTAGACATAAACTATGTTGCATTATTTTCCTGTTATCTCTGTTAAGTTGCTTTGAAACAATCTGTATTGAAAAAAGCACTATATAAATAAAGGTGACTTGACTTAAGTTGACCATTGTTCATTTGCAAGTTGAAGTTATTAAAAACAATAATCCGAATAAAAATTTTAGTGGCAAGTAATATAATTAGTAACTGTGCATTACAGTACAATTGGTGAATTCATATAGAATGTGCAATTAAATGTGTGCATTTCTTTGCATTTTAGAATGAGTTCAGTCAGAATCAGAATTATTTCAAAATAAAGAATAAATAAATGATATTTTACAAATGAGAACTTATTTTATATGCGTGAAGAATAAAAGCAATAACAACAATATGTTACACTTTATTTTAATGTGCCCTATAGTTACAGTGTAAATTAATTAACAACATAAACTTACTATGGGTTAGGTTTAGGGTTAGTTGTATGTAGTTATGCATAATTTATAATTATTACTATAGTAACTACATGTGGCAAGGACACTGTAAAATAAAGTGTTACCAAATAATATTAGAGGGAACATAATTACCACAACATATATAATTAATAATAATATTACATTTATGGAATGGTAGATAGATATTAATAACAATATAACGTCGCTTACAGTACCATTATTGTTTATTTCCTGTATTTTTATCCTTTTTCATATTTATATCCTTTCATGCTTGCTGAAACAGACTTCTGCAGCAAATCGTTTTATGTTTATTAGCCACATTACTGACTATATCAGTGTGTTCACAGCAAAGAGTCCCATTAATGAGCCCAAATTAATTCTGAAGCGATATTAAACAAAGGCTGATGAGAACAGCCCATCATGCATGACTGGGAAGGAGAGAGAGAGAGAGAGAGAGAGAGAGAGAGAGAGAGAGAGAGAGAGAGAGAGAGAGAGAGAGAGAGAGAGAGAGAGAGAGAGAGAGAGAGAGAGAGAGAGAGAGAGAGAGAGAGAGAGAGAGAGAGAGAGAGAGAGAGAGAGAGAGAGAGAGAGAGAGAGAGAGGCAGGGTGACCTAATTCTGAGATGCAACTAAGTGTTGTCAACTATGATCATTTCTCCCCAGGCCCACCTACAAATGAACTCCTGCCTTTGCTGAAACTACATCAATTCTTCTATGTAAATGTGCTTCTTAACAATCTCCTCTCTCTAAGTACATTTCTGTATCCATTTGAGTCATATTAGAAGTCTTTAGCTCAGAGCCTGCAGCGAGTGCAAAGGCCGCTTGTAGTGACACACTGAGATATTGAGGATCAGCATGTTTGGTCAGGCGTGATGGCACTGGCTCATGAGTAAAGACATAGACTGCTGAACAAACGCTCTAGACTTTCGAGAAACATTGCTGAGTTGCTTAGAAAAATGTGTCATTTACTTTTCGTAATACAGTCCCACTTGTAGGACGTTAGCATCTTAAAAAAAAAAAAAAAGTATTTACCTGTTAATTCAAGGAAAATGTATAGCTCTCACCGGCATTGAAATATATCCCGATCACAAACACCTTAAGTCATTTTAATTTTGCTATAATGTCTATGTGATTAAATACTGAACACTATAACTAACGCCCCTATGTTTTTGCATCATTTGCTCAAACAATCAGTTAGTCACATCAGCATAACAAATTTACAAATAGAAGACCTCAAAATTTCACCAGAGCTCCAAAATTGTCTTGACCTGTATATAAACTGATCAGCCATTGAAAAATACATATCAGTATCCACTAAAATTAGTAACAGAAGAAGATATTGGCCAGACAGATTTATGAATAACTACACAGGAACAAATGAGTAATACAAAATTAACATTTAACTACTATTAACTAACAAAACTCTATTAACAGAAAATTCATATTAACGAATTAGTAAATAATAACACTCAGTTGACTGAGGTAGTTCACTATTAAATACACAATTTAAAAAAAAAATGTCATGCCTCCCAGAGGACTACTAAGAACTACTATATACTGGTTCATAATTTAATGAGTAATGCATAATGTATAATTAATTCTAAAGTGAAGATCATGGTAACCTACTAGTAATGACTCAAGTATTACCAAATCTGTCCGATGCAATTTCTATTCAAAACCTTACAAAAACTTCAAAATCTTACAATGACTTCAGTTGTTACTAGAGAGTTATCATGCTTTTCACTTCAGAATACTGATCCAAGTAATTAGTCATTCATTCTGGATGTAGTAACACTTGAGTCATTACTAGTGGGTAACCATGATATTCACTTAAGAATAAAGTAAAAAATGGGCAGCTAAACATGATCAAAGCAGTAAATAGGTTACTTTACAGCAGTATACTGTACATGGCATTCTCAGTCAGTCAACACTATAGAAAGGGAGTATGTTCTGGGATCAACTTCACCGAAAGGAACCACGGACACCCTGCTAACTTATCTCAGACTTGCACTGTGCACAGGTTATTTCACTTCTGCAGCTAATCAAACCAGAGACTTGCATCCTTGTTTCCTCACCAGTGCACCGCTGAAAGATTGCTGCCTGTTCACTCGTCTCAGCGCATTAGCCTCTCTGGAGAGGAAGCACTGCGTTTGGGACTGGCTAGCATAACTGTAAACATTCAAATATTCAAAAGAGCCATATGAAATTGGATAAGTGGAACCATCAAGGTTGAGCAGACTGTTGAAGAAGCTGAAAAAGAGTTTTGGAGTGTATGATTGGCAGATTGTGATTGGTTGTGCAATTAGGTAACAGAGTGCATTAGTGCCCGCCCACTTTTTCAGCTGCGTTGGTTCCGGAAATATTTTTTCCATACATTTTTCCCAAAAGTATTTTTTAAAGCATTATAAGCAATGAACCAAACAAACCAGTTACAATGTCAATCATAACTGTCACAGTCATGTTCAGTTTGTTTTGGTTTTCACTCAGCACATATGTTCCTTTGTTCTAGTTTCACTCATCAGTCACCATGGACACTAACTACATTCTTCACAGCGGTTCATCTTTTAGCTCATCAATACTGTGTATTTACAAAAAAGACAAAGATACAAGAATGTGTACTTAACATCTTTAGTGAGGGAAAGAACTACAATCCCATGAAGCATTGCAAAAAATGATATAATTGAATAAATAAAAAAAGTCAATATAGTTAATCTATAATAATATACAATATCCTAACCCAAGACGCAAACTAATAATGCATAATATACAAAACTATAAAGTCCATGTATCATAGATTGAGTGCCATATATATATTCAAAAGTAGAGATGTAGTAGTGTGTAGAGTGCATACATTGCTATGCATATATTTATATTGAGCTGCTCATATGCATCTCTTTTCAAACACACATCCTTGCTTCTAAAATATACATTTCCAGAAATATGTGCGTAGATGATTGCACAACCATTAATCATTATAATACACCACAGTGCGGTCTACGTTACAGCTCCATGCACACGATCCAGCACTAGATGACTCAGTGTGGGTGAGGATGCTTTCTGGGGGGAAGTGGCGTCTTGCTTTGTGAGTCTTGGCAGCCCGGTGTAATCAAATGTTCCTGGAAATGACTTCCTGTCCTGTGAGATGGAGCCGAGGCTCCATGCGAGATAAAGACTTCTCTGCCTGTTACGGCAAACGCTGTTTTAATAACCTGGCTTGACTGGGCAGAGCTCGATTGACTGTCTTTGATAGACGCCACTGTTATATCGCTGAGGAAGACCACACTAAAAAACATCTTACGGTCATCAGTGGATGAATAGACCTTATGTGGGCCAATTCGTTTTTAACACTTTAAAGCTTAATTAGTCAAATGAATTTAGCATTATGCATCTTTTTAATTAATGAAATGAACTTGTATAAACAAAAGTGATATGACAGTATGTGGAGAGTGAAGAATATTTTTGTTCATTGCTAATCTTTGTCAATTTGTCAAATCTTTCGTCTTTAGGTTGATTCCCCTAAATAAAGTGTAAACACTGTTGTGCTTTCAAAACATTGCACTGTTTGTTTGAACATCCTGACCTGGCAACACTGGCTCAACCAATGGTGTGAGTTTGGGGCGGGACTCTGTGTTTGATCAGCCAATGGCAGATGAGGAGTTTGGGAAACTTGCTTGGAAACAGTCATTATGCAGTTTGGTGAAACCTCACCTTTAACTTCAGAGGTTTACAGAGGTCAGTGAGGATTTGGAAACTAAATGCTAGTGTACATGATCAGCAGCTGAGATTTTACTGTGATCTTATCCGGTGATCGTGCAATCACTCTGCTCTGATCTGCGATCGACATGGCCAAGGAAACAGAGGGACTGCATTTATATGCAGCAGATGTCGGCGTCTCCATTATATCTGATCACAAAGAGCAATCAGAAAGGAGACTGTGGCTTGATGAGAACTCCTCTGCCAGACTCCCGACCCAGACTCCAGTCCTCAACGCCATGACATCATTCACCTCTGCTGCCCACTGAGATTGCTTTCAGGTACTGCTATATTTAGTCACAGAACAGACCAGGAATACTTTTGAACCGAAGAAAATTCTCAAACACCATAGGATATTACAAAATTCTAAATTGGTTGACATGACAGATGATAATAATCAAAGTGTATAAATATGTGTAATTGTATATCAACATAATTATATTAATATATGATTTATAGCACTTTATCACAACAGATAACTCACTCTGTCAATGTAATATATTATGTAAAAGTATATCATAAAAAATAACGACTGAATAAAATGAATTACCAAACCAGCAAAAACATAAGCATGATCTCTCAGCATGTGTGATGCATCATTTTGAATAGCCCAGCATGCTATATCTTCACTGGTATTATTGTCTTGTCAAATCTGCGCTTCAAGGAGCTAGTGATAAAGCTATTAGTCACATAAAGACTGGGTGATACTGGGTGCAATAACTGTTTTTAGATGGATCAATAGTCTTATCTGTCTGTCGATGTCTCATACACTGTGAAAAAAAGAAAAAAAAAGTGAGCCGCTCTTTCACAGCGAGCAGCACAACGCTAGACGCTAATCAATACACCAGGCGATAACAGAATGCTTCCAGAGCCATTTAGCACAGTCTTATCACTCTGCGGAGTGCTCAACCTGTCAAAATATTTTGTGGTGGGGTGGCACAAGGGAACATTTCATGCCTATCAAGGGGAACAAGCTTCTGCTTTTCAAACCAAAGAATGGCAGTTTTAGGAGTCACTCTTTCAACAGTGCAGAAGTGTGTGGCAGTCTGAAAATAATACAGTTATGTTAGTAAGCCACTATAAAGCTATTATGACTTTCACAATTAGAAAAGTTTGATTAATTTTACTCTACTGGTTAATGATTTGTTTCAATGAAACAAACCTTTTTACATCACAGTTTTCCAATGAAAATGTCAATGTGTATATTAAAATCCACTTAGAATCAAAATGTAATCTATTTTCATTATATAGATTCTTAGTGTTACTGTGATAGCAGTTTGCATTCAAAAACTTTGAAACAATGTTCCTTATATTTTTTTACTCATCTCTCTTTCTACTCTACTACTCTACTCTAGGTCCATACAACTATTGTGACATTGACAATTGGCATTGAAAAGTTCAGAAAGTTGATTGATGACTAGATAAAAAGCAAACGATTAACTGATTCATTTTGGGTCATCACACATTCTGCATTTATTTTTTCAGTGAAGAAAATATGTTGCTGAATTCTGCTTTTGTATGCCTATAGTTTTGAATGTGTGATATTAACTGTCTCAAATGTTGCATTATTTTGGTTCCAACATGTCATCCTCTTCACATTTTTGTTTTGCCTGAATCATCACAAAGAACCAGCTTAGAAAGATTTGTACGTGAATCGCACCATTACCACTGACAATAGTTCCTGTCTCGAAAAAAAGATTTAAGCAACCAAGGAGCATTCTGCCAATTTTTGAGCACAATAAAATACCATCCGCTCATGTGACAACAAAGAAAACCTTGGAGGATATACAATCAGGAAAGGCTTTCACACAATTCAACACCTCAGCCAGAGTGAACCTGGATAAATAAGCCTGAAGAGCTGTGGAATAATAAGTAGCCAGCACAACACAGTACAGGTGAATCCCACGAGAGCCGCTTCAACAGAATCCACTCCTTTTAACAAACTAAAGCTACGCAAGGCAGGGTGGAAAAAAATCAAATCAATGTCCTTGAAGATGTTTTTTTTTCTCTTGAGAGCCATCTTGAAAGAGCGGCTCTACCCGTACTCTCTTGTGTTCCATTTTAATCCTACTAGTCCTGTTTTCGTTACTCTCTGCTTTTTCCCCATTTATTTTTTCCCCCTTTTGCATCTCTCTCTTTTCACTTTCAGGCAGTGACTCATCTGTCAGAAGGAGGGGTAGGGAAAGATGGCGTAGATCCAGCTGGGGCCCACCCTACGGGGGGTCTTCTGTGCCTGCACCTCTTTGCAATAACAACATCTATCTCCATTTTCCTGCAAGCTGACCGGTATGAGGGCACTCTCAGAGCAATTAAAATTCCCCAGGTTTTCACTCTTGCCACATGCTTAACTGTACTGTGCGAACGTACCATATGCTTCAAGATGGGCGATAGTGCAATTTGGAGCCCGATGGTCGTCGAGATCCCCATAGAACAAAGAGGGAGAACAGCTGGCTGCCTCGCCATGGTTGGATAACAGCAAGTCAACCTGTTCAATCATATGCCACTCTTGTTTACCGCACCTTATCTTATTTGGTTTGTTTGCTTTATCTGGATTAAACCCGTAGGTAAGAGGGATGGGAATTTCAACCTACTGCTCAAACAAGCTTAAGGCATCGATACGAGGCTATTTTTCAAACCTGGCACTGGAAATACAAGGAAATTACCTCTCACAAGATACCACCTCAGAGTGAAGAAATAAATTAGTTGCTGCTGGGGTTTTAAAGAGCTAAACATGAGCCTAAAGCATAATAACAGAACCATTAGCCCACCACAATCTATTATCTTTAATCTAAGACCAGCTATTGGCTAAATCCTAAATGATGGTATCCCCTGTCCTAAAGGACCATGCTGAGCTTTCAAATGCAGCTATTTCTCTCTACAAAATGCCATGGGATCAAATCCCCCTGCTGGCAGCCATTCAAAGGAAGTGACGGCACTGCATGGCCTGTAAACGGCTTCAGTGTGGCTCATGTATCACAACCCTAGCAAGGTCAACAGAACTCTGCTCTAAGTGTTGGTCCCACAGAAGGGATGAAGTTAACATTGCCGGTGATAAAGCTCCAGTGTCTTAACCTCCGGAGGGTAAATTCAAAACATATGGGCCCATCCATTGTGAAAAAATTTGTATGTGACATGTTCAAGACATGGAGGGTCTTCAGAGGTGTTTAAGGAACATGACTTATTGAGATGTTACCACGTTAAAGGTCAAGACAGGTCGTCTCAGTGAAACCAGATTGTATCTAGTTGGCCACCTTTCACATGGACCAGTGCTTACTGAATAGTTGCTTAATGACCAATTATGAAAGTCTTATGAAAGTTACAAAGGAGATTTCTTTGAACATTCTTGATTATATTAGGTATCAAGTTATATTAGCTCATCTTGACTGACAGCATCATATTGCTTCAATCTATAGCCATATTTAGTACATTTTATTTAATTGTAAAGCCTTTTGTTTTGCTGTAATTATAGATCTATGCACACAAATCATGGCCCAAAATAAAGAAGAAAGGAATTAGCGTATATACAGTACTTCAATTTAAGACACAGTCAGTGATGACAGATATGATCATTATGTATAATGGGAAAACACCTACAATGACTTACTGAACAAAGAGGTGCATTATTTCGCTCAGAAGTACTATTATGAAAGTCACCATTTTCAATCATTTCATTGGCTTTAACTGGGAAATATAATCAAATATAACATTGACCCATGTCACTATCCATCATTCAATTAAACAGATCTTCTGAATAGTTTTAACTCTAGAATTGTTTCTCCTCTCAAAGGAGAGCCAATATCAACTTACTTCAGCAACCTAAGCACGGGAAAATCACTGAGGTAAGAATTTCCTTACAAAGAAATTGATCTTTAAACACGCCAACAAGAAGACTTCCTTGTAGAGTAGGTAGGTTCACAGGAAAGCCTGATGTTCATTAGTTGATTATTAATGAAGCACTCCATTATGTCAGCCCCTCGTTCTGCCAGGTTTCAATGCAAAACAGACCTAGCCAGGGGAAAGTCAACAGAGCCAAACCTATCTGCCAACTGTTCCTGTCCAACTACCGCCGCATCCAAACGAGAGCAAATGATTACAACATCTGCAAGAAGCCTGCCCTTTAACTAAGACAGAAAATGGTCACACTCACCTCCCCGGACTGCGGCAGTGTCAGCTTAGGAATTTTCCCTTTGGTCCCAGCCGTGCTGCTTTTGGTATCCAGCAGACCTCCAAATGGCACACTGTTGTACCCTTCCACCAGCTCCACAGGGGGTTTGAGCTCTGGGGAGTCGTTGGGGACCTGGTCTTGGCCGTCCATGGGCCTGACGTAGGCAGTGGGTTTCTGCTGCACAGCACTGCTGGGCTTGCAGTGGAGACCTTGAGGAAATGTCGGCGTCAAGAGGCCGCTAGGAAGCAGGGACGTAGAAGCCATTGGTGAGTTTGAGCCATGGGAGCACGAGTCCTGCTCAGCGGGAGACTTTCCGAGGCCAAGCTCGGCTGTGGCTGTTCCTTTGCCAGACTGCTTCCTATTGGAGTGTGATGAAGTTGTAGGTCCGCTGGGATTAGGACTTGAGTCCTCTTGGTCCTGATCATGTCTACTAGAGGTCTGCTCATGACTGGAGTGCTTTCCCCGGCTGACCGCTTGAGCGGTCTGGGTTCCACTTGAACCGTGACCCCCTCGTGACCATTCTGAAGACCGTAACTTTTTGCCTTGATGTCCATGTACAACGCTAGAACTTGGCATGGTGTTGGCAGGGGGTGGGGGCATAGAGGTGCTGTGGCCTCCAGGTTGGGAGGGAGCAGCTCGGCTTCGCTGAGCCTCAGGGAAAAAGCCTGGCTGGTCGGGTTTCTCCACTGGAGTCTGGGGAACAGAGTTCTTAGGAATGCCTACAAGGTGACTCTGGTTGGAATGGCTAGTCAGAAGCTCCTTCATTTCATCATAATTTCCAAGTGTGTTTTGGACCCGGTTGGCCAGAGCATCCCCTTTGTTAGTCTGAAAGTAAGAAAATAAAAACTATATGAAACAAATGTATAATTCAGCCATATTCCTAACGAAGGTATTTTAAAACAGTTCACCCCAAATAAAAAGAAAATTCATACACATGGGCCATATTACTTATGCTCTATATCCCCAGTTTCCTAAAGTCATGTAATAGCTTGGTGTGAGGAAAAAATCTAAATGTAAGTAATTTACTAATAATATTCACCTCCACCGTAATCTTAACTCAAACATGGTGCATATGGAGCAGGCTGGACTGAAGCAACATCAAACATCACTGTTTTTTGAGTGCCTCATAATCAATGAATAATGAAAATAATTTACTCACATAAAGCTTGAAATTATGAAGACTTGGAAAAAGTTACTTGTATACTGCTTATAGATGTTATTAAATGGAAAAGACATGGACATTTTCTATAAATAATTTTTTGTTTGTTTGTTTGTTTGTTTGTTTGTTTGTTTGCATTTCATAAAAATAAATAAATAAATACAGCATACCTGTATGAAATGACATGAAGGTGAGTAGATAAGTACAGAAGTTTCCTTTTTTTGATGAACTATCCATTTAATAGGAAGAACAATCAACTGTATTGCAAAATGTCAATGGACTGGAATATTAATCTAAATTGGTTATAAGATAAAATATAAAGATAAAACAATCCACAACACACCAACTGCTCAATAACACCCAAAAGTAACGTCATAACTGTATTATTTTTGTGAATACCAATTCAGGGAGTGAAGCCTTCTCAATATGGACAGCTCTAAAGACTGTGTTTGTCAGTATAAAGAACCAGAGTATTTATCATGAGCTTTAGCTGACTAGACCATTAACATAGTTTTGAGATGCAAGCCAACTCTCCATTTGATGTTAGTCAATATTTATGAAACCAGGCAACGTGTGATCACAGAAATGGCGAGACGCTGTATTTAGAATCTATTCAGAATGTTCTGTTTGTGTGCCATTCCTATCCGTGCCTGTGTACTGATTTCCATAAAATAATGTTTGCAAACATCTCCTGAATTTAGTGCAGGCATAAAGATACAGTATTCTCCTCTCCAGAAATATCTGTCCAACACTGGTCTGCTTTTGCTCACAACAAGAGTCCCTTTATAATAATCGTTATCTTTTAGGTTTTGTGGCACATCATTAGTTGCACAGCGTCCTACAGAAGAGAAGCATGCTAGCCCACCCCCCCACTGATTATTTGCATAATAAGCAACATTCTTCTTAATGTTCAGGCCTTTACTCTCGCTACATTTACATCTTTTCCTTTATTCAAAGCCTCCTAAGTATCAGCACCCTAATTTTAAAGAGTCTGAATAGAGGTATTCCAACAATGAATAAATAAATGTGTGCTTCTCTTGTACACTGATACAATTAAAGGCTACGTTAATCCCAGGAAGCAAAGGTAGAGAGAAAAATCTATTAGCATTCTCCATTCATTTCACATGTAATTGCTACATTAATAACAGACAGTACAGCTCTTCTAAAATGCAAATGCATCTGTTATGGCTTTCAACCACATAAACAGTCAATAAACAAATAATGTTAAATGATGCACGACCACAGCATGGCATGCAAGGCTATTATAACAGTGATGGAATTATGCACTGGACTGTTAACATGTGACCTTATCTGATTCTAGATCTTCTCAGCCTAACTGACCTCTGACCTGGTAAAGCCTGAACACTAATGTCAGCAATAAAACCTTATTGACTAAACGGTTAACTGCGATTGAATAAGACATTTTCAAAAAAGAATTATGAATAAAATCAAATATATCCTGATAGTGTACATAATAGTTTACAAGCACAAATAGTTTGATGAAAGCAATTTGTTTTGTATTTATTGATTGCTTTATTAAATCATTAAATACTAGCCAGCAGATTTTCGCTTGCTTTATATCCCAGCAAAATCATGATTTGCTACTTGCTATTTATAATTTAGGGGGAAGGAGGCATGGTCCTTCTAAAGTGCATGATGGGACAAAAGTTTAAACATGCCCTTGTGGACAAGATGAGTCGTCAAAAGTTTTAGAAAACATATTAATATCATTGAAGCAAACACAATTTCCATTTCAACTACTGATCCTTGTCATTTTAAGGACTTTTCCCTTTCTCACAATAAACAATTGTGGTAATATTTTGGGTCATCACTTGCGCAATTTAAAACCTGGGTCCACTGGCATGTCTCTGCGTCCTCACTATACTGACGACATGAGTTGCGTTCTCAGACAGTCTTTGGATGGGAATGTGTGCCAGTGTGGGCTCTGCTCCAGTGTTTTTAAAGTGAAAGATCTGAAAGGGACACTCTTGAGTGAGAGGAGTGGGTGAACCTCCCAGACGAGGTGCTTCGGTCAATGTGAGGGAAAATCCATCTGGGGTGCACACAAAGAGCTGTTGTGTGAGCTCGACTGCTTGACTGAAGCATGAGAATGCTGGACCGTGGCCAGACACACATTCTACAGCTCGGGGGAAGGTGAGAAAGAGAGAAATACTCTTATATTAAGCGTTAATTGCTGACATTTTCCGTTCAAGGTTTCTTAAAATGATGAATAAGCCATTTATGAAGGATTAATCGTGTATTTAAATTGATGGTTAAGGCTTTTACTAGCCAATTAATGTGTTTGGATATATAAACACTTTAAAATGTCTAGTAGTTTTAGGGTGTGTTCACACTTGTAGTTCGGTTCGCATGGTTCATTTGGTCCGGACCAAAAAAAAAAACTTTTAGGGTGCTTTCACACATGAGCGTTTGTTTCGGAACCTGGTGCGTTTTCTCTCTTGGTTCGGTTTGTTTATGCATATGTGAACACGGCAATTGCGCTCGAATCCGCACCAAAACAATCGCTCCGGGACCACCTGAACGATGTGGTTTCGGCCCGATTGCAAACAAACTCTGGGGCGATTCACTTGTGGTGTGAAAGCAATCAAACCCAACGGACCAACGAACCAAATGGTATTATATATCATAATGGGAAATGTGCTATATAAATAGCAGTAGTGAGCACATTAGTAGTTACCACAGTTGAAAACCAAAAGAGCACCTCTTCATCTAAAAATGTTGTGTAATCTAGACAATGCTGGGAGATCAAGAGAGAGAGAGTGCGTTTACATTTACTGTAGTGTTAATACGAATGCAGTTTAACAGCTGCAATGACGGCTACATTTGTATAGTGTTTGCGTGTGTTTCGACATTTATAAAGCCACAATAATCTCATGGAGCGAACCTGACAATCATCTTGATGGATGACGCAGAGACCAATAAGACCAAACGCTGACCAATAAGAGGACAGTTACTCGCATGTGACTTGCGTGAACACATTTTGGTACGCTTTGAAAGGTTGCCTTATTAAAGAGAACCAAACCAAGAAGAAAATACAACATTGTAACAAATTAAGTACCTGTTTCGGAACAAAACAACAATCTATATGTGTGAAAACGCCCTTAGTCCTGGTCCGCTTAGCATTCAGTTTGGCATTTTTATCACCGAACCTAAAGGCATAGGGATACGTTCACAACCTGATTGGTCGGCTTTTATGACGTATTACCTATTTTGAGACGGAACTTACCGAACATCCAAAACAATGCTGTGTGCTGGGATAAATGCATCAATCATATGCAGGTTACTCATATTGCATACAACAAAATCATTTCATATATCTCAATACAGATCTCAAAAATTTTACACTGAGCAATAATTTTCCTATATACCAAAATCTGCACACCATGTTCCATTTCTTATCCAATTTAACCAATACCAAAATGATCTGCTCCACCACATTTATGTTATTGCTCTATACTGTATATGTTCTTCCTCTATATAAACAATCGTCTCATCTGTGTCTATTTTAATTTCTCTTAAAATATTTTAAGAGAACAATGTGAAACAATGTTGATACACAAAAGAGAAGCACCTTGACGGTAAATATTTAACAGCCATCAAGCTAAAAAAACATTGCTGCCTTTGATATACGTACACTATAAAAGTGTGACAGTGTTAAAATTCCTTGATTCAAGTATTTCAGTGAGATCATTCACTTTTTGATTGTGATTTTCAGCACTCCGAAGTTTTAAACGATACGAGAGACTTTGTAATGGGCCATTACTTAATTGCCTGGAAGGAGCATCTTGGGAAAAAGGGCAGCATTCTTCTTCCCCTCGTGGCCTTCTTTACTTCAAGACAAGGAGAGATTACGTACTTAAACATACTTAAGTGCTTCAGTGTCAGCTGCCTCTTTAAAACACTCCACAAAGTCTTGATAAATGCTTGTAATGACTCATACAGACTTGAATTGTAAAATACAGCCCTGTGGCAAAGCAAAATCCGGCCAAAATGAATATATGAACAGTTTCATACAAGCAAAAGAGAAGTCAGCATCATTTGATTGGTATACGTCCATGCCTGTGTGTGTGTTTGTTTGCTTGCTAAGGTGTTAGCAGCAGTGTAAATGCAGTTTAATGGGGTCATATTAAAAAGACACTGTGTGTTCTAGAGATTTGGGTACTTGGGCGCTACCACTCTGCGCAGGCTATTCACACGCACAATGAGAGTCTTTGTTTTCCTCAATTGCCAGCCCTTTCCAACTTCACCAGAGAATCCTCTGTATTTCAAAGAATTTCCCTTAATGGATGTTAACAAGAACCTCAATATAAACAATTGGTTCACTCGTGAAAACTGAATCAGATGCATTCGCGAGCTGACACGCTCGATAGGAACGTTAAATGACTGATGAGTATCTCATCACGCAGTAGATTTGCATTGGCTTGATTTAAGTTGGAAAAGTCTGTATCCTTTATTGCAAATAAAGCAGTGTTTCCATGCCATATGTTCAAGCGAACGAAAAAAGGAACTTCCAGCAAAACCGGTGTTAAATAAAGTATAAATGGAGGTTGTAAACATTGGGGAAGCCACAGTTTTATCAAAGCTATCTTACGACCAATTCGCACGTGTGAGTACGATGTGGCTAATTCGTACGATTTGTCTAAATTTGTCTAAACCCCAGTGATGGGTAGGTTTAGGGGCAGGTTAAGGGGTAGGTCATTTGTACGAATTCATACGAATTAGCCACCTCGTAAAATACGTACGAATGGCGTGAGATCGGTTTGGTTTTATTAAAGTCCGGGTGAATCGGAAGTTGCAACCGACTTTACTTCGGTGTTGTGACGTATTTCCAAGTGAAACGGAATATTGAATAGAGGGCAAGGTTTTATTTTAGCGCAAAGAAAATCTCTGTGTATTAACTTGCACGAGTTAACTGTTCACCACAAGACTAGTAATATGCGCTAACAAAGTAAATAGTGTCAATTTTGATTTCATAATTCAAATAGGAAGATGCAAATCCCGTTACAAATGATGACTCAACAAATGATGTGAGTTTGGAACAGATCATTGAAAGATCAGATGGGGGAGTGTCTGGGAAACCTGTTTGAAAACCTGTTGAAAAGTCATTATTATTATTATATATAGTATTATCATTATTAGCCTACTGCTCTGATTTTACAATCAAATAACGTAATCTCAAAGTTACATATTCAAAAGATATCGCTGTTTAAAGCTGAAGTGAAATGTTGAGTGTAGCTGTTGAAGGTAAATTATATTTTAGGCTTAGTCACGATGCTCAAATCAAACAAACAATGACTACGTTTACATGCAGCCAATATCCGGGTTATGGTCGGGTTAGGGTCACTATTTGGGTTTCTGAAACATTCGGAATAACGCGTTTACATGCGTGAGCAGAGAGAGTTACTCCTGTATACATGGAATTTACAATATCCCGATGTAAACGGCGACGCGCGGTTAGCGTCTGGACGTACGGACTTCCTTAAGACGCAATATGCGTCATTTCCGATTCTTTTTCCTGTATCCAAAGGCAACAACAACAGCAGCAGCACGCGGATAATGAATAGTTCGGGGCAGATAGCGATCGCCTTTGTTTGCGCTTTCCTCCTCGCTTCAAAAGTGTGGTGCTGTGCTGCGTCTCGCCATGTTTACCTCTACTTCTTGTTTACTTCCGGTATACTGCACGCGGGTTTCTGTATGCGCCGTCCCTACTCAAAAGACCAAGATTCCTTGCGAATAGAACATGCGCAGAACACAAATCAATGTCCCTTTTGATGGGGATATGCCGATACGCGTTTACATGACCAAATATTCGGGTTAGAAAGGGGGTACCCCAGGTATAATATCCGGGTTTTTACTAACCACACTTTTGGAGAGAGGAGGAAAGCGCAAACAAAGGCGATCGCTATCTGCCCCGAACTATTCATTATCCGCGTGCTGCTGCTGTTGTCGTTGTCTTTGGATACAGGAAAAAGAATCGGAAATGACGCATATTACGTCTTAAGGAAGTCCGTACGTCCAGACGCTAACCGTGCGTCGCCGTTTACATCGGGATATTGTAAATTCCATGTATACAGGAGTAACTCTCTCTACTCACGCATGTAAACGCGTTATTCCGAATGTTTCAGAAACCCAAATAGTGACCCTAACCCGACCATAACCCGGATATTGGCTGCATGTAAACGTAGTCAGTGAGAGAAAAAAGTGTGCTATTTCAGTATGTGTTATTATGTTACAATAGTGCAAAGTTATAGAAAGTAAGGAATAATTGAAGTTGGGACGTTGAATTATTAGAAAAATAAGAGAGAGAAAAAAGACCTGAAGAGTAAATCCGCTTGGTCAATGCCTTTAGCTTTAGTTGCTAGGTATTTATTCGCTTGCTCAATATCTCTGTGCGGTTTGTTTCTTTTGCTGTTGTAGGCTGTAAGGACCTTTGAAATAACTGAAATAATTTGACGATGATTCATCAAATCATATTCATTTACTTCATCAACAGCGCACTATCACTAAAAATGAGCAGCACTGCACAAAGATCTGAGTATTCTCATCTGTTAACATGAGTGCCAAAAACAATTACACTGCTGACGCTTATGCTGTGAAAAAGGCCTTATGGGTAAAGTTATACACAACACAACTTGTAAAAAAAAGATCTTATAGAGAACCGGAACTAACTGTTGTATGATTACTTATAGATGTCTCTACATTTTAAATTGGTATAGGAAGAGTACATCTTCCAACACACTCAAGTTTAACTACTTTAAATGAGAAGTAGACTGTAGTCTGTTGTTTCTCAACACTGTGTGTTGCGTGTGTGGCTCTGTGTGCATGCTGTCTCTCCTTGACAAGACATTGGCAGTGTTTACAAAAGAGCCTTGTGCTCATCTGCTGCGAGCACTCAGGGCTTTTGCCCCCCGGCCAGAAAACCAACAACTGCGATGGTAATGAAGGTGGCAATACCTCCAGATCTCAGTGAAACAGCATGGAAACCTCAGCAGCACTCAAACACTACACCCACACAGCACACATTTCTTACTCTGAACGACGGCGCTGTCAGGGAAACGTCTTTGCAATAATTCGATATTTCTTTGCCAGTGCGTGCGTCCTGTCTGGATCACACAAAGACAGGAACAGCAAACAGCAGTGGTCTACAGAGCCATTAATGCTTCGGATGAGGGGTCGATGCTGAGTCAAACGAGAAAACTCAGACTACACATCATTTAAAATCAATAGAAGATTGGTTACAGAGAAAAGGCGAACAAAAAAGAATGCGCAAGGTGAAATTCCATCAAGAAATTACGTTAAGGTCCACTGATGGGGAATTTGCTTCTGAAATAGCTTGGAGTCAACTTGGAATTAAAAATGACCCTATTTGTTCTTCAGTGCGTGAAAAACGCTCTCATTCATTAAATGTGTCAAAACAGTAAAAACTGTGCGTGGACATTGTTAAAAGCAGTCTTTATATGGACATGGTGCATTTTATTCAGCTTACTAAAAATTCCCTCATTTAGAATAATTTGAACATAAGACTGATTAGAACTTGATCAGGTGATCTTTTCAAGATTTCTGTGACACTGAAGACTGGAGTAATGGCTTTGCGATCACAGGAATAAATTACATTTTTAAATATATTACAATATAAACCAGTTAAATTAAATTGTAATAATATTTCACAGTATTGCTGTTTTACAGTATTTTTATATTATTTATTAAATAAATGCAGCCATAAAAAATAAAAAATTAATGTTTCAAAACTTTTGACCGGTAGTGTGTGTGTGTGTGTGTGTGTGTGTGTATATATATATATATATATATATATATATATATATACATATATATATATATATATATATATATTTAGAGATACACAGATATAACATTTCTCAGCCGATGCAGATACCGATAGTTTGGTTTTTCTCTCCCAAATAATGCTGCAAACAACAGAGAACCCTCTCATTTGGTACACTATAATATTAGTTGCAATTAACAACAGAGGTATTATATTAAACTGCTATTTATTTTCAGATATAATAATTACATCCAAATAAAAACTGAAATGTTTTTTGTTGACATCTTTCCTTGTTGAAACACTGATTGAGTGTTTACATGAGACTCGATATAGATTTCGGTAAATTGTACTGTATCTTTCAACATACCTACTGATATTCATGCATGTTTTTCTAGATATATTGGAAGAAAAGACTTGCGCTCTGCTTGAACTGAGGCGCTACAGCGATCTGTCACACCACATTTAAGAGCATCAAAACGCCATTTATTGTTTGAATTTCATGATAAAATGGACAGAATTTGAAAGATAACACTTAGTTTATTTTTAGAAATAACAAAGTACAGAGCTATTTGCAATTATTGGAGGTGCGCTACAAATAATGTTTAGGCTAGTATAGGGAAAAACTGCAGACCTGGCAACCCTGGCTTGAAATACGGGTGATTCATAGGGTCAAATAGAGCCTGCTTTTATGTGGCTGTTTTTGCTGGTAATGCGTTATTGTCGCATTAACTTGCCCTAAATTCACACATTTTTGCAGTAGGACACGTGTTTCCGCACACTTTTGATTGACAGGATATAATCCGCCCTGATCATTGGCTGTTTTTAATCAATTGGCCAATGGCCGATAGTGAAAATAATAGCTTTTATTGGCCAACACATCTGTACATCTCTAATATATATATATATATATATATATATATATATATATATATATATATATATATATATACACATACACATATATGTCATGACCCCTTTAACATGGACAATTGACCACACCTCTAAACTTTTATTAACATCTACATCATATGTTTGACAAAGAATTATACAATGTATACAAGATGTATACAATCAAGCTCTGTCATACTCTTTATTTGTTGTTGTTGCTGCTGAATATCCAGTTTCATTTAGAAATGCATCACATTATAAATAAAATGTTTGACGTTGACTTTAACGTCAATAAAGGTTGTTGCATCCTCTAACATGAATCATCCATAAGAACACAATCATTAAAAGTAGATATAATTGTCGATGACGAAGTTCATAGTGTTTTTGTACTGCATTCATTCCTTAATTAGGAACAGAAAAAAACACTGTCGCTAAGTGAACCTGGTGGCAAAAACAAGGCAACCATAACAACAATTCCCACAGAGTAGAGCTAAATACACACTCGAGCACAACAACTTCAAGTCACTCCCGAGACCAAGCATTAGACTGACTTTATTAAATTCAGACGTACTATCCTTTCTACGCAATGCAGAACTAACCGCAAAAACAACCTGGTAGGCAAAAAGGAACAAGGTATTGTGCTAGCATGCACAGCTAGGCGTCTTTTCGCTCACTTAGTGCGTTTGACTCAGCAAGTTGTTTGAGGTAGAGGGTAATTTGGGAATATTTACCTTGGGGCAAGAAAAAAAAAAAAAAGAAAGAAAGAGAAAAGTCTCTCTGTGACTGGGACGGTAAAACTCTTGGAGCAGCTCCAGAGGTCTGACCTTGGCTGGCTGAAAGCTTTTAAAAACAGCCTTGCACAGAGAAAGCATGTCCAACAGGAGTGAAAGGCCACGAAGGGACACTGGGGGGGGAAGGTTGATGTGGGAAACAAGCAGAAGGGGCGGCGGGGGCACTCGAGCTACGGCGCTAGCACCACTGGAACTGCTTTGAAGGTGCCAAGCGATCTGGGAACCAGTAAATTAGTCCCAAATAGCTGTTAACGGCACAGTTCCATTAAACAGGATTTAGGGGGATTAGCTAATAGCAGCCTTAGATGAGTGTTTGGGGGGTGGAGGGCGGCAAAGACTGGTTGGCGAGGGAATAAAAAATGAAGCGCTCATGTCCTAGCTTTCAAGAAGAGGAAGGTTCATAGTGACTTATGACACGGAGAAAGCCTGTTAAAGGGATATTCACCCAAAATTAGCCCATGATTTACTCACCCTCAAGTCATCCTAGGTGTATATGACATTCTCCTTTCAGACGAATACGATCTGAGTTATATTCAAAAATGTCCTGGCTCTTCCAAGCTTTATAATGGCAGTGAATGGCCGTTTATGTTATTTTTAGTCCATAAAAGTGCATCCATTCATGATAAAAGTGCTGCACACGGCTCCGAGGGGTTAATAAAGACCTGAAGCGAAGTGATGCGTTCGTGTAAGAAAAATATCTAAAACTTTATAGACTAAAATAACTAGCTTCCGGCAGATGGCCGTACGCAAGTCGACTTACGCCAACAGAGTAACACTTGATGATGTATGACGTAGGATGTAGGAGTAGCGTAAGCTTTGACGCCTCTCGTGGTTCAAACAAACAGGGCTGGGCAACAAACTCAAGCTCCTCTGACATTTCTCTTTGAAAATTCTCGTTTTAGACTTCGAATTCGTGACTGGTGTTTTGTTTTGCTCTATCCTCTGCGCTTCCGTGTTCATCAATGCGTCATGCGTCGGTTCAAGTGTTACTCTTTCAACGTAAATCGATGCGTACGGCCGTCTGCCGGAAGCTAGTTATTTTAGTCGATAAAGTTTTGAATATGGATATTTTTCAAAACAGAAAAAAACATTCACTGCCATCATAAAGCTTGGAAGAGCCAGGACATTTTTTAATACAACTCTGATTGTATTTGTCTGAAAGAAGATTGTCATATACACCTAGGATGGCTTGAGGGTGAGTAAATCATGGGCTAATTTTCCTTTTTGGGTAAACTAAATCTTTAAATATTAAGCGCAATTATGGCTATTTATCGTTTCTGAGCGAACTGTTTAACTTTCGCTCCCATTTTGGGGGCGTACTCATATTTCCGTAGCACTTTTCTTGTTAATCTTTCAGCGTCTTCTGCGGCAGCTTGCTCTCACAGTGCTCCTGTCTGGATCCTTCATTGTGCTCTGCTCCAGTGCCCGCTTTGAGCTCCAAATCCCTCTCACATTTGACAGGACACAGTGAGTCGAGTTCAATGCACAGCACATCATTCAGGATGCAAGCACACAGCTGCAGCGAGGAATGCTGGGACAGCACATTCCTGTGGGCCAGAAACAATTACATTCTCTATGCAAACTCACTCAGAAATTGTTTGAGCCTCCATTTCACATCATCAAGAGAGACATTTTTTTTTCCCAGTACAGTGTACATGTCCAGTGTCTCTGCACACTTAAGCCATAATTAAACAGTCTATTTTTTTATTTTTTTATTCACATATTCATATTTCTTTTGCAAAGACTTTTAACAAATTGGAGGCAAGGTGATTTTTTAAATAATTTTTAATTGAGTGTCTTTCAATTTTATACAATTCTCACTAAATGTTCTAATTCCGAGTCATTGCAATATGTTATTGTACATTTTCTCTCACCAGGCATACAGTAAATCCTCAAATAACAGTGATGTTATTAACTCAATTTTTTTTTTTTTTTTTACATTTAAAAAAATCTTTAATTAAAAATAAAGCTGAAAAAAATAATAAAAGAAAAGAAAAGGAAACGAAATAATGAAAAGAAAAAAATAAATAAAAAAATGAAATGATGAAAAAAAAAACGTAAACCTTAAACACAAATGAAAAATGTTGCCTTGGAAACTAAAATTACCACAAAAAAAAAAGCATTTTCTAAACTGAAATAAAAATAAATTATGTATGTATGTATGTATGTATGTATGTATGTATGTATATATATATATATATATATATATATATATTGACAAGTACAACAATAATAATAAAATAATAATATTATTAATAATAATAATCAAAAGCACATAACATTACTAGCTACTAAAATTAAAATTAAAAGTTAAAATGTTAATAATTATCTATAAAAAAAAGTTAAAAAAAAAACATATTTTTATAGACATTACAACACTTTTTTGTTAAGTTAAGATGGTAGCATTTACAATAAGGTTCCATTGGTTACTGGGCAGTATGTTGGTTACAGTATTTATTAATCTTTGCTCATATTAACTTATACAAATACAGCTGTTAGTTCGTGTTAGCTCAGATACGTTACATTCTATTAACAGATACAACCGTTGATTGTAAAAATGCATTGTAAATGTTGAAATTAACATTAACAAATATTAATAAATGCTGTAATGTTTATTCTTAGTTCATGTCAACTAATGCAGTTAGTGATGTTAACAAATGGAACCTTATTGTAAAGTATTACCATTAACACAGATAGCAATTAATGCTCACTATTTTTCAAAATGCATTCTGGGAATTTCAAAGGAATGAACAGTTCAGTGCACCGGACAGCCCTAGAAACGGCACACTCCTTGTCCAGTGCACTTGTGGATTGAGACAAAGCGGGGATTCAGTAAGAATGAATTGTGCCCATTCATTGCGCTGTTAATTTGCATGTGCTGCCTGTGTTTGTCTTTTTGTGCCCGATTCACTAAAGAAATTACACAAATCAGGTAACGCCGCACACGCGCCCACAAAATTAGTGCCGAATGCAATTTTCACTGCGCAATTCCCTATCTTGCAGTGCTAGATTACAAAGGATGCGGCAGAGCACACAAACCAGCACCACTGAGATCCACCTGAATCAGCTCTTTAGAATGCTGAAAGTGTACACACTTCACCTCACGTTTGGATATATGCCCGTTTATAACATTTTCCTCCATCATTTGATGAATAACTGCCATGATCAATACAAAACATAAACAAACATCTCTTTTCAATTAAATTCATTTCACCCCCTGCTTTCCTAACACCGCAACATTAATTGCACCAAGCAAATAGCTCTGTGTTTTTATGAGTAAATCTATAATAAGTCTAATTTACACAAAGGGAGGTAAGTTTGAGCTGACAAGAATGACAATGATTTACTCAAGACTCAAGGCGGGTTCTATTTTTGTAGTGCAATGCCACAAACAAGTGCTCTTGGTTTAATCTGAGTTTTGTTTTCTAAACCATTTTTCCCCTTATTTCGCTTTATAGGACAACTGTGAACTGAGTGACAGGAAAGTAGATTTAAAGGTAGGGTAGGCAATTTCGGAGAGGCTAGCAATAGCAAGCTAGCTTTGAAAGCATAAGATCCCACCCTCCCTTTAGAGTGTATCCAAAGCCACGCCTCCTTCAAAACACATGAACACACACAGCCAGAGCAGAATCTGCAAAGCGTCACGAGACACAAAGTTAAATTACCTCAAGTCTCAACATTACAATAATAATGAATGTAAACAACTCACAGAGCTTTAGTTGTACCACCTGACTGCTGCAGATTTGTTTCAGCGTTGATTGTGCTGACATAGGAATGTATAAATCCGAGTCTGAGGTCGTGAACAGCTCCGGGTAGAACGTCACGGGTTGCCATCTTGTAATTATGGTTACGACATGGCGTGAACGCAGCATAAGCTCGTTGTTTTGGTTCAGGAGGAACTGTAAGGCGGTGGATGCTGTTTGTTTGCGATGCTCGGTGACTGACGTCTGTCTACAACTCTTCATAGTCTTACAGAACACCTGTGATGTCTGCGCGAGCAGAGTGCGTGAAGGTATAAAAATGCATGTTGACAACATGTTGATTAGTGCATTCATACTGAATGCAATGATTGGACAAACATATTTTCGATCCTGAGACTTCCACAGGAAATATACTGTATGTACATGTTTTAATATTTAGACCACTTTTATTATTGATTCCTATCACGATGTGAAGAAAGTTTCAACCAGGTTGACACTATATATACACTCACCTAAAGGATTATTAGGAACACCTGTTCAATTTCTCATTAATGCAATTATCTAATCAACCAATCACATGGCAGTTGCTTCAATGCATTTAGGGGTGTGGTCCTGGTCAAGACAATCTCCTGAACTCCAAACTGAATGTCAGAATGGGACAGAAAGGTGATTTAAGCAATTTTGAGCGTGGCATGGTTGTTGGTGCCAGACGGGCCGCTCTGAGTATTTCACAATCTGCTCAGTTACTGGGATTCTCACGCACAACCATTTCTAGGGTTTACAAAGAATGGTGTGAAAAGGGAAAAACATCCAGTATGCGGCAGTCCTGTGGACGAAAATGCCTTGTTGATGCTAGAGGTCAGAGGAGAATGGGCCGACTGATTCAAGCTGATAGAAGAGCAACTTTGACTGAAATAACCACTCGTTACAACCGAGGTATGCAGCAAAGCATTTGTGAAGCTACAACACGCACAACTATCAATATGGGCCAACATTTCTAAAGAATGCTTTCAGCACCTTGTTGAATCAATGCCACGTAGAATTAAGGCAGTTATGAAGGTGAAAAGGGGTCAAACACAGTATTAGTATGGTGTTCCTAATAATCCTTTAGGTGAGTGTATATATATATATATATATATATATATATATATAGTGCCTACAATACCTTTAAATGTGCCATTTAAATTGGCCAAAACTAAGTTTTTGGGGCCACTGTAGTTTCTTAGACAAATAACAACAAGATTATGTAATAGAGATATTGAATTTATGACCGATGGCTTTTATGAAGTTTTTCTTCCTGAGCGACTGTAGTCTGAAAACGTTCACCTTGTAGTCAACCACCGTCCTTACTTTCAGTGAGTTTTTCATTATCACAAACACCTTGCGCTTGCTCTCCGGGGATTTAGTCTTGGCACCCCGTAAAGCTGCTTTGGGACCATTTTTATTATTACAAATGCTGTATAAATAAAGCGACAGAAGCAACAAATTTACCCTTCACCTGATGTCACCCTGGAAGTATTTCAGAGACCAGTGATTCTCACATTAAAACTCTGAGTAAAAGCTACGCTCGCAGCTTCGACTTGACATCAGCCGATACACAATTTTAGCTTTATATATGTGAGGCTGAAGTTGTTTTTTTAAGTGGAGAGCTCTGATGTTGAAGCAACTAATTTCAGAGGAAGAGGAAGAGGTCTGGGCCCAGATGAAGATAAATGGCATGTGTAGAGCTGATTAGAGAGAGAGAGAGAGAGAGAGAGAGAGAGAGAGAGAGAGAGAGAGAGAGAGAGAGAGAGAGAGAGAGAGAGAGAGAGAGAGAGACAGAGAGAGAGAGAGATAGAGAGAGAGATAGAGATAGAGATAGAGATAGAGATAGAGATAGAGATAGAGATAGAGAGAGAGAGAGAGAGAGAGAGAGAGCAAATGCAGATATAAAGTTAAGGAGAAAAAAAAGTGAACCCAAAAAGAGGGGGAGAGAGAGTGCTTGTCTTAGGAGGACTGTAATTATCCCTCAAAAAAGAAGGCAACACTACATGTTTCTACGACTGCTGCTCTGTGGGAAGTAACAGAAAAATTCTTCCACAAAAAGGCATTCCTTGCTTCAAAGCTCCAGTTTACAGATGCCATTATGTTTGAAGACAATTTATGAGGGAATTAGCTTTTCTAGTAAACTAAACTCGGATGTTCACGATGGTAAATCAAGCTCATGAATCATTTTACATATCTGCACCAATTATCACAGATACTTTGACAGAGCTAAAATATACAAGCTGACATATGCTTTATTCCACTCCAAACTATCTTGATCAAGCTAAAATAACCCTCAATCAAAGTTTTTGCATTCCTTATGTGAAAAACGTCAATATCATGGTAATTTAAAGGCCCACTGAAGTGCCTTGGAACACGCAGCTTTGTATGTAGAGTTGACGTAATTTCCACTAAAATAGGAAGCTAAGGCGGGGCATATTGAATGGCTCCTCCCCCTTTTCAAATAGCCAACATCTTTTAGTTTACCTCACAGACTGCAAGCCATACTTAACAGCACCATGGAAGCGAATCTGAGTGCTGATGATACGTTTGATTCTAGAGAGCATTTGATTGGACAGAAGATGTGATGAGAAGCTGAAGTCCGCGGTGATGTCCTAAAAATCTGTGATCCATTTTAACGGAAGTGAGAGACTCATAAATGCGAATTTTGTCATTGTTTTGGAACACACCAGCTTATTCATAACCTTAATGCTCATTCACATCAAGGACGATAACTATAAAGATAACGATAAATATATAGTTCTAAAAATCATTCTCAATGTTAAAGAATAGCAGAGTTCACACCACAGCTATAACGATAACAGCACACAGAAACGATATCGTTGGAATCACTTTCAGAACGATAAAAACATTGACAGCCAATCAGAATCCATCCTGCTGTAAAGAGCTCGAGCATTTAAAGTGGCAGACAAGCATGCGCTTATAATAAACAGAACGATATCATCCGCTGGTGTGGACGCTAATATAGTTATCTTTATAGTTATCTTTATGGTAAGCGTTCTTGGTGTGAACGGGCCTTAAGGCTAATATAATCATACTAAAAGCTAAAAAACTAAAATTTTGATTTCAGGGGGCCTTTAACTGCCAAACTCTCAATGACACTATCACTGTTACTAGAGGTCCTTGCCATTTAAAGAAAATCCCTGTCCTGGATCAAAACCAATGCCATAAAATGTTGCCATAACCTGTCCCACAACTCATCCCATCATAACTGTTTACATGACAGTATCGCAGAAACATCACAGATGGAACAATTTAGGCACGAGTAAGCAGCGAGTCACTTTCCAGTTGTAATGGCGCATAGAGGTAAGAGGCAGTTCTTCACCTACAGAGGCACAGGGGAGATTGATCCCATTCTCTGGCCCCTGAGGACCTCAGGACCGGCGTAATGACAGTGCTTCACTCTCCCTGAGATGGTCTGTCTTGGCCCTTGCTAACAGCTGGCTAAGGAAACAGATAAGCTACCTGAGGCTGGAAGGGCGACCTTGACACTTATTGACGCAATAAAAGTGATGTTCTCGAGTGGTGACATACAAAAGTGCTAGGTGTTTTATTCTGCTACTGTAGATGTTCAATGGCTCTTAAAGTCAACATGAAGTCAACACTGACCTTATTTACTTCTTTAATACATTTCCCAGGTCATTCTGTCCGCAATTCTTCAGCGCGTGTTATTTCAAAGAGATTTTTTATTTTTTTTCATAATGTAACTCTACATTAATCCGGATAGATTGGAAAAGGGCGTTTTTGCTTCAAACCACTCCATCCACACTAGCGTTTTCAAGCGTTTTCCAAAAGTTTCATATCCACACTGAAATGTCGGAAAACGCCAAATTAACCTTATTGTGCATGCGAAAAACCTCATAAATGCTTACTTAGGTTATACAGACGGAACAGACAAGTTCTCATGCTATTCTTCTGGGAGGATAATTTTATTTAGCAAAATGTCTCTCCATTCACTGATGCGCCAGGTCGCACTCACTCACCATTACATGTTTGGTATAAACGCAACAGCTCTCATGTTTTGCCGCAGGACAACAATTACGAGTACATTTTATGTCATCTTTTCAGGACTGCGATATGAAAAAGCAAAAGCTGCCTTTCCACCGCAGGAACTTTGCCAAGGAACTAGGGACTTTGGGGTGGAACTCGGTGTCTTTACACCGCAGGAACAAGGGTCTAAATGAAGTTCCAGGTAAAAATTCCCCCCTCAGAAAGTCCCTGCTGGCGAGCTAGTACTTTTTGAAAGTTCTCAGGCAGAAGCTTAAATAAATATGTACTGAATGCCTGGACAAAAATTTCACCCTTTCCTTATTTAACTGCAAATTCACATTCAGTTCAGGCTCCATTTGGGATATGTAATGCCAAGTTTTTACAATCCAAGTACCAGTGGACAAAACCAATCCTTACCTTGTTGAATATTCAGTTTTACTTGTAATATGCAGAAATGTCCTAGTTTTTATTTTTATTTTAATTTTATTTTTTTGGGGAGGGAGGGGAGGGAGGGGAGGGAGGGGAGGGGAGGGGGGGGGGGGGGGGTGTCATTGCTAAATGCTAAATGACAAGAAAGTGCATAAAATAATTGAATAATTAAATAATACTTATTTAATTTACGAAAAAAGATGTTAACAAACATTTTCTCAGTAATTCGATGACCAGATAAACTGAACATATTATTTAAGTAAAATGGCTAACGGACACCAAATCATGCTGACTTTAAGGCATTTTTTAAATGCTTTTTCAAAAGTTTTTGATATAACTCACCTTTAAAATCCTAACTTTAATCCTAAAAGGAATATTTAAATGAAGCACCTAAAGGGGAAAAAAAGTTACATAACCCTGATCATAAGCGTTCCTTCAAACCAATTCCAGCTGAACCCGAGGGGAAAGCAGGAGTTGTGTAAATATTAAGAGCACCTCAGCATCCTTTAGCCCTGTGTATGTGTGTGTGTGTGTGTGTGTGTGTGTGTGTGTGTGTGTGTGTGTGTGTGTGTGTGTGTGTGTGTGTGTGTGTTTGGCCTGGTAAACTCTACATTATTGGTAAACCCTACAAAAAGCAAAAAGTTGACAATATCTGAAATCCTTGTCCATGTGGGGTCTTGGTACCCATGTAGAAAACATCATATAAATCATCCTAAGTGATGTAAATGTAAAAATGCAAAAGTTTTCTGTAATGGGTAGGTTTAGGGTTCGGGGATAGAATATACAGTTTGTACAGTATAAAAATCATTACGTTTATATAAAGTCCCCATAAAACATGAAAACACAACATGTGTGTATGTGCGTGTGTGTGTGTGGGCTCTGATTGGGCCTTTACCTTGTACGGCTCACCAAACAGATTAAATCCGGTGGAGAACAAGTCTTCATCCTGCTGCACTTCCTGTGTCCTTCGCTCCCACTCCTTCTTCTTCAGCGCCGAGCGATCCTGCTCGTAATGACTGCGGGAAACGGGAGAGAAAGAACGATAGAGAGTAAGAGCGTGATTCGAGTTGGCATGCGAGAAATCGACGGCGAAAAACCCCTGCCCGTAAGAGATTCAAGGGAAGCCCTTATCTGTCTAATAGGCCCGAGCTGACACTAAGCAGATGAGGAGAGCGTGGCGGAGGAGATAAAGTAACTGGATTGGTGCGCGGATGCTTTGCAGGAACAGACAGGAGACTGCCAGGAAGAGGCAGCTCTGTTTGAAATGCTGGAAGAAGGGCTGGAGCCTCGGGGAGCGTTTATTTAGATTCGAAGGACCTCATATGGCAATCAGTGTGGGGGATTGTTACAGGAAATTCAAGCTTGTTTTAAACAAAGGCAGATGTCATACTGTGGAGTAAATGATTTCACAAATGAAAAAACCAAGCGTCTCTCTCTGAGGGATTCCGTCAGCCTCGTGTTTTTCTTTACATTCATTAAAATGAAGACTTCATCTGAGCGGTTTCTAGCACACCTCTCTCTCCCAGGCCTTGTTTGAGTTATTTAACGTCCAGATGACTTGCAGTTTAAGAAACTTCATGTATTAGCAATGAAAACAAACACAAGGGTGCTAAGCTGAGAGAGTGTGATGGTAGCGGTGACTGGTTGGCCCTGAGGCCGGTGTTAAAGGCTGACAGTGTCTGATTAGGGCCCGTAGACTCGGTTCCTTCCATTATCATAATGTAGAATGGCCCCGAGTTAACGCAGAACTCCCTCGGGAACAGACACGCTCCACAGCCGCTAGCTGTAGCATTAGCATCGGTCCCTGAGGGGGAACAACGGCGTGACAGAAACGGTGAATTCTTCAGTCAGTGGCCCCCTTGTTATGTTGTGACATATATGAGTGTGTGTTAGAGCTTGCCTGTTCATTTGTCCTCTCACTCACTCACTGAAGGCTTTATGACACGCTTCAAAAGAGATGTTGTTCCTTTAAAAAATTAATTAGCAAGCTAACAATATGCAATCAAATTTAGGGTGAAGGATCTAAAACGTTGGACGATAATTGTGACTCTTGCTGTTACGTTGTTACTTGCTGTATTTTTAAGTGATAAAAAAAAAACAATAAAATTAGAAGAAAATTATTATTATTATTATTATTATTCAATAGATTCAATAAAATGAGAAACAATTTGGCCAAATGGTTCATTATTATATATCAAAATTACTACAGTATATTATTATTATTAACAAAATAAGAAACAATTTAGTAAAACATTTTGTGATTATATATCACTATAATAATAATAATAATAATAATAACTAAATAAATAAAACTAGGAACAATTTGGCCAAAAAAATATGATTAGATATTAATATGACTGTAAGAAAAACTAAATAGTTATATTGATATAAAAAAAAAAAATAATAAAAAAAAATAATGATGTTACTAGTAAAAATGCAGTTTTAGCTACCAATGTAATCCAAAAAAAGAAAAAGAAATGAAGGAAATTGTTAATATTTCAATTAATTATCCATATTAATTTATTATGAGTAATAACGATAATTGTAGTAATTATGGTACTTTGGTCACGGTTAACATTTCAAATTGGCTCCTCAAGGCTATGCAACAAAAATTTGCATTTCTAACCCATAACCTTCTATTTTCCAATTTAAACATGACTATTATTTTGACATTTTTGCTGACAGAATCATCGCTTTCATCTAATGTCAACATTGCCAAAACCCAAGATACCTCAAACACATATTTCCTCAGCCCGTGCTAATAGGACACTTTCCCAGAGCAACAGACAGTGGTCCAGCTCTTGGAGGTGATGGATAGCAGAGCGAGCCGGAGAACTGGAGAACTGGAGATCTGGAGATCTGGAGATCTGGAACCGGTCCGTCTCCAGTCGTCCTGAGGTTTACGCCACAGCATTTAATCCATCACAAAATGATTCCAGAAGGCGGGAGATATTACGGTGCGAGAAAAACGAGGCCTGGTCTAAGGGTGACAGGTGCTTCTTCTGAGGGGTCGAGGTAAAAATAAGTGACAAAGAAAAGTGGGAATAAATACAACGACGAGAGATTGACGGTGCTTCCCAGGCCTTAATGACAGCAAGATGTCAGTTATCTTTATGTCAGCGCGCAGGGCACACTTGACACGGACACCTGACAGGACGATAAATCAAATTTACAGCTGTCAGTGGCAGAGCCCTGCAGACACTTGGGTCCCTTGACACTGCATTACTCTTCAAATGCAGAGCGCTGAGTTGGCCAGTCAGAGGTTGCTATAGACCATTAAGAAACTAAAGAAGAACGCAGAGGTGCAAATAACCCCTAGTTATGGCTGCTACAGTGCAAGACAAGTTAACAGTGTGATGACAGTGTGATATACAGCTATGTGTGAGCGTGTTTGCTTGCTATGAAACCTGCAGATATTATGGTATTAAGGTATTCATAAATTCTTAAAAAAATGACAAAATGTTGCTGTCAAAGTTAACATCTGTACTTACTGCACTTTGACATTTACATTCTCTAAATAATATGACTATTTTGTAATACCAGAAAATGTGGGATAGCATCGCCCACCTTTTCAGTGGAGTTGGTTCTGGAAGTTTTTATTTATTTTATTTTTATTTATTTTTTTATTCCTCCCATAGGGATTTAAAAAAAGTCTTTGTTAAAGCGCTATAAGCCATGATCCACGCAAGCCAACCAGAATCATAACATTGCAAACTTTGATTTGAAGCAAAAAAGAATTTGAAAATCAGTCAAGAATACAAAGCTAAAAGACTGGGTACTTGATGGCTTTAGTGATAGAAATAACTACAATCCCATGAAGCATTGCAAAAAATTACATATGTATATATATACATTTTTATTTATTTTTTTCATTTTATATTCATTCGTTAAAGTTTTAGCAATTTTGTTGTTTTAATTTTTTTCAATATTTCTATATAGAATTTTTTTTGTTTTTACTACGTTTTTATATAATCGTTAATTGAAAAAAAAATACAGTATATATGATTGGATACGTTAATATTTTTTTATTATTTATAATAAATGTTAACTGAAATAAAACATGTTATATATATATATATATATATATATATATATATATATATATATATATATATATATATATATATATATATATATATATATTGTTTAAATATAAAAACAATATATATAATCAATATATATAAACAATATGTATAATATATATATGTATATTTCAATTAACGATTATATAAAAACTGAATAAAAACTATAGAAATTCTATATAGAAATATTGGAAAAAACAACAACAACAAAATTGCTAAAACTTTAACGAATGAATATAAAATGATTTTTTTTTTTATATATATTTTTTATTAAAAAAGTAGCTATAATAATATCTCTATGATGCTAAACTAACACTGACAAGAATCTCACAGCAAGCGCAAAGCAAACCCTGGCAACCTCTCAAAACACCCGAGCATCGTGACACTGAGTCTTGCACTGTTTCATCTCCTCTTTCGGAATGTTTGTTTTCCTTGATTTTTTGTACAGTCAATAATTTTCTCTTCCCATGTTTCTGAGAAGGCGCTGCTGCCCACATTACTTCCTTCCTCCCTTCCTTCCTTCCACTGAGAAAACGCCAGTAATATATTCAAACTTCACATGAACACACATCACCAAAATTTCTCCAGGCCATATATTCAGTGGTATCCGTGTTGACAACACGCTGAATGTTAAACAGCAGTGCCTGGGCGGTTTATTACAGTCATGTTGTTGGTGGCATGATTATGTTCTGGAACATGTGGCATTGGCAGTTTTCCCCTTCCATTCTTCCCGTACTCCACCTCTCCTCTGCCTCTTCCTAACACCACTGCATGAGGGGGGAAATGAACAGCGATATCCATGGAAAAGCCAATGAATTTAATCTTAGCTGAGCTTTGCTGCATTTGAAAGATAACCAAATAGAGCGCCTGCATGGCCCTCCCTCCTCTCTCTCCCCCCGGTGAAAAAAAAAAGCCTCCCATAGAGAAATAATGTAATAAACAGCCAACGAGTGCCACTGTTATTAGAACGAAGCCGCCGCCACAACAGTGGGTCTGATTTCTGATTTAAAGCGGCAATTATTAATTTGAAGCACAGGCTAATTAAAACTACAGCTAAGCGTTTAGCCTCTTGTTACAATTATTTTGGAGGATTGTAATTATATGGAGCTGCTTATCTCACACATTAAGGCATTGACAGAAGAGGTGGAGATCTCCTCTCATTTATTCTTGATTTATCAGCGTTGGGATGAGATTGATGTGAGAAAGATAGCAGTCGTTCATCAGGAGGATGCTGGGGTTTGTCTGGAGGGTCTAGCCTGAGGGAAAACCCTGCTCAGATTGAATACTCCTTTTTTCCCCCACTTTTTCTCCTTTCTGTTTCTTTCTCTGCTTTTTTGGTGACAGTTAACTATATCACATGGATCTTGTGAAAACTGTAAGAATACTGTAAACAAAACATACACTGCTTTACAATTAAATGAGTGATCAATAAACCGGTAACACTTTACAGTAAGGTTAATTAGTTACCGTTAGTTAATGTATTAACTAACATGAACTAACAATGAGCAATACATTTGTTACTGTATTTATTCATCTTTGCTAATGTTAGTTAATAAAAATAGAGATGTTCATTGTTTGTTCATGTTAGTTCAGAGTGTATTAACTTATGTTAACAAATACAGCTTTTGATTTTAATAACGTATTAGTAAATGTTGAAATGAACTGCTGTAGAAGTGGTTCATTCTTAGTTCATGTTAACTAATGTTAACTAATGTTACCAAAAAACCTAATGATGAGACTGTAATAATTAAAGTAAATTAAACGGAGCATGCAGTAAATGAACAAATGATTTATTATGACCGCCGCTAGCGTAGCTAGCGAAAGCGGTCATATAGGGATTGTCAAAGTTTTGTTTTTGTTTTTTTTTTCGTCATCTACTGAATTTTTTCGTCAACGATACCAGGGACACCGAAACACCGGGGAACATGAAATTTGGTGGCCATGTAGCCCCCACTAGACTTTTTCGTTTGGTCCCCCGGGGCCACCCCCCCCCCCACCCCCCCCCCCCCCCCCCCCCCCCCCCCCCCCCCCCCCCCCCCCCCCCCCCCCCCCCCCCCCCCACACCCCAAAAAATGCAGTTTTTCCTAAATAACTACCTGAACCGTGGCACAGAGGATGAAGAAATTGTTATGGTATGTTGGTCTTAAGGGCCCACATCAACCTAGCCCATAATCACTCATTTGTGATTTGCGCCCCTCCCATAAAAAATGAAAATGCAATATTATTCTGCTTTAATCGCCCCTATCTTCAGTGGAGATGTTCAGAACTGCACCATATTTCATGTGTATGATTAACTTGACATCCTCTGGGGGTATGCTAAGTTTCGTAGAATTTCATCCATGGGGGGGTATAAAATAAATTCATTTATGTGCACATTTAGTGACTGTACACTCATCGGCCTGTAGATGGTGGTGTTGAGCGAAGGGTTGCTGGTTTAGGATGATACTGTCACACACACACATGCAGGAATACAAACAAACGCAAGCATGCACACACACTGACATCCACACGCACAGACACACACCCATACACACACATACAAATCCACATGCACAGACACACACACACAAACACACAAGCGCACACATGTACGCACGCATACATACACGCACAGACACGCACACACAGACACACACATACACAAACACACACACATACACATACACACACACACAGACAGACATGCACATACTACTACTTTTTTTAGGTATATACATAAACACGCAATACAGCCAAATTGCTCCACGTCATTTATTTTTGTGGAAAGCCAGTGCAGGCCTGAGCGGCGGTCATATTTTGTACCGCCATGCGGTACATCTAGTTGTGATTGTTTTCTTTCTGAAAATATTCAGTATAAAAACTAAACATTACCATTCAAAAGTTTGTGGTCATTAAGATATGTGGTCATTCTTATATTTATTTAATATATAGTCTTGAGTCTCTTATGCTCACCAAAGCTGCATTTATTTGATCAAAAAGCAATAATGTGAAATATTATTGCAATTTAAAATAACTGTTTTCTATTTTACTATATTTTAAAATGTAATGTATTCCTGTGATCAAAGCTGAATTTTCAGCATCATTACTCCAGTCTTCAGTGTCACATGATCCTTCAGAAATCATTCTAATATGAAGATTTGCTGCACAGGAAACATTTTCTTAATAAGCCGTGATACATTTTTTTTCCAGGATTCTTTGATAAACCGAAAGCTGTTCATCAGTACACTCAGAAACAGCATTTATTTGAAACATAAATCTTTTTTTACATTATAAATAGTCACTTTTGATCATGCGTCCTTGCTGAAAGTTCAAAAGAACACCATGTATTTGGCATTGAAACCTTTTCTAACATTATAAATGTCTTTACTGGCAATTTTGATCTATTTAATGCATCTTTGCTGAATAAAAGTATTAAAGGTGCTGAATGTTTTTTTGTTTTTTTTTACTGTACTAAAGCATGAAAAGGTTACACTATATTTTAAGGGGTCAGTACTTAAATGTATCATTACACAGTAACAGGGTAATAATAATTAGGATTAGATGAGGGTTTGGTTGAGAGTTAGTTGCGTAATTACCCACAATTTATAGTTATTACTATATTAACTACATGTAACAATGTGTAAAATAAAGTGTTGCCCATAAAAATACCCATTATTTAGGAAATCAAGTTCAAATACTTGTTTCTCCGAAAAGCAATGCTACAGTCAGTTATTCTACTTAAAAATGTGTGTTCCATGTCGGAATGTCTGATTTGTTTTGGTCTGTGATCCCGCCCACTACCAGTTTACCCAATAGAATTTGCCAGTTGGTGGAAAACACAGCGTATTACAGCCACTGAAGTGAGCAAACGAACTAGGTCATGAATTGCTGATTCTACACGACATAAAAAGCCTCAGCAATGAAACATTGCAAACGTAGGCTATATATTATCTGATCAACTTACAGTGTAAGGCGTGCCGCTTTCCATTGTCAAATGTGATCGTTCCTGTTGCATGTCCTGACTCTGGCAACCCGCATGAGCGTCGAGTGTGAGGAAGATAGGGTGGGGGAAACAACTTTTTCCAATATTTTGAACGTGGACTGCAGAACCCATTTCAACTGCTATATCCATCAATATTACACACTGCACCTTTAATTTCTTTGTTAAACAGACAGCCACTGTCGCTAAATAAATACCAAAAGGTAAATGCAAGAAGCAAAATGTAGGCTATTTCAATACAGCAAACATAACCCCCCTCCGAAACACCCGAAAGACCAATTCAAAACGGCCCAAATTTAGCATTCCTTCAGACAATCCGCCCTGAGCTGCACAGCGAGCTCAAATGACCACACAGGCCAGAGACTCGTCTTCAGGATGGCAGCTGCTTGTAGGCGAGCAAAGGACTCTCTCAGATTAATGAGCACCCCTGACAGTAATTGCTAGGTGCCAGGTTATCAGCCCGGCCACTGACACCACTTCCCCCCAGGACTCTTTCCATTTCCTCAAGGAGGCCATTGTTTGCACTCATATTAGCAGCAGCTCAGCGGGACGGCTAAGACACTGGCCGCACAATGGAGGCTAAAACACACTTCACCTTCTCCAGTCCACCACTGTCACTGACTTTTGCAGCGTTCTTCCTTCAGGGCAGCGCTGAGTAGTAATAAATGTGATTCTCGATGTCTAAGAGGCTGAACCACCTCCTGCAATCCAGTGACACATACCGTGCCGAGGCATAGTATTTATATACATTCCTAAAAATAAAGGTTCTTTCATCGATGGGTCCATGACGAACCTTTAGCATCCACAGAACCTTTCCATTCAACAAAAGGTTCTTTATAGAGGAAAAAGGTTATATAGTTTATTAAAATGTTGTTGTTTTTTCACACTAAGACATTTTTTTTTTTTTTTTTAGAACGGTCCACTGAAATGTTCTGTGTGGAACCAAAAATGGGCATATAAGTCTAAGTTAAAAAGTGTAATTTAAAAAGTATTTGGACACAGATGTATCACTAAAATATGAATAATGCAATATATAAAAATATAAATAATTGGAAAGGGGCATATATGTCAATAAATATATTTAATTCAAAAATGTCATTGCATTTAATATACATGAAAATAATAATAATAATAATAATAATAATAATAATATCATTAAAAATATAAATAAATACTGTAGTACTATATATATATATATATATATTATAACACTGTAATAAAAAATGATTAATTATATAGAATAATAATCACCATCATCATTATCATGAGACTTACAAAACCAATTAAAGCATAAATAAAGCAAAATATCAGATTATATATATATTAACTATATATATATATATATATATATATATATATATATATATATACTGTATGTATGTATGTATGTGTATATATATATATATATATATATATATACTGTATACATACAATGTATATATATATACAGTATATATATATATATATATATATAATTATACAGTATATACTGTATATATGTATGTGTGTGTGTGTATATATATATTTTTTTTTTCTTATATACATTTACATGTACATTTAATTATATAAATGTATCAGTACATTAAATAATAATAATAACAACAGTCACATTTTGAAATGTATAAACACCATTCCATACAGCAAAATATCACATGCAATTGCATAAAACGGCTTGCTTCAGATTCCCTCAAGTAAATGATGAAATAATCTATACGTCTCAGCGATATATAATCAATACGTTTCATTGTTTTAATTGCCTCATTTGTTTAATTGTCTTTGTCACGCAGTCTTTTGCTTTTTCTAATTCTCTCCATCTTCTTTTTCTTTTTTTTTCTTTTTTTTCTGTGCGCTTTCAACTCGCAATACAAGGGATCCGTGATTAACTGCGTCAACCAATTAGAAAGCATGTCTGGAGTCTGAAATGTCATGTCATGAATATTGCAGGAGGAGCTCCGGCACATTTCCAGAATTTTACCCAATTTAGCAAACAGACCTCGGCGTGCACTGGAACATCAAGTGCAGTGTCCACAAACACCAGCGGGGATTTCACCACAGACACACAGCTAACCCCTGTGCCAAACAAATGTCAATTTTCCATGTCATCAAACTGTAAAAACTGATCTGAGCGCAGTAATAGTCAGAGACGCTGCGCATTCAGCAGACTGCATAATCGAGAGAGGAAATTATGGCAGCTGCACGTCGATTATCCCTTAATGGGCACCGACTTCAAATTAATGTCTTCTTCATGTTCCATATTTCACATTCATATTGAGAGGAATTTACCACAATTACGGTGTAATTGCAGATCTGCGGCTGAAGTTATCAGCGTACAGGGTGCGTTTAAGAACCTAAATCTAATCTTAGTCTATTTTGAGTTGCTCTCGACTTGAAATCTGAATGCTGAGATTGGCCTTCCATATGGTTTCACGACAAATGCACCAGGGAGCATGTGAAAACAACAGGCCGTGTCGAAGAAACATAAAGAAAATAATGCGTAAACAAACAAATACAAAAGTACGAGATCGTAAATGGCGAAAAACACGCATTTACGAAACATGCATGTTATCTCTGGCTTTTAAGCTCGCTTGTCTGATAGATCATCGTTCCGAGACACGTCAAGCACTTTTAACCCGTGGCCTGTAATTATGCAGAGGGAGCTCTTGGCTTGAAGAACAGAAGGAGAGATGGAGAGGCTGATGAAGTGAAAGGCTGAAGAGCTCGACAGGCCAGTGAACAGATACATATGGGGCATGTTCATCTGACATCTGTCTGATAACCTACACTAAACACACCAGGAGGAGATTCAACACTTAGAAAACTCGTCAAGAAACGCCTGGGTCATATTTCATAAAAAAGATAGAGAGATATAAGGTTTCGTTCATGAAAAAAATTAAGACTATTTTTTAAGAACTAATAATATTATTTAAAAAATAATAAGATTTTTTTTTTTAAATAACAATAATTAATTATATATAGACATAGTCATATATATATATATATATATATATATATATATATACATACAGTATATATATGTATTTTTTGTATGTCAATTTAATTTTGCATTACAGTAATGAGACAAACTATATTTCTATATTTTTTTTTAAATTTCTATATAATATTATATATTTATAAATATAGATATAATGGTCTAGTTACCGTAATACGGTAACTAGGTACGGTGTAATACGGTACGGTGTGTGTTTATATATGCCAATTTATCTTTGCATTACAGTAATGAGACAACAATGTATTAATAAATGTGAAATGTGAAGTATTATTGCCATTTCAAAAAACTGTTTTCTGTTTTGACATATTTTAAAATGTAATTTATGGCAAAGCTGAATCTTCAGCATCATTACTCACGTGAGTGAGTCTCACTCAGTCTCACATGATCCTTCAGAAATCATATACAATAATAATAATAACATATGTATATTGTGATGGACACAAATTGAAATTGAATTGGAATCATATATAGAACTGTAGCAGTCAATTTCAGTTATCCGTTTGACGTGTCTTCTTTGTCTGACCGAGCCAAAACTATTTTTTTATGATTAATTTTATATTGATACAGCTACAAAAAACAAGAAGCTCTCGCACACTATCAATACTTGCAAATGAGTATCAAAATTGTATTAGCAACGGCATGTCTGATGAAGGTCGCATGATGAAGGTCGTGAGACCGAAACGTTGCTAATACAATTTTGATACTCCTTTGCAAGTACTGATAGTGTGCGGGAGTTTTTATGTTTTTTGTAGATATTTATTTGGTCTTTTTTCCCCACACACCCATAACCTGCAGGTGTGTGATGGTGTTTGCTAATATATTGATAGAGCTGAGATGGGTTACAAAAACGAAATGTGAAAACTAGCTGGCTCAAACACAGCTGTAAGAATCGTAGGCATCAAAGATGAAAACATGAACACAGACAGAACAGATTTTTTTGAAATCTTTACACTTTAATTTTCCATTCCTTTGAACTGGTCTCGGCATTCGTTAATCAGCCGTTGGTTCTGAACCTTTTCCTCAGAGGCTGTGTGTTTTTCAGACACAAAAACAGCTAAACACCAAACAACAAGTTCCAATCATCGACCTGGCGTCGCTTTCTGTCCGAAAGCTGTTAATTGCTGCATAATTTCAAAGCGAATCTGTCTGAAGAGATGTCAGGGTCCAATAGCTTGTCTTTAATCATGCTCTGTTCAACTCTGCATGTCAATGAATTTGTCACTGATAGACTGCAAATTACATTGACTGCACTGGAGACGTAATTACTTTCAATGTTTCCAATGAGTAAAACTGTGGTTTAACAGGAATAGTGTGGCTATCAGTGTGGGTGAGAAGAACATTTATATATACTGTTCAAAAATGTAAATCAGTATTTTTATTTGTTTATTTTTTTAAGAATGTATTCAGCATGGATGCATTAAACTGATCAAATGTGACAGTAAAAACATATATAAAGTTAAAAAATATTTCTGTTCATCACGATTTCCAAAAAAATATGAAGCAGCACAACTGTTTTCAACATTGATAATGTTTTTTGAGCGTCGAATCATCATATTAGACTGATTTCTGAAGGATCATGTGACACTGAAGACTGGAGTAATGATGCTGAAAATTCAGCTTTGCATCGCATGAATAAATTATATTTTAATATATGTTCAAGTAGAAAACAGTTATTTTAAATTGCAAAAATATTTCAAAGAGACTCAAGAATATATAAAAATTTCAATGACCCCAAACTTTTGAATTGTAACATTGAGAGTTTATACTAAATATTTTCAGAAAGAGAACCATCACAATTACAGTTTTTTTCGATTGCTAAACGACAGTGGGCACAACTGGAGTCACATGTGCAAAACTCTAACAACAGTCTGCACAGCAGCAGTTCATGTGGACCAAACTCGTTTTTCGTTTTTCATTGCTTGAACACAGTTTTCAAAACTCTACACACTTATCCCATGACTTTAACCACAACCTGCACAACACTGTGGATGTACAGCACTTTGTTCAAATGCTAACACACTGCTGTCAAAACTGTGAACCACACATTCAAAACAGAATAGATTTCAGCCTTGTGCCTTTCAAACACTGATGACTGCAAAAAAGTATTGTTTTAGACTTGTTAGTGAACACACACACATTTATAGATAGATAGATCGATCGATCGATCGATCGATCGATCGATAGATAGATAGATAGATAGATAGATAGATAGATAGATAGATAGATAGATAGATAGATAGATAGATAGATAGATAGATAGATAGATAGATAGATAGATAGATAGATAGATAGATAGATAGATAGATAGATCGATAGATAGATAGATAGATAGATAGATAGATAGATAGATAGATAGATAGATAGATAGATAGATTGATAGATAGCAGGGAGAGGGCGGATGCGTGCCGGATGTGAGGACACAAGTCCAGAGGACTGCCAGGGATGGATAAGGCACTCCCAGAAGGTTCTCATGGCAAGAGAGAACATTAGATGTGATGTTGATGAAAACCTGTGGCCTGATGCTAGAGAGAGGCAGGATTAGCCCCTCAATTATTTGTTCGAATTACAGTAGGCCTATGTACTTTTAGTTTCTACCTTTTTTTCTCATTACTGTAATTCCGTAAATTACTACAGACTATTGAAGCAAACTGCTAATTTTCATTTACCTTAAAGAATTGTTATGTTCTAAAAATTTCAATAAATCATGTGAAAGAATGTCACTCTTTTCTTTGAAGAAAATATTATTTTGTATGAAGTCACTGAAATTGTTCAAACTGTAAAGATGAAAAGTTAGTATTTTCTGTATTGGTGTTTGATGCTAGTGTTTTTCCTCTCAGTGTGTTCTGAGTGACAGTGTGTGTTATCTCAGTGAGGGTTGTGTGTAGTGTTTGGCTGCACTGAGCCTGTTTTGAGCCATGTTTTAAGAGTTGTGTTGCTTGGAGTGAGTTTTGCAGGTGATGTGAACTGTTTAGCTCAGGTGACTGTTGGTAGTGCAGACTGTAGTTAGAGTTTTGCACACGTAGCTCCAGTTGTGCTCACTGTCGTTTAGCAATCGAAAAAAAACTGTAAAAACATTTGTTAATTTACTGTATGCTCTGTTTAATTTACTTTTTATTTTTATGATTATAGTTTCATCATTAGGTTCTGAAGGATCATGTGACACTGAAGACTAGAGTATTGTTGGAAATTCAGCTTTGCATCACAGGAATAAATTACATTTTAAAATATATTCAACAATTATTTTAAAATGTAATACTATTTCATAATTTTACAAATTGGACTATATTTTAGAACAAATAAATGCAGCCTTGGTGAGTATAAGAGACCTCTGAACGGGAGTGTCCTCTTCACATTGTAATGTGAAAAAGAATGATAAAAGAATGAGATTTATGTATTTTGCTTTTTGGAGCGAAATATAACCTGGAAACTTCCTGAGATTCACCCATGTCGAAGTGTTTAAAACAGAAGACCTCTCCTTTCAGAAAATAATACTTTTTCTGGGATCTTCTATGTCATCTCTTGGCTAAGGTCCTGGTTTCTGTGTTCCATATGTCACGTACAAGCACAAAACGCAGCTCAAATGTTTTCCTGGCAGCGTTCTCAAGATGAAATGTATGTTGTCTCTCTGGTGGGTGGAGGTTTTCACCTCCGTTTTGCTGAGACGGACGTTGGCGTCCCCACATGTAAATAAACACGTCTGTCAGAGCTGCTGAAAACAAATGTGGTTTTAGTCACGTCTAGACAACCGCAATGACTTCATAAGCCATATTCTTCCACACGTGTCTAGTCGAGTTGGAGTTGCTCCGGCAGAGGAGTCATACAATACTTTTCCTCTGTTTGTGTTGTTCACTGCTGCTAAAGTTTTATCACTTGATGAAAAAAAAAAAAAAAAAAAATATATATATATATATAATTTTTTTTTTATAGAGCTACAATCAGCAGAGACACTTCTGGCTCAGTTCATTACTGCGATTATTTGTATATTTATGATAGTCTTTACTGGGACTGTCAATCAATATAAAAAATAAATAAATCAAATTAAGTATTTGATATGCTCATTTATTCAAGGGGCAAGATAAAACACATACATTTTTTATTGCATTTGTTTTATTTTTTTTATAAAAAAAGTCCTCAATTATTTACAGCTCTAAATGTATGTATGGTAATAAGCGGTTGGCCTTTTTAATAGCGGATGCCAATATGATATCTAACAGTGTGGCTAGTAAAATTGTAAAAGTAAAAAAAAGAAAGGAAAGAAAATGCTTATTCTACAAGGCTGTAAATGTTTAAAATATTAGAAAATTTTACTTATTCAGCCTGAGTTTTTGTCTCATTACTGTAATACAAAGTTAAATTGGCATATATATATATATATATATATATATATATATATATATATATATATATATATATATATATATATATATCCTGAATATATAGTTATAAGTCTGAATATATAGTTATAACTCTGAATGTAAATGTGAATATATAGCTATAACTGAATATATATTAATAAATCCTGAATATATTGTTATAACTCTGAATATATAAATGCAAATTTGAATATATAGCTGTAACTAAATATATATGAATAAAACTCTGAATATAGTTATAAGTCATGCAAATATATCATTCTTGCTTGTGTGATAACTCATATCATAGACTTATGTTCTAAATATAAAGAGCAGGAACTTTTTTCATCCATTTTGATGACATTTCAGTGAGATGGGAGATAGCGCTCAAAACCCTTCAGATCGCATAATTTAGTGGAAAAATAATAATAATAATAATATATATATATATATATATATATATATATATATATACACACAAACGATTAACAATTGCAAATGTATAGTCCACAAAAATAATCAAAGTCATCGGATTTGTATGTAAGACACAAAGGAAAGGAAAGTCTGGATGTGTAGACAGAAACGGAGAGAATGAGGTAGTAGGAGAGAGGGAGAGAGAGAGCAGGAGAGAGGGACAGTCGTATAGGTTAAGAAAGACGAGTGTCTTTGATCTCTGATTCCAGCACACAGAGCACGGAAATGAAACCCCAGGCCCTTCCATCCCCATTTCTGTTACGTGGGCAAAAATAAAGCAAGCACAAATTTCAAATTAACTTCAAAAATAATGAACTTCTGGGACCCTCGCAATTCACACGAGTGAAGAATGTCCCTGATTGCTTGCAGTAGCAGGAATCATTACATTGCCTCAAATTTCATTTCATCACATTGTTGATGTAATTATTTGATGTAGGCTAGACATGGTAAAAGAATAATTTCAATTACAAAAAAAAAAAGAAGTATTTGATGTGGGCCAGACATATAGTTGAAGTGGAATTTAAATAAAAAAAAATACCATAATCAATTAACTAAAGAAATGTGAACCAACATATAAGATTGCATCATTCAGATGATTTTTTCCCCCTTTTCTTTTAATATATTATGTGGAAATTTGGATCCTAAAAGAAAGTTATCTATAGCATTACACTACACTTCAATCAAGACAACACTCGGAATAGCTTTAGTATGTAATTGAATATGTCATGCTGATAGATACACAGACGCGCTGCTGTGAGAGTGTAATATATGCTGCAGCTTCATAAATAGACATACATAAATACCGTAGCAGATCTAGGCAGGTGGAGCTGGGGGAGGTGGAGGGGTTCAGAGGAACGCACTGCAGGACTAGCTTACAGCAAACACTAAACCAGACTATTTAAATGTTGAGCAAGCAACCCCATTGGCTGCAGGATCAGCAGAAGCCAATCAGCTTGTGCCATGTGGTAATGATGTGATTGCTTGCAGATTGCATGCAAAGGACCTGTCAAATTGCGTCCTCTAACTATATACAGTATATAAGGGTGATAACAAACTGAGTTCAAAAACATTTGTTTTCTATATGCATGATCCACTTCTGAGTAACTAACACTTTTCGATCGGTTCACATGGTAATGGCACCTGTGGGTTGCAGGCTAATCTGTGAATTCTGGGGTGTGAAAGTTTTATTCCTGTCTCCTCACACTCAACCCGCTAATGTCAGATGATGCTAAATGAGGATTTGCAGGTATATATGGAATTAGCATCAGTAAACAGCAACAGAAATGAGATAAATAATACAGAAACTAAGCGAAAATGAAGAGTGGCCAATAAAAGTCCAGAAGCCGGAGGTGGTACGGTATACAGTTCAGTTATTACACGCATCACAACTCCAGAAATTATACAAAATATCTTCCTCTGACAGATAGAAACAAGACAATACCGGCACCATCTCATCAATCAATGATGATCGAATGATCGACCATAGAAAAATAGTAGCAGTCAAAAGCATTTTAGCACGCCTTCCTCTCATTTACAGTTTAATGATGTTCATTCCATAGCAGTGGCTCAGACTCATGGAAATCCCAACCGGTAAAACAGGGATAAAAGACTTATTACCGATATATTACTGTCAAATTAATTTGATAATGATTACATCTAGGACTGGCCGTTTATAAACTGTGAGACAGTAGAAATGTGTCAACCAATGGAGGACTGCTTCTGTGTTTTATAATATTACTTATATATATATATATATATATATATATATATAACATTTTGAGAGGAATTTTATCTTCTTTCATTATTTTCTCTTTGTCTTTGTAACTTAATAAACACAAACTGACCGATTATATATGAGAAATGTTAAACCACCAAAAATAATAAGGTTTTAGTCACACCGTCCAGCATTAATTATGTTGTTGTTGCCTAATCTAAGACATTGTAATTCACAGACTAATTAACTGGCATTTGTTTGCATCCGTTTCATCCAAATACTGAAATAGGTTTAGTGTCTTAAAACACCAAACTTGAAATGTTGCCAAAATGATCTTTTATATAAATGAAACTAAGTTGAATCACCAGCAAGATTTTAAACTTCCTCTGTGCGTATGTTGTATCGCATTCTCACGAAACTCTTCCCCATTCCCTGTTCCCGTGAAATGCATCATTTCCCAGGCCGAATGCGTGAGAGAGCGTTTACATGAAGAGGGAGAGCTGGGTAATCAGTGCCTTTGAAGAGAAGATAGCAGTGAGGTTTCCGAGGGCAGCGTGCCAGCCGTTCTCTCACTCCCTCTCTCTCCCCATGTCCTCTAAAGAGACGTCCCCCTAGAGGGGCCGAGCACCGCAGGAGGATCACACATCAGCAGGGGCCCCCGCCTCTCCCTTATTAGTCTCCAGTCTACCGTCCCTTCACATAAATATGCCAAGAAGCTCCATCCATTTTTCACTCCTGGTGTCAGTGTGACGCCCGCCATGAGCATAATCACACGGATTACAACATATCCATGGCAAGACCCGCACCCGAGCGCTTCCACCAATGATGAGATCAAATGAGGCATGTTTATTTATTACATTAGCATTAATGGACTTCAAAAGCTACAATTATGAGGGGCGCTTTAACCCGTATTTACTTTGGAAAGAGAGATTCTTGTATTCTAATCAAAATTCGCCCGCACTCTCGTACACAAGTGTTATTGTGAAGTGTCTGTTGGATTAGGCTAGAATTACACTCTAATATGCCAAATACAACACAATTACTGAAATGAGGAAAAATGATTGGAAGATCTGTGGAAATACTGCTAATGGCAGCGGGACCGTATCGACCCTGATTGAGGGACACAGGGGCCTGGAAATGGACATTCCCTAAATCCTGGTTTATGTTCAAGTGACGTCACTGCGGTGTGAATCGCCTCCGCAAGGTTCTGTTACACACGATTTCTTCATTCATTAGATGAATTTGAGGAAAGATTATGCTGAGCACTTTGAGTAGAACGACAGAACTACAGAAGTATTTTTTTTTTTACAAATAATTACAAAGAAAGGGCAAGTAACGCATTCAATTAAATGTGAAATTTTGTAGTGGAAAGCCTGAAATAGTATTTTCTTGTAACATCGACTCCAATAATATATATGTTTTTATTTCCAACTACAAAAAATACATATTTTAAAGTGTACTGCAAATAATGTATTTTTATTTTTTTTTATTTTTTTTTTATCAACACATGAATGTGGGCAAGTTTCATTAACAAAGCAGCATTTCGAGCGAAAAAGTCTGGGTGGGATTCAGAGTGATGATCAAAACATAGAGTGAATCGAGTCCATCAACACCCCCAAAGCTTCAGAGTCCTATACCTTGTCCTGGGTCGACATCTCATTCAGTAACGTTAGGTAGTTTGATTTATATGCTGTTTAATGTTGATGTTCGCGTTATTTAAAATTTGAATCATATGATATCGCTTGTTTCTGCTTATTCTTTACATGTCTTCTGATCTGAAGATTTTGTACTCTTTCAGAATATGCCTAATAGCACCTCCTACCGGATAACAGTGAAAACACGGAAAGCTGAAAAATTCTGTCAGTGGCGGGCAAGCGTTGTCTTATAAATGATGGAAATTTTTGGCAATGGCGGGGAAAGAGTTAAAGTCCCCCTGTAGTCAATAAGTGTATCCCTTAAAACTCATGTTTGATCACCAAAATAACATATTTAAGCATTTTTTCCAAGAAACAAATTCTTCATGCCTTAAAATAGCTTGAATGTAACTCTACTACACCCTTGCCTCATTTAGTATAGGTGGTTCTATGAATATGCAAATTAGCCCCGCCTCCACTCAGAGATCCACTGGTTGACGATCACATGTTGACCTGATTGGTTACAAGGTAGTTTGTGACGTCAGAAACACCAGCGATTTCAAACCGTGTTTTTGAGACTGTCTTTGGTTAACTGCAGTTTTAAGGAGAAAATACTCAGCAGTGGTGTTGACATATGATGAATTTGCACATGGTTTGTCTTAAAGCATATTAAAAACACCACATAGACATATAAACAACATTAAAAGCTTGATTTTCACCACAGGGGGACTTTCCCACAATGCTTTAGGCCTTTTTCTTTAGTCCATCTTCTGCATACCAAATGAACAATTAATTAGGTATTAATATGTATATTATATATAATTGGGTATTATTAATTAATATTTTTTAAGAGAGTGCACAAGCATAAATGCTTCTAGAAATTAATTTGACAGTGGATTTGGCGCAATTCAATTTAAATCAATGTATTTTGTTGATAAAGAGACTTTAGTCTTGTCTTTACTTATTTCCGAAATTAAAGATCAATGCAGCCCAGAAGCACTTACCCCCGGCTGTGTTTGAGAACACTTCCAATGTCTTTCAACAGACGGACAGCCAATTGAGATTTTCAGTAAATTTGTGTATACACCGTTTACAAAAGGCCTTCGAGTGAGGTGAGACTGTTGAACGGGCTGTGAAGCACATGACATTTATTTTGGGTGGAAAAACATTCCAAACGTGTCTAAGAACACAAAGAATTGTTTTAATGAGAAGAAACCCAGAGTACACGCTCTAAATTAGTCTATAAAAGTTGAGCTGTCGGCCTCAATCAATGCGTTTAAGATGACATTGTACAAACGCTTCCTCTCTGGCATGCATTCAGTCGCAAACCCCGAAGTCTCACTCTACACTGGATTGAAGCAGAATATATAATTGGCGTTCAATTCAAAGTGAGATTTTTAGCCCCCCAAAAAAATGCAAGCAGATATAAATAAAACTGTTTTAAGTAGGTTTTAAATTAGTTGTTTTGGCATAAAATGGTTTGACAGCAAAATATTCAAAGGCTAAAACACAATCCGGCTCATTGTTCATGCTAAAACTGACAACTTGATGTCGAAATGTGTCCTGACTTGTGTTTTTAAGAGGTAATACCATCAGATTACAGTGTTCGGGGTGCAGCCGCAGTTTTTTCCACCTGTCGAAGCGTTTCCTCTGACTGACCTGCCTGGCCACAATTAAAACCATGTGGGTTGGCAATAAAAAAACCTCTTATTATATTCTGAAAAAAATCCCGGCAGAAAGAATATATCATGTTTGACTAGGGCACTGGTGTTCTCTGAAGCGACCGGAATGCATTTGATCCTGAAACCTCTGCCAGAACAAATGGTAAAATCCTCAACTCCACTCTCACGCACAATCCTGTCCTTCGAGCCATCAAGCCTGCTGTTGAATTTTCAAACAGACAGATTTCGATAGGCAGAAAATGGCATTCGCTCACGGCTTACCAACGGTATGCAATGCGGTACTTTTGCTTCACCAAGACAATAATAAACCTAAAAAGAAAATATTTTTAGAGATCCTTTATACTTGAAGGAATGACAAATACAGTTTTGTTTCCTCAAGCACTTAAGTCTGTATTAATAAAAAGGAATTAGCTTTTAATTAAAGGATTGGGGTTTATCTCACGTTAATTAACTGATTTAAGGAGACATCTTGAATAAAGACAAGTCCAGGACTTTGAAATCTCAAGTCAGATCTGTATAATCACAAACGCTACTTCACAAGGGTTTGATTCTTTGAAATGGGGGGCAAAATGTTCGTATTCTCAGAGGGCAAAGCAGCAAGCTGTGGGTTTGAATGGCTAATTCGAGCAATAATAGCAGGAGAGGCCGATGGAAGCACTTCAATCAGTGTGAAATAACCAGGTTCCTAAACATGTCCGGAAAGGTGCAGTGACCCTGAATACCCACAAATGGATCAATTCTAATTCGAATGGACTGAGCTAATATGCGGTACTGCTCCCTTGGGAAAGGTGTTAAACCCCTATCTAATATGTCAAACACTTTAAGCCCTCTCACGCAGATGTATTACAGTCTACTCTCTCCATCTCTCTCTATCTAGAATAATTATAAAATAAATCCAAAATTGCTATATCGGTTTAACAACAAATCCTTGCAAATATAGATATAACATATATTGTCCTAAGACAAGAACGGGTATTGTTCAAAATTCATGTATACTGTAAGTTTGATGAAAGGTTTTGATCCACTTCAAATGTTGACTACTGTATATTTAACACTTCTGTGAGCAAGTAAGACTTGCTGCTGCTGTACAATATGAATTACCCGCAGCAGATTTATGAAGGTGGAGGGTTTCTGAAAGCGTGATGCAAACCGCTACAGCAAATGTTGACCAAGTATTGGAAGGTTGAGTAGTGAGCTCATTGGTTACAGACAGACAGACATCAAGTTATCTCAAGTTAACTTTTAAAAATGCACAGGGACCATTTCTCGAGCTGATTTTGAAAGCAATGCCTTTCAAAGCAAGAACGTGTCTTATGTAAACACCCATAAACACAAATCCGATTGGGTTCAGCTGATTCTGAACAGAGAATTTTTTAACAATTAGTCAACTAGTCATTCAGGTGACCCAACAGCGTAAAAAAAAAAAGAAGAAATATGACAAAGCTGCCAGGACGGAAGAAGAAGCTTGCGTATAGAGGCATATGCAAGGCAAGAGGGAAAAGGGGAGATGATTGGCGAAGGATTATTGGATCAGATAGGCCGTGTCAACAGATAGTCCCGGAGAGTGGCTCTGATAAAGCTCCGCTCCTCTCGGGCCAGCGGTGCTTAAAGGTCACGGTTCTGTGGTAAGTTACGGCTACGGACCCCGGTTCTGCCTGTGAGCAGCTAACGGCCTGCCAAGTCCTTTGACCCCAAGGGCTCCCTGTGCCAAAATTTGATAGTGTCACTAATCTTCAGATAATGTCTCTCCAGTCACCTCATTGATGAAAAGAAAAGAGTCAGTGACTGTGCTTGTCACCAGGGATGGGCAGTATTTCAGATGTATTTTAACGTATTTAAAAAATATATATATTTTGTATTTTAAAAAAATCAAATGTAGTTTGTATTTAAATGCATTTAAGTTCAGTATTTCTGCATTTTTAAAATACTTTGTGCCAGTCAACCTGTTTATTAGGCTGCTGATTTTCTTTATCAACAAGTCCAGGCCCCTTTACCCAAACTATCATGCATGTGAGCTGCAGCTTGAAAAAAAGTTAAAACGGAACATCATTCCGATTTGCTTTCAGTTAACATGAAGGAATAAAAAAGCACTGGCCAGGGAAAAATAGTGTTAGCCAGTCAGTCTCGATAGTTAATCAGTTGTTGGTTTTATCAACTGGCTAGTCAAATGTTTAAGCATTACTGTTTGCTAGGACTGGGTGATATGATGATATAGCCTATTCATGGATTTCATCCGGTCCCTTTCCACAGGTGTATTAATCAAGCACAATGCAGTCTGCATTCATAATCTAGGTGCTTGATTTTATACACCTGTGGAAAGGGACCTGATGAAATCCATGAATATTGTGATGATGACATAAAGTGTGAATTGATTGAACTCATTCACATCTCTCATGCATGCAAGCTATTAGTGGGCAGGCGTTGTTGACACATTAGAGCGATAAAGAAACATGGACGAATGAGTATTAAAAAGCGGGATAAGCTTGATGTTAAAAAGAGTTATTACAAGTGCAATATGCCACCAAAGAGAACTGAAATTTAGTATTCACACACTGACAGGCATCTTTCTGTGTGCGGCTAAATGGTCAGATACAAAAGTATGTCAAAACCTGAGTAGCCTATTCACAAACAGAAAGTCGGTTTGTCTTGAGTGAAGGTAAACATTTGGGAGAATCAGATGTGTATCAATATATTGGATCTGTGCTTTAGCTCTTAAAGTGACAGTAATAAACCAGCTTGCATTCAGAATAGATCCAGGTAGATTTTAACCTAATAGTCTGAAAGGCCTATTTCACATGTATTTTGTGTAGTTTCAAAATGCTAAATACTATATTTGAGCTTAAATAATTTTTTCCACACATTACTTTTTTTTCTTTTTTTTTTGTTGATACATTTCAACTGAGGTATTTTGTATTTTTATTCTAAATACATTTTCATGTATACGGCCATCTCCGCTTCTGCTTGCCACAAGAGGAACGGCGACAGCGCACGTCAAGAACAAAAGACTCAGGAGAGGGACATTTTGCTAAGCCGTATATCATTCAACTTCATTGTTGCCATGAAGAGATCTTTAAGTAGCTGTGGTTTTCCTGTACACGGTTTGTTATTAGGCAGCAAAATACTCTCATTTGTCTTTTCATTCTCAACATCTACTCAAAGGACGGCTACAGCTGTTGAGCTCCTGCTGTAAAAACACGGGCAACAAAGCATTTAATTTTCTTTCATATGGTTTGAATGTTTTTGAAAGGAAAAGAAGAGTACAGGGCAAATGGTTTTGATGGAACACACAGCCTGTGAAAATGCAGTTGTTTCAATGCCATTTGTTTTATTTTCTTTTTTTTTTATTATCTGTACTTTATAAGTCACATGGACCACTTTTATGATATATTTCTGGTACATTTTGTCCATAACAGCCCCAGCCACGATTCACTTTTATTATAAGAAAAGGAAATGCTGTGTTCGACGGAATAAAGAAAGTCATATGTGTTTATAACGACATCAGACAGAGTTTTCATTATTGGATGAACTACTTTCATTTTTAATGAGTCCCTTTTTAGACCACATAATCAGTCCATCTCTTGAAAACAAAGGGATCAAATATAAATCCAATACCCTTTGTTTTATAATAATGACTCTAGCAGGACTATGTTCCCATCCCTTCATCTCCAAATAAAAATGGTCAATAGGACAGCACACTCTCTCTTTTCCACATGTGGCCAAACGAATTTTTACTGCTAGCACTATATGTTACCAAGTTTATTACCCAGGAGCCTTAGCAAATAAAAACACAGATCTGCAATTATTTTCAGAGGCCGCTTAACAGTATTGTTTTATTGTGCTAATAGCACATGCCTTGTTGGGAGCCAACTCTTGTTTCTCTCGCCCTTTGTCTTTTATTCTACGTGATTTTTTTTTCCGGTGACCTTTGAGAGTTCTGTGTTCATACTACAGAGGGGTCCTAATAACAGTCATCTGGCGTCACACACAGAGCAGGAGAGTTTGTTGGAAACTGGAGAACTTGTCAGTCTTAGAGGGTAATGTCCACCACATGGGGTAAGGAAAGCTGTTGAAGAGGAAATTATGTGTCACCGCTGGGAGTTTGAAGTCGACTTTTTGAGCCAGGCAGACAAAAAAAAAAAAGAACGGGAAAAAAAAAAAGTGCTCAGTGGAGCCACATTGGATTCATTTGGCATGAACGCTTTTTTGATTTTTTGGCTCACGCTCCCCTATTGGCAAAGACAATGAAGGCTGGTACATAAAGCAAGCCATATGAGCGGGCGAATGTGAAACCTTTCACACAGAGGTGCATTATTCATGACATTGGATAAACTGCTTGGATTATTTTTCATTTATTTCCCCCAGTAGTGCTGGCAGAAATGAAATCTTAAGTGAGTGGTTTTATTCAGATCGTTTTATTCACCACCAGCAATAACAACAACAACAAACATTTATTTTTATTTTTTTAAACTTAAAGTAATAAATGTTTGGGCATTAGGGTTACTGCAATTTCATTACATTAACATAAAATGATCAATCAAGAGACTGATATGACTTTACTGCAGCATTAAGGGGCTTATATACTCAAAGAAGATACAAACACAGTTTAACAGGACCTGAAAAACACAATAAAATATAATTGTGGCTTTCTTGGCCCACTAGCATCCTATTCTGTACATTTCCAGAGATCTGACGCACACGTTTAGTTGCGCCTTTGATAAAGTGAGGGCAAAAAGAACTGCAAACATGATAATATCTGCACATATTTAAGAGCCATTATTATCAGTGCATTCTTACAACAATCGTTACAACACTTAATTTGACTGTCCTTGTTCCACATTACATGTATTTACAATATGATGAACAGTAAATTATGCGTAATTACATGCAACCCAAGGACACCTTTAAATACAGTGTAACCCAATCTTACTGTTGAGTTTAAGGAATATTTGAGTTAATACACCGATTTATCTGCGGAAACAGGTTTCCATTTTTTATGGGGACATTCCATTGACATAATCATTGCTATACCGTACAAACTGTATGTTATATTCCCTTACACGAACCCTACCCCTAAACCTAACAATCACAGAAAACTTTCTGCATTTTCACATTTTCGAACAACATGATTTAATGATTTATAAGCTGTTTTCCTCATGGAAAAAAAGGATTTCAGATATTGTTATCTTTCTGGGCATTTACCTGAACCACACACACACACACACACACACACACACACACACACACACACACACACACGCACACACGCACGCACACACACACACACACACACACACACACACACACACACACACACACACACACACACACACACACACCCACGCACACACACAACAAAAACAAGGCAAATGTAATACGTGTTGGCACAATTTCATCATTAGTTGCCTTATTAGCCAACTAACTACAAATATAGCAATAATTTTGCCTGACTGTGAGTTTTGTCTGCTTATCTAGGTTGCTCAGACATGGTGGATGTGCTTGTGAATAGGCAATTAAACCACAAAACACCACCCAAGGGTAATTTTTCTTTGGGAAACTTGCATTCATTTACACTTTTGACTCACTACTGAATTCAGTTTTTTTGTGTGTGTGTTTTTTTGCCACCCAGCTAAAGCTACTTTGTGTCTCCAGAATACAAAAATAAATATATAATTAAATAATACTTTAAGCCTTCTACTGCTATTTGCAATGAAATCGCTCCCCTCACACAGAGCTGCAAAAAGAGAACAATGATTATTTATTTATGCATTAGGCCTATATATACATATATACATTTTAACCAGCAACAAGAGGCCGTCCCTGTGAACACACTAAATAATAAAACACTCATTCTATAAAAAAAAAAAAACTCCCATAGGGAGAGAAAAAGAGTGTACAGAGCAGAACGATAAGATAAGATGGAAACACAACCAACAACTGTTTTATCGGGAGGGAAAGTGAAGACAAAAATGAGATTAGAATAAAGGGTGAGACCTTCCAACTTTAACTGCACAGGAACTGATAATACGCCACAAAGAGCTTGCCACAAAACTGTGAGCTTGTCTGTGTGTGTGTGTGTGTGTGTGTGTGTGTGTGTGTGTGTGTGTGTGTGTGTGTGTGTGTGTGTGTGTGTGTGTGTGTGTGTGTGTGTGTGTGTGTGTGTGTGTGTGTGTGTGTGTGTGTGTGTGTGTGTGTGTGTGTGTGTGTGTGTGTGTGTGTGCGTGCGTGTCTGTGTGTGTGTGGGTGTGTGTGTGTGTGTGTGTGTGTGTGTGTGTGTGTGCGTGCGTGTCTGTGTGTGTGCGTGCGTGGGTGCGTGCGTGCGTGTGTGTGTGTGTGTGTGTCAGTTCAGACAAAAGCAATGCAGTGAAATATCAGCAAAACATCAGTTAAAATTTAATTATATTCAAAAGATTTGGGTCAGTAAGTTTTATTTTAAAGAAATCAGCAAGGATGCATTTATAAATGACAAAGGATTACACATATATATATGTATAATCCTTTGTAATTAAAATAAAACTTACTGACCCAAATCTTTTGAATATAATTGCATTTTAACTGATGTTTTGCTGATATTTCACTGCATTGCTTTTGTCTGAACTGACACATATATATAACCCAATATATATTGACAGGGTGAATGTGTGTGCTTTTGTGGTTGAACTTTAATAACATAATGTTTCTGTTTTATTATTATTTTTTAAGCAAAAATTAAAAGTGCTCCTTTCACATATAACACGGGCAAATCCAATCATCAAATTCAAGACTTGTTCCCTAATAGCATTTTTAACAGAACAGACATACAAATAAAACATTAGATGTTGTTTTTGATTAAACAGTTTCTAAATGACTCAATGAGACATTAATAACCCATGCATGTACAATATGAATATAGCACCCTGTACCAAATAGTCATTAAACCAGCTTTATAAGTCAATGTGCACAGATGCGTGTCTAAATTCAAACTCCGATCTGGTGTGTAATATCTAGCCTCCTCTCGTCTAGCTTGCATTCAGAGCCTCTATTAATTTTCCGGTTGCTAAAACAGACATTTCTCCAGTACGTTCGTCACAAGCGGACGGTGGGATTACAATATGGTTGATATGTGGATTTCACGCAAAATCCGGTGGTCTTGAGTGTAGCCCTCGGACCTGCACTCATCACTGTCAGGGAATGGGCAGGAACATGAAGTGAGACAAGTGGTTGGAGCAAAGCAAACAAGCCCTCAATGGAGCTAAAGTGTCAAACAGGAAATGGAGGGAGGGTGATGGAGTGCACATGGATAACGGTGAGATAGTCAAGGAAGCAATAACAGGTGAAGGTGGAAAGATAAATCGTGCTTTTCTGCCAATGTTTTGAGGGAAGCGTCACTATACAGTTTTTGCATGTGAAATGTGTTGATATGGGTCTTTTCAGTCGACGATACCACAAACATTATCTTAATATATTGGCTGGAACCTTGACAAATGAAATATATCTCGTTTCACCCAAAAACTCAAAACTGCCCACCAAGAGGTGTGTATACATATACATATAGTTATATATATAGTTTTTATTATTATTATTATTTTTAGTTTTGACAAAAAAATTATATAAAATATATATATATATATATATATATATATATATATATATATATATATATATATATATATATATATATATATAAACACATATAGGAGGAAGATTGGTTCACACAAAATTTATTTTGGGGTGGGGGGTAGTTTTGATGTTTTGGGTAAAATAATATATATATATATAACCCAAAACATCAAAACTACCCCCCACCCCAAGAGAAATTTTGTGTGAACCAATCTTCCTCCTTCCCACCACCAATCCACCTAGTTCCCACCCCCCAAAAATAAATAAATAATAAAATAAAAAGATGAAGAAGGAGAAGGAAAAAAAAAAAGAAGATAATACAATTTCAGTCTCCTGCTGCATTAACTCTTCCTGAGGTTACCATAGAAACGGGCTCTAGGCCCAGACATGGTGATGAGGGGGGGGTGGGGTGGGGGTGGAGGCCCCCAAGGACAGAGAGAGAGAGAGAGAGAGAGAGAGAGTGCTGGAGTTGTATCCAATCACACCGCTGCCAGCACACTAAGGGTTAACCCATCAACCGCTGCTCCGCATGCTGATGAGTGCAGTCAGACAAACCTTCAAAGACAGAAGACAAAACACTTTCCCTTCACAAGAAATTGATTTAATCACTCAAAAATGAGACATGCAGGAGAGGCGTTCTGGTGAAATGATTCATTTTAGAATCCCTTCTGAGATTCTCATAAACAAATATTGGCTAATAAACATAAATCCTTCTATTTATCATTCTTGATCATTTTAAGCCGTTTTATTTTGAACATACTTCTCAGAGTAAGAAATTCCTTGACATTAAAGAAACTCTTTGATTTGAAAATGTATAGATACTGCTCTGCCTTTGTTGAACTTCATTCAAGATGAATTACAGAAAGTTCAATACAAGTCAAAGATGCCACAGAAAACGATGATGACTTTTCCTTGAGTTTGTACAAACAAGCAATAAACTAATTTACAGTACATATAATACAAGTCTATATGGCATAAATACGGAGCAGATAAATGCTCAAATAAACACTGTTTTCAATTAAATACTACACGTGTTAACCTGAGACTAATGATATTGTGCAAAGTTAGAGCCAATTTTCAACTTCTGGCATGGTAAATATGGTAACTTTCACACAATACTATTATATACACACCACAAGATTTATGCCTGCAATGCATTATCAGACATTTATTTGCACTACTTTAATTCCATTGTTATACTGCTCATCTTAGCCTAACTTATTACATATATCTATCTGTAAAACTCTGTTTATAGTAATAGCCATCTATATATTATGCTCACATTCTGTTTATAGTAACAGCCATCTGTATATATATTCATAGTACATATTCACCTGTATACTCTGTTTATAGTAATAACCATCTGTATATTATGTTCACTGTACATATCTATCTGTAAAAAATCTGTTTATAGTAATAGCCATCTGTATATATATTCATAGTACATATTCACCTGTATACTCTGTTTATAGTAATAATAACCATTTGTATATTATGTTCACTGTACATATCTATCTGTAAAAATTCTGTTTATAGTATAATAGCCATCTGTATATTATATTCAGTACATATCTAGCTGTAAATTCTGTTCACAGTAATAGTTATCTGTAGCCTATATTATATTCATCGGACAAATCTATCTGTAAAATTCTGTTTATAATAGTATTTAACTCTATATTTATTCAGTACATATCCATGTTCTGCACTTATGGAACCACTGTGTATATCCTGCACTTGCTGCTATTGCACTTCTGGTTAGACCTAAACTGCATTTTGTTGCCTTGTACCTGTACTTGTGTAATGACAATAAAGTTGAATCTAATCTAATCTAATCTAATCTAAACATATATCTGCTTAACGTACAACAATTATGATTTAAACAACTTTAAAGCTCAAATAGCATTTTTGAATGGAAGAACAAATTTGACGTCCGTTATTGACTTCCACTGTGCAACTATTCAAAAGTTTGGGATCAGCATTCAGCAAGTTTTTAAAGAAGTCCAGCAAATACAGTAAATACAGTAAAAACATTTAAAATAACTGTTTTATATTTTGATGTAAATTATTATTGTGATGGTAAAGCTGCATTTTCAGCATCATTACTTCAGTCTTCAGTGTCACATGATCCTTCAGAAATCATTCTAATATGCTGATTTGATGCTCAAGAAACGTTATAATCAGTGATAAAAATTATTGCTGCTGAATAGTTTTTTTCTGGATTCTTTGGTGAAGAAAAGTTAAAATAAACAAAAAATATTTTGTAACATTATAAATGTCACTTTTGATTGATTTAATACTTTCTTGCTAAGTATTAATTCTTAAAAAAAATATATTAATATTACTGACCACAAACGGTAGTGTACATTAATGTAAATAGTTCTGTTAGGGACAGGTCGAAATGTATTTCGATAATAATCAACAGTATATGACATAATCTTCAACTTGTAGTGAACCCAAAATAGAAGAGGCCAATAAAAATAAAAAGAGATCTGGTTGAAAACAATTCCCTTCAGCTCCACAATTCTCCTATTACTTAGTTATGTAGTAATTCAAAAATGTCTGATCTGATCATTGAAATCTAAAAACATCAACTCGTGTTTCCAGCCTCGTTGCTGGTCTGTAAGAATGCCAAACGACATTTCAAACAAAATTAAAATAACCCCACTATCTGTTGACTAAAATGCCATATCATTTTAAACACGCGACTCTCACAATAAAGGCAGGCGCATTACAACATTCCTCCTTGAATTCTTTCACTGTGACTGCTTTCCAAAAATTCCCTCTTGGTTTTGAACAGGAATTTCTGATGAATGAACAGAGCACCACAAAGCTGCTAATCCCAGAATCCTCTTTCTGAGCATAAACTATCCAACACACACTTCCACAGTGTATCTTCTACAGCACATCGATTTGTCACGGCAAAATGGCAGATATTATTGTAAAGTGCACATTTACATGTCATCCAGCAACCACTCCATAAATAACCCTGGGTCATTTCTCAGCTAGATGGATTGCACTTGGCATCAGATCAAGTTACATCAGTTCCAATTGTCACAGTTCATCCGTAAGGAAATCCGATATACACGGCAGCGTTAAATAAAATTACATGAATATAATCAGATCCAAGACTTGAACCCTCCAGAGAATGGTCAGTCTTTGAGGCCCTGCCATCCAGACACTGAAAAATGCCCCGTGATGCTGGAATGGATGTGAGCGAGGTGTCGAATGGGCAGGTCAGAGCAGACACACTGCCAGCCAGCTGACAACCAGCGGCACTGCAGCATCCGTCACTAAGCCAATAGGTCAAAGGTCATTCTGTCTCCAGAGGGTCTAATGAGGAAATATGCCAGAGTCCGGAGCGCTGGAGCTCTTTTAACTCATGAACACACACTCGCACTCACACAGTGACAAAGGTTTAGGCCTCAGGAGCTCGAGGGGTCCGCTTGTAATTAATTGGCTGTAGAGGACATTGAAAAGGCTTCGGTCTGATTATACCGGCTACGGATATCTGGAATTTGATTTCTGTGAGATAATCACAGCATGTGCTTTTTCTCCCCTGCTGATAATAACACACTTCTGTAATTATATGGTGTACAACCGACAAGCTCCTCTAATCAAAGCAAAATTATATTTACTATGAATATTTACTATGAACAGTTACCATCCAAAACATAGTGAGCTCCCTACATAGGTAGCATAGGATTATTTTCCAACACAAAGGTGTTCCAAAAGATAGGCAACATTATATTGTCCTATAAGGTTTGTAATATGTTTTTTTTTTTTTTTTTTTACCAAATACTGGGATAACATTCTAGAGCAGCGTTACTCAAATCCAGCCCTGGAGGGCCACTGTCCTGCACAGTTTAGGTCAAACCAAGATTGAACTCCCCTACCTGCGATTTTCTGGTAAATCTAAAGACCTAGGCTGAATTCGAAATCTCCCTTTAAACCCTCATTCACTATTCCCTACGTTAGTTCACTGTTCACTTGAAGGAGTGAATGAAAACGTCGGTTGTACACTCGTTATTGCGGTGCAATGTGGGATTGAATGAGTGCACTCAATAACGTCCACTATGGTTTCGGACACCACTACAAATGGCTGTCCCCTCAAATAACGCCCTATTTGAGAGTATAGGGGGCGATTTCGGATTCAGCCCTTGACTAGCTACTTCAGGAGTGTTTGATTAGGGTTGGAACTAAACTCTGCAAGGCAGTGACCCTTCAGGACTGGATTTGAGGAACCCTGTTCTAGAGCAATCCCAAAATACATTGCAGTGAGTGAGCAGAGCGGAAAAAATGCGTCCAATACAGTGGACAAAACAGTGTTGTAGTATTCAAGTCCAGACAAGACCGGACTCTGACTCAAGTCCGAATTCAAGAACATATTAACTGGAGCATTTGGATTCGGATTCAAATGAGCTGGTCTCAACTAGGCATAGAAAATATGGCTTGCGTCCAAATGCTGCCTTCGGAGGATGCACTGCAAGGTAGGAAGGCATAAAGGAATGTCCAAATCCAATGTTAGCTTCACTTGGATTTGGCTCTTTGATATCTCACAATCCTATGCATTCCATTCTATGTCAGTTGAGCTAAAAAAAGAAAGAAAGATGGAATCTGGAAGTTGAGTTTGGTGGTCAGCTTGCGTGTAAATGTAAGTTTTTGACCAACGTTTTCCACTTTTGATGTCATTTCTAGTGAGAAATCACAATTGTAGTAATTAAATATCCGCTTCTATATTCGTTTTAGTTTCGTGAAGTCAGTTTTGTGAGGTACCTTCATGCTCAAACGCTGCCTACAAAGTCATTTGTGAGACAACAAGTCAGCTTCAAACTTGAGCATCAGTCCGGTCTTGTCCGGATTGTCTTCCAGCAATGGGAAAATGTATAATATAATTAAGTAAATAGCAAAAAGTATCAAAAGGTGGTATTCAATAAAAAAAAAAAAAAATATATAAAAAACCTTGTGCATGTTTACATAGAAAATAACAACGTAAAATCAATGCAATGAAATGCAAAAAACGTTTTCCATGTGAACGGCCCCTTAGAAGGCAGCTGCTTATGTAGAAAATAGACAGTTCACTTGGATTTGGAACAGAGCCATTGTATGTTGCAAAAGTATCATATTTAGGGCAAGCTTCTAAAGATAAAGGCTGTAACGTCGATAACAAAAAAAAATGGAAAGCTAAGAAGCAGAATGACCTCATTTTGAAGCATAAATCACAAGAACAAAGAAAGACAATGTTAAGAATTTTTTTTAATTTTTTTTTTTTAAAGAGAGGTAATACTGTTCTACCTTAATTTGTAGGATAACATGCTGAGTAGATTCACCAAAGTGATTGTAATTATGGCAGCCTGGGAGGAAAAAAGTTTGTACCCCTCTTGCTCAGTCACCTTTCCAGCTGGGTCTCATTTCCCCAGGACACGGAGGAGCTCAAATGAGCACAGAGCTGACAAAGTCATCAAGGTGACTTTTATTACAGCTATGGAACTCCACCAAGCAAATCTTTAGATATTTCAGGATGTTAAAAGTATAAGAACGCTTTGGAAACATCTAACACGGTCTCAAATCTTTCACATTGACTTAGAGCTAAACAAGCAGCTCTAACATTCTCCTGCCATACTGGGGAAAAGGAACGTCAACATCCTGCCAGCGAACTCAATACGAGCCAACCGCTTCTCACCAAACTCCCCTCAAACTCTCACAATCCAGCAGGTTTAATGTTTGTTGACATGTTCTGTCCTACCCTATTTATAGCCTGCGGTTGGACCGCCATTCCGCCGAATGGAACAGCTGCACGCCCATACAGACCCGAGATGAAGTCAGGCGAGGGGGAAAGAGCCGAGCGGAGAGCGAGCAGAGCCTTGTCCACAGCTGCACGAGACACCTGGCTGGCACTGGGTCTTGGAGCGCTGGACCAGGGTTACGTGCATTACAGGAACGAAACGGAGAACGTGTTCCCACATGACCTCTACAAGACGTTTGAAGCAGATAGCGGACATTATGCGCTCTATTAATTAATTGTATGACATTTTATCTCTGGCCGGACCACAGTTTAATTTGTTATACATACTTAAATGTGGTCTACATAAATATAGACGACGTACTTAGATAGTGACTTTGTGACCACAGAGACATTAGTCTGTAGCCAGACTAGAGCTTGGAGGCATGATGGTATACTAAACAGAAAATATTTCACTATAACGTTTATACCGTTTTTTTTAAAACGTTTATTACGTTATGGTTGGGGTTATGTAAGTAGAAGTTAAGGGGAGAATCTAATTGCAAGCAATCTTTTATTAACAGAATGAAATAATCCAAGAAGCAGGGAGAATAAACCCAAATGCACCTGCTTTTCTTTTGGCTCAGAAGGGTATCATGGTTAAAATAATCTGTGGTTGAGGCACAATGAGGCACAACCACCCCCACCACCAAAAAAAATGTAATGCCGTCAATTAACAATGTCTTCTCACAGCGGTCTGCATTGCTCTGTAGGGACAAGCCTACCTCTAATAGGTCCTCTATTGACCACAAAGGTCTGACTGTAGACCCCATCATCTGTTTGATTCTCTTATTGAAGTGAGTGCTCTCCACACCCCCCATCCCCCCCATCGGCCATTATGCATTATGCATGCCGAACACTTGTGTTTTGTAGATCAGAAAATCTCTTTTTGAATAGGGAGGCTTTTTCCAAAGCCAAACAAGTGTGACAGTTCATCCTTTGAGTGTGTCTGGAAACATTATTTGTTCACTTGTTCTGTTTTTCTTTTTTTTTGCTTCTCTTTTATTTCCCCCTAGAAGCGAGCGATTTGCACGGCGTATTTAAATATTCCTGCTTTTATTTCCATTTTACATGATCATTGTCAACATGCAGCCACAAAGACTTCAATTGAGCACAACTTGTCATGTTTATGAGCTGGAATTTAAGGTGAAGCTGACTCTCTTGTTGAGCTTTTGTTGAGGGTAAATATTTGATACAAAGCTAGGCTCTTTTTTGTGTGTGTTGTCAAGGCTTTCGGAAGATGACAGTAATGGATACAGCTCTGAAAACTCGACCAGGCGGCAAGCTAAAGAAGTCCGGATTTAGACTTCAGCTGAGCATCTTCACGAATTGCATATTTTAGCTAGTGACCAAACTAGATAAAGAGCTTGTTAGCAGAAAGCATTCAGAAAAAAACAATGCAAGTGGTGTCTCCCATCAATGTCAGCTGTGAAACGCTGCAAATAAACCTTTCTATTGATTCCTCATGGGACCCTGTTGAGATTCAAATTAAATGTGCAAGTCAATCCAGCTTTTAACTGAACTCATGTTAAGGAATTGTTTAAAATCTGCTCTCTTACTCCAGAAAATTGGCTGAGCCCCTGATTTGTAATTTTAAAGGCATCATGCACACAGACTACAAAATCCCTTCTCTGGTTTGTAAAATAAATTCTGCATTCGGTTCATGTAATTAACAAGGATATCATTTTAATGGGAGTTACTGTGGAGGGACACGGCATAAATAATCATTGTTCCGCAGACTTTTGATTTCAAAAATGCATTTTATGTAATTGAATGGCTATGGATGCATTCTTCTCACATTAACATTATAAAATAAACGACTCACGTATCACAAAATAAACACTATTATTGAGATTTGGGCCTTTGCATTTGACGACAATGGATTTAATGACTGACATTATAACCATATTCATCTAAAATGACTGCCTCTGTCAATTCAAGAAGCAGGATTTTTCAATGGCAATATGTTGCTGGAAATACTACGCTCCTGCATGTGGGGAATATTTCATGACAAAAGAGGGATGCGGTCTATTAAATCAATCCATACCAAAACAGTCTGAGAAACAGCCAATATGCCCTGTCATTCTCTAAATTGGGAGTGAGATGGATGGCTGTTTATATGGGGTTTGTTTGTTAATGTAAGAGTGTGCATGTGTCCATGATCCACCGTACATACTGTATGTTCTGTATTAAAGCTACGGTTTGTTTATTAAGCACTGTGACAAAACAAAGAAGCAGACCAAGCATGCTTCTTGACAGCAGAGTGTGTCAAAGAGAGGCGGATGGGTGTATCAACACACTATAGGCAAACTCAACCCATTTCCCACCCCAGGGGCTGGTAGAGCAATGGGTTCTGTGGGCCACTGAGACCACACACACACAAACCTCTGCACAGCAGACCGTAGATTACATCAACACTCACTCTCACCAACTGCCTCCTGTTGTGACTAATTGTTTGCTGTGAGCATCTGAAAGGCATTATGTGGCATTTTTGCATTTTTATTTTATTTTCAATTCAGATTTGTATATATATATATATATATATATATATATATATATATATATCTGATAGAAGAAAGTCACTTCAGAGGTTAATTCTGTAGGCTTTGTGTTATGTGTTGTTTTATATTGAAATCAACCAATCAACCATAAACCAATCAACTAATCATCCAATCAATCAATCAATCAAACAATCAATCAATCAATCAATCCAGCGTTGATGAGCATAAGAGACATACAAATATCGTATAGATCCCCAAATTTTGAATGGTATTCCAACTCCTCTACCTCATATCTCTGCTGAAAAGATCAGTATAAGTTCCAATCCCCACCAATTCCCAGCATGGTATGTGCTTGTATACCCTCTAGACTTCTGACATTTATCGATTATCAGCCATAACAAAAAATAATTATCATCTTCTTGCTATCAGCCATAATTTGACCAATGTCAATTTACTTCCACCATTATTCTTCAAATCCACCCCAACTGGAGCTCAAAGAAAATTAATTTTCCAACCTGGTAATTACAACATTGTGGTGGCATTCATGTGCACTCATCTTGTAAATGTGATTATTCTGTGATGACTTAAAGGCAGCATTTGTTCACACACATATAGTGAACCTTCTTCAGACGTGTTACCACTCTTCAACACATCCCTCTCACTCAAGCATCTGCAAGGAGGAGCTGAAAAAAGTTACCGCTAGCGCCTCTAGACAACAATCTGGCTATGAGCCTTCACCATTATCACAGCCGTCTGTTTAGTGTTGGGTGTTTTGTTCTGATGAGTGTTTCACTCGCATGTTTACCTCAGGGATGTGTTTGTATAACAGGTTGAAAGATTCAGAGTTTGAGTTTTAAAAGCTATGAAAGTATTTGCTGTGCTTGACCGTTCTCTGTTAGCCTCAGATTTATTCTGACCAAGACTCAGCCCACAGACCACCAACAGACCATCACTGACCATCTGATGCAAGTGTTCACAGGTTCTTATCAGTCTGCCGGACACAAAGTCTTATTCACAAGTTTCCCAACTGTTAGAATGAGCATTTCTAATGAAGAACCTGTTGAACAGTTGGGACAAAGTTAGAAGTGTCAAATCTTTTAAAGATTTGCCAAAGTTTTGTTTAGAGATGACAGCGAGATGTCCTTAAACACATTTGTTGTTCGGATTAATTCCCAAGATATATCCTTTAGCTTACGAACTTTTACAATCGATGTTAAACATCCTTTGTTGTACACTTCCTGATTTGCTAATGCTGCAGAATCATTGTCGGATCCTCTAATTCACACAAAATCGTCAACCCGTGAAATAGTTGTTTTCTCATGAGATCTGGTTACCTGTTGGCACAAAACGATGTTGAATCTAATTCAATTTGGGAATTAACTCAGAAATACCAAGGCCTATTGTATACTATGCCTTATTGTTGTCTACTGCCACATTAACATCAGTGTTGTATTCGAGGACCGCAAGCCAGTTGCATAAACTTAGCCACTATGTTAAGACTGTGTCTTAAGAACTAGTTTGACTAACTAGCAGTTAACCAAGGGGCAATCAGTCTTACTTTTCCAATTTAAATTAGACCGATCTACCTCTTAATGTTACTTGGTCTTGAATCAGACTCAGACTAGTCAGGTGTCAACCTGGACTCAGACTCAAATGTGCTATGGCCGGCTGCATAACCTGCTTAGACCAGTCTTAAAAGTTAGTCTTTTTTTTTTTTCTTCAAGACTGATCCCAACTATTTCCCGAGTTAGGATCAGTCTTGAAGAAAAAAAAAAAAGACTAACTTTTAAGACTGGTCTAAGCAGGTTATGCAACCGGCCATAGCACATTTGAGTCTGAGTCCAGGTTGACACCTGACTAGTCTGAGTCTGATTCAAGACCAAGACCAAGACCTGAAGAGGGTTAGAGTCCAATGCTCCCGAGTTCATGATAAGACCAAGAATATGAAACTATTCTCTTGGATTCAGACTTGTAGTAGACTAGTACGACTACTTATCATTATCAGTTGTGATATAATACACTGTTTTTAATATACAATATAATATACATTTTGTTACAGTCTCATGAACAGTAATTGATGACCAAATTCTGCTCTACCAAATGCCAATGCCAAAACATCAAATACTTCACCCATAACCTCACATTACACTGGGAGTTCAAATTCACAAACCACTTTATGGATTTATGGAATTTATGACTTCATGCCCATAGCATGTTTCTTAACCTCACATCAATCCATATGAAGTGAAAGAGCTTGCACTGGTGCGGTAGGCTGTTAGTGCCCCCTCCTCGTCCTTACTCATGGCTGCCAGGATACCCTTATCTCCATCCACAGAGCCTGTGCTATCTGCATCCCCCACCATGGCCCGCTACGGTTACGCCAGATCGGTGGGGCCGCAGACTCCAGCTCACGAAGCGGAGAAGGACCTGGCATTCCTGTAAAGCTCAGATACCATTCAGGTCCCTCATTCAGGAAGGCTGCCACAGGAAACAGGCCCTCACCCGAAACCGAGAGGCCCACCACAGTCAAAGGCATCCATGTATACGTCAACACGCTGCCAATACAATCAAGGCAGGGTCTTAATAAAATGTGTTTCGTCAATGATTGTGACATCATATTGGCATACTTACAACATAACTGTCATTGTTGCACTTATGAAATCACTTTCTGATGTCATGCAATTTGCAAACAACATAGACTCACACTCCGATATCTGACGGAGCAGTTTTAATCTGGTTTCTATTTGATTTGTGTCAGAAAAATCACAATAGGCCACTAAAGTCATGAGCTAGTCTCCAGTTTCTTGTATACAAGCTATTGAGAATCTTTCACATGAGCCCGATATATCAATTAGGCCGTACTTCTTACTAAGCAAATGTTGTCTTTGTTAATGCTCTAGGGTGGGCAGTAACACATTTGCAGTTTCATATCGATTTCCATGTTTTCTGGATTGTTGGGCATCAGTCAACAACTGCTGACTGTGTCTAATATGACCTTAATGAGAATGTACAATGTTAATTGGTAGCATAAGTGTAGTTCGGCCTGATCAATATTATCGAGAACCAGCACACACACACGCATTGCTTTTGGTATAGTTGACACTTCCTCTAAAGATTTCTTTGTTCAGATAGCATGAGTCTGTTGTTTGTTTCCTCTCTCTCAGCCATTCCTGCCAATATTTTTGTTCTTTTTTTGCTTGCTTGTTCTATGGATTTGTGTGTAATGACTATAAAACAACGGACAATTAAACTTACATTTTGAAGGGGGATCAACTCAATGTTTCCAATAAAATGCATTCGAATTTACCATTTCAACAGTTATCTTCACTCTGAGAACGTTTGCAGTGCAAGATACCGTCAATAAGTAAACTCATTTGGAGGAACAGATCCCCTAAGGTAAAACTAGATGTCTTGACATCTTCACAAGTAAGTTCTCAGCCACAGCTTCACATTCGGATCAATGTTCTTAAAGCAACTATACTATACAGAGAACTGACTCAGTACCCGAGGGTTGTGTCCTCGGTCAAGTCAGTTTTAATATGCAGTCAACACAGCCATGACCAGAAATATGGCTGTTCTGCAGTTTAATTTATAACTTGTTTCTTTGTTCTTTATTTTATTACTGTTTTGTTGGATAATTACTTGAAAAACCCGAGGCAATGTTTGATGTTTGAAAAGGGTGCATTCCATTGTTTTAATTGAATTTGTTAATATTAAAATTTAACCTTTTAAATAAAGGAAAATATTCAATAGAACATTGAATCTTTTTGTTCATCTCTGTCCTTGCATTCGAGTTTCTTTATCTTACCTTTTATTTTGCTCATGGGTGATTGTAAAACAATATTCTCTGGAACAATATGTTTTGAAGGAAGTAAGGGTACATACATTTCAATTAAGTTGATGTTTCTCTTCAGTGTTTGTCTTCACATTTACAACTAGCATTCTTCAAAAGTGAATGGAAAAAAAGGTAAACTGTAAAAATAATACAAAAAAGAATCTTTAATAAATGTTTTTTTTTTTGCTTTCTGCTAGTATAATGATAATTTAAGTGTCATATTTTCCATATCCATATTTTTTAAATGTACAACAACTTTTACAGTTTATAAAGGTGGTCCCTTGCAATGGGATCTTTTTTTAAAGTCTCAACATTGAACTGACTTCAGCTGAACAATGACACTGGTTTCTTTTAGAATAATCAAATAAACTCTGTTTGCATCATTGAACCATTTCCCTGTTATCACTGTAAAAATCTGTATTGTATAAAGCGCTATATAAATAAAGGTGACTTGACTTGAAAACCCCTGTGATAGCATATTGGTTTTTGAAATATTACATTTTAGATTTACTATTATTATTGTCAATAATCATAATAACTTCCCATTTTCAGTCTCCAGCACAATAGCCCTTGAACAAAAAAGTTCCCCAGTAAACTCTGTAACGTTCCGCAGGCTTTCCAGAATGTTCATAATCTGTTGAATGCCACAGACAAGAAAGCACAGAGAAAGTTCTCCAGCTTCAGATAAAACCAAGGTTACCCAAATACTTTTAGTAATGATATTTTTTCCTCCTTTTGTGCTGACCAAATGAGCTTCTGTCTCTTTATAAGAATGGTGTTTTGAGGTAATGAGATTTATGAATTGTGTAGCCATTTGCTTTTTTCATTTCTTTTTTTTTCATCTGTGCTCGTTTCATTTAGAAGCCAGTGTGGATAGTAATTATAGTTTACATTATTACGATCCCCCATCACTCCTCCGCACTCTTTTTGTGGTTAACTGCTTTTGATAACAAATGAATTAATGAAGCTTTACAGGACAGTTGAAGTGGATCAGCAAGTGTAGGAGAGAAAGAGGTGGAAATGGAGAGAATGGCACAGAGCGAGAGAGAAGTTGGCAGATTACGACTTAATGGTGGCAGAATAATGGTAATTTCGCCACACTCTCCTCTCTCTCGGACTGTGCTAATGGCTTCATTAACACTTCCACTATCCAGCGGTCCACAGAGGACAATGTCACATCCATCTTTGTCACATCACAATAAACCGGCTAAACACAACTGGCCTATCAGTCCAGGTGCTGAAGGAGGCAAGAAATGAACAGAAGAAAATCAATAGTGAAATATCAATGTGGGTAAAGCTGCAAACATGGAAGTCAAGCAGGTCCCCGCAAACAGAGAAAGTGCCGGATTGATCTCTAACAGGTATGTTGCTCACACTTTGGGTAATAACTCAATGCCATGGCGGAGGGGGAACAGCACGCTGGGAAAAACAGCAACGTGCCATAAATCACAGGAGCCGGGCTGTATTGCCGTCAGCGGCGAATTGATGACGTTTTCCTCTGCCATCTAGATCATTCCTCTGTTGACTTCGGAAGCTTCCTGTGTCTGCTGCTTTACGGGGCATTTTAACATCAGGTCCCCGCGGTGCTTCTGTAACTAAAAGGGTTGAATTTCCAGGCGGCGAGAGGACGCGTAAAGCCCACAGGGTGCGCGACTACAGAAACCCTTGGGGAATTATCATAACATGGAGTCAAAGAGTTAATGTAGCACTAATGCTATCCCTTTGCTTTTCCAAGCAATTCAGTTAAACAACCTAATTGGGGGGAAAAGCTTAGATAATTATTGAAGCAAACTATTAGAATCACTTAGGCAACAATTATTACTGTTGCTCCTACATATGGTTAAAGATTCGAAAAAACTGAAATGCTAAATAATAAAATTTACTGCATAACTATTTTATATTTACAATAATAACGATTATATATTTAAAGTATAACTTAGGTTTAAAGTATGCTTTTACATTTATTATTTTATATATTTTAAATGATATCAAAATTAAATTAAACAACTTTTATACAGTTTCATCAAATGTTTCATTACAATTTTATAATTGCCTATATTTACAATGATTAATTATCTAGTTATTATGATTTTAAAAGACATAAACAAGTTTGTAATTAAACTCCAAGGTAACCATAAATTCATTAACACTTTTACTGGGAAATGATGGCATACATGGAAAAAATATTAATGATATATATTTCTATACCCATTGTTATTGATGCAACCAAGACCATCTTGCATTTTCAACAAAAACTCATCTATGTTAGCCATTTATAGTTATTATTATTATTATTATTATTATATAAAAAATAAAAAAAATAAAAAGATTTTGCAACCAAATTTCACAAGAAAACCGAACGGCAGTGATGTACTAAAAATGGAAATGTTTTTCCTTAGCGTTTTTTGTGTACAGACGACAACGTTGTCAAAACTTTAGTTAATTCGCCCTAAACTCTCTCACACAAAGAATGGACTGACAAATCATGTCTAGAGACTAGAATGTCACAGAGACAACAGCAAAACAATTGATCCACACAATTGATCATCTTGCAAGAGAAAACAAGTTAATTGAAACATAAAACCTGAAGATAAACATAATGAATGAAAGCAAAGGGCGAGGGGGGGATCCGTGTAAGATTTTGTGTTGCACCTAGGCTAAGTGTTACAGCAAACACATTCCTTGAGAAAATCAGAAATTCCGAAACAACGCCAAAAGCTTCAGCAGGAACAGCACCACCTGCTTTGATTGAATGATTCATGCCAGTGAAGGCTTCTGAGGTGTGAGGAAAACACTGCTATTGCCGTTGTTATTATGCAACAGTCGACCATAGCTCAGCTCTGCGCAACAATAAGGTTGTCAGTACGTCAAACGTGTTCATTGCTGTTTATTTATGCATGAATATGCATTACAATTCTACAGCAGCATCTGACACTCTCCAACCGGAGAATGAAAACGCCTGGTACTCAAAGCCATCACACAGACGTAGAGAAACATTATGTTTGAAGCTCTTGATGGAATAATAGACTTCTATAAATGTCTCCTATAAGACGTCCTGTCTAATCTATAAGCTGACTGAAATAATAGAGCTATTTTTCCACATTCACAGTGATATGAAGTGTGATGTGAAAGATTTTTTTATAAAGAGGATGCAATCATTAACGTACAACACATATGGTGAAGCACTTTGAAAAGTGATTGCTGGAGTGGGACATTGATGTTTTGTTTATGACTGATTGAAAAGTGAAAAGATGCTCCTGAATGAATTTTGAAACCTGAAAAGTGCACTATATATTTATATATTTATATATTTATATATTTATATATTTATATATTTATATTTATTTATTTATTTAAAAAAAAGTATTTTAAGACATAAAATATGAGTTCAAAAGATATTTGCAATCAATGAATGAATTGAACTACTACTACCACCACCACCACCACCACTACTACCACCACCACCACTACTACTACTACTACCACCACCACCACCACCACCACTACTACTACTACTACTACTACTACTACTACCACCACTACTACTATTACTACCACCACCACCACCACCACTACTATACTACCACCACCACCACCACCACCACCACCACCACTACTACTACCACCACCACCACTACTACTACTACTACTACTACTACCACCACCACCACCACTACTACTACTATACTACCACCACCACCACCACCACCACCACTACTATACTACTACTACTATTACTTATATTATGTATTGTTTATTTATACTTTATCATTTAATATTATTATTATTAGTTGTAATAGGAATAGTAGGAGTAGTAGTGGTGGTGGTAGTAGGAGAGGGAATAGTAGTGTAGTAAAATCAAAATAACATTAATAATAATACAAATGATAAATAATAATAATAATAATAATAATAATAATTATTATTAGTAGTAGTAGTAGTAGTAGTAGTAGTAGTAATAGTAAAATAATAATAATAAATATTATTAGTAGTAACAGAAGTAGTATAGTAGAAGTACTACTACTACTACTACTACTACTAATAATAATAATAATAATAATTATTATTATTATTATTATTATTAGTGGTGGTGGTGGTGGTAGTAGTAATAGTAGTACTAGTAGTAATATTAATAACTTATTATTATTAGTAGTAGTAGTAATAGTAGTAGTGTTGTGTATTTATAATAATGCTAATAATAATAACAAAATAATAATAATAGTATAAGAATTATTATTAGTAGTAGTAGTGTTATAATAATAATACTATATTAGTAGTTTAATAAAATAATAAATATATAATAAATAATATAATAAATAATATTTATTATAATAATAATAAGATAAATATTATTATTATTTTACAACTTTACTACTACTACTACTACTACTACTACTACTAATAATAATAATAATAATAATGATGTAAGAAAAGTTATAGTTTCCTGCAAAACTAAATTCCAAGTATTTAAGCAGTAGCCTTCAAATCAAAAGGCTTTTAAGGTCCTGAGAAACATTCAAGTCAAGTGTCCTTTTACTGGTAGTCTACCTTCTCTCATCACCTTCAAAGCAAGATGTCCACCTCAATCTAGCATCACATTGTAAACGCACTTCCCTCCAGTACTTTCTCTCCTCCGGTGAGATTATAGTCTCAATGCATCTGTGCTCTTTTGTTACTCACAGCTCTTAACAGCTCTATGAGTTTCTCACAGGGAGATAGTCTTCCATTTAAAGCATTTTGGCTTCAATTCATTTTCTTATCTCAGCTTTTCTCTCCTTCTCTGATAAAGATGTGTGTTCCTTTCCGATCTTTATCAAACAATAAAAGCCAGGGGGACTTTCAGAGCACTGGAGCAGCAAGAATGGCAACACTGTTGCTAGTTTTTTCAGACACTTTTAGCTCAATGTGAATGAGACACGTTTAATGGGACAAATTAGCATGTGCTGTGAAAATAGGCGGACAGTTGGATGTGAATGACGGAGCTCTGTGTGATTGTGATATTTGGCAGGCGTGTCATGCTCTTTAGCAGTTCTGTAGCTCCCAATAAACAAGGTGAGATACATTTGTACACGCTGAAGCCAAACACCGGGCGAATCTCAGAATCTCAGCATCAGCACACGGTCATACCTCGACACCAACTCACTAATTCTCATGCTTTTCTCTCTCGCAGAATCGTCACGGCCACAAATAAAAAATGAAAAAAAAAAAAAATGGAAAAAAATGGGAAAAAATGGGGAAAAAAAAATAAATAAAAAAAAATAAAAAAAAATGAAATAAATAAATAAATAAATAAATAAATAAATAAATAAATAATAATAATAATAATAATAAAATAAATGAATGAATGAATGAATGAATAAATAAAATTGATTTACTTTCAGTCAAAGCAAAGATGTAGTAAAAAAATGTGTTTGTCTAAAACGCTAAGGCAAAAAATCAGGTTGCAGATTTTGCAGTATTTGTATTTAAAAAAAAAAATTTTAATTCTGTCATCATCTACCTACCCTGTATTGCTCGAAAACGATTTCACTTTCCTCCCCATACCACAAAAAAGGCTTATAATCAAAATGTCAAAAATTGCTCTTCCATACAATGAAAATGCATGCGGTGCAGGGATGATGACAAAACCCAGAAGACTCATTTGCCGCTGGTTTTTCCTATGGGGTTTTATAATGTTTTTTTGTTGTTTTTTTTATGAATAAAATAAAGCCTGTGGTAAACATAACTTGACGATACTTTGACGTTTTGTTCTACGACGTAAATTACGCACACTCGTACCGAAAACGTACATTTTTGAACCAGTTATGTTTCTTTTTGAAAACGTATGTTTCTAATAAGTAACTATATCAGACAGTTTATGTACAGTAACACTTATGTTTTTTGTTTGTTTTTTTTCGCTCTCACGCTAAAATTAGTTTAGTAAATCTGGCCCATTAGAAGCCTAGATCACATCAAATGAATTAAGGAAACCGATATGTAAAAACAACAAAACCTGCTGTCCCAGAATGCAGCAGTACAGCTGAATCTAGCATGTGAAAACATCTCTAGAATCAGATTCATGCAACAAGAATATTATCTGAGCAATATTCAATCTAGCTTTGTCACAGTCCTTTGGCAAAATGCCCACACAAAGAGCAATGCTTGATTATGCAACTGGAAAATCACATGTAAAGTTAAGCATCCGGCACATATCCGAGTGAATCCTGACGGGAGATTCCACACCATGAGCCGCGGTGTTCGATTCTCAGGAATTAAGCTTCGTTATCTCCCAATTTGCACGACTCAATAAGCAGTGAGCGCATCTCTCACTTTCTGAAAGAAGAAACATACAAATATTGTTCAATCGAGACATCCATTAATATTAGGGCTCTAAAAAGAATTTGCAATTTCCTTTGGCTTAGACCAAGCCAACAGCAAAAGGTCAGTAAAAGACAAACTGATTCATCTCTCCGAAAGAAATGAGACGCTCTATAACAGATGCCTTCGTGGCTCTATTGAATCATCATATTTGTCATAGAGTGATTTCAATGGAAGCAGTGACCTTTGGGGTAGTGGAGTAAATTGCTTCGTGGCATAAAGGTAAGCTGGAAGCTTGAAGCGTGAAGCTTGATTAACCTGGAGATCTTTAGACGGAATCCAACCAATCGGGAAGCGACGGAAGAAATCAAGAAAGACATTCATTAGGATCTGCTGGTGTGGTTTCATTGCACACATGATTCATTTGGTGCGAACAGGGCGACTTTGATGTCTCTTATTAAATATCAGAAGCAGTCCGAAAGAAGTCGTGTTCAACATCCACAACCAGCAGTTTATTTCTGTTAGCTCTGATGGAAGTAGAAGATATAGCCAACCGTTCTAAAGTTCAGTAAGGGTCAATAAGATATTTTGGAAAGAAATGAATACTTGTATTCTGCAAGGATGCATTCAATTAATAGTGACAGTAAAGACTTTTATAGTGTTAAAAAATGTTTTTTTGAATGAATGAATGAATGAATGAATGAATGAATGAATGAATGAATGAATGAATGCTGTTCTTGTGAACTTTCTATTCTTCAAAGAATAATGACAAAAAAGAATTATGGTTTTCAAAAAAAGAAGAAGCAAATCATCATATTAGAGTGATTTCTGAAGGATCATGTGACACTGAAGACTGGAGTAATGATGCTGAAAATTCAGCTTTGCATCACATGAATAAATTACATTTTAAAATATATTCACATAGAAATCAGTTCTTTTGAACTGTAATATTTCCACTGCATTTTATATGGCATGAAATGAGCCATGAAATGACATGAAATGACACTTCTTTCAAAAAAACAGTAGTGGACATATTTGAAATTTAGTCTTTTTCTTCTAGGAAAACAAACCAAAAATATTGATGACTCATCCTGCACTTAGGGATGTATCCAAAGTAGTTTGTCGAATCAAATTATTATTTTTAAGTACCAAATTTATACCTTTATTCGGCTATAGAAGGTCTTTGATTTATAATTTAAAAAAATTACATATAATTTAAGCTTTTATTAATGTGCGCCTTTAAATTGCTTAATTAATTAACCATTATGTAAGTAGCCTTGCATTTTTCATCAATGACTAAATCAATCTTTGGCAGCCTTGGCCGAAATCATATTCCGTTCATGTTTTGTTTGCTTTTTATGCACCATTGATGTTTGAGTCAAAGCAGTTTTGGCTCACGTGTTGATGCTGTCTAAATGAAATGGTCAAGGCTAATTGAAGCAGATATTTAAAGCATTTGAATTCACAGGGCCATTACCACAGCCCTTATTGGCTCTATTGTAATTAGTGCTCAGTTAATAACTTCTCTAGAGCGGGACAGCCGTAGGGCAGAGACTCAGCTAAGAGACCCTAAGAGGGTCCCTGTTAGAGACAGCCTTTCAACGCCGGTCCTCGGGCCACTTGAACTGTGTTAGCCTGACTGGCATTAAGATGCATGAGCACCGTGAATCAAGGTAACGTAGCACCTGTTGGTTCGTCTCGATTTAGTTTTATTCTTATATTTAGTTTGAAATGGGCTATTTGATCATGATTTCAACTAGGTAAACAAGGGAAATAAAATAGTTTGACGCCCAGAACAATAGTTATAATAGTTAATCACCCAGAACACCCATGCAACGGCTAAGAAAAGGGCTAAAAGCAACAAGAACACTTTAGCAACCGCACAGCATAGTTAATCACCATAGTTAATCTGACAAGCAGAGAGTTTCGCACAGGGAAAACACCACTCGCACAAAATGTGTAAAAAAAAATAAAAGGAAAAATAAAAATAAAACTGTTATTGGTTGATTTTCATCAATTTATCAGTTCATCGCTGCCCATAAATCCTTGTTTATTTCAGCAGAAAAGTAATTTCAGAGGTGGAGATATGCATTATTTATTATTCTAACTATACAATTTTTAATTAGGGCTGCATGATTTGGGAAAAGATATTTTTTTTCTGATAAAAAATTGTGATTGCAATTTAAAATATGTTTAACAATTGTCCAAACATTTTGTGCGTATACATCAATGTGACTACTAATAATAATACTAATTATATATTGGTATTATTATTATTTTAATAATAATAATTAAAATAATAATAATAATAATAATAACAATTATTAATTATTATTATGATTATTGATGTTGTTGTTGTTATTAAATAAAACATTTAGAAATAGTAAATATTACTGTAATATTCACTGTAAAATAAAAATGTAGCATTTAAAAATACATAACAATAACAATGATAATAATATTATTAATTATTATTATTATTATTATTATTATTATCCTCATTATTGTTGTTGTTGATGTTACTAATTCAAATATTTTAAAAACAGGAAAGATAACTGTAATATTTCAATGTGAAATAAAACAATTGCATAAATGAATAAAAAAATTAACAGTACAACTGTAAAATTACAATACTAATATTTATGGCAGTCAAACGATAAACCCTCTAGATTTAGATTTTAAAGGAAAACCAGAGGGAGCCTCATATATTTATTTCATTAAATCACAGTCTTTGGGATATAATAATAATCGTACTAAGCCATATCATGATTTATTAAATTTTTTTCATAATAATTATCATTAATTGTTTATTATTTATTTTTCTTCAGAATAATCTGCATAAGACATTCACGAAAAAAAAAGTGAATCAAGTTAAAACTGGTTTGCTGTCTACATCACCTTGTATGTACTAGACTTAACATATATTCGTGTCTATATGTCTTTACTTCAGGAACTACTCAAATTCGCAGTTCTACCGACTGTCGTCCCGTCAGAGGAACTTGTTAATTGCGTGCCGAACCCGAAGCCAGAACGGTGGCAACCCGTCACCTTTTGTCTCTCCCATACAACCTGACTGCCGTGCAAACCTTGCTGCTTTATCATGCCACAGCATTTGGCTTTCTTCTTGCAGGTGGCAAAATGAGACCACGGGCACTGTGCTTGGCAGCCTGCTCTCACTAACATCAAGCCAACCGCCGAGCCTCCGCGCTTGTGTGGCGGCCGCAGAGATGTGCCGGGCACAGCCTGGCTTGGCTTGCCTTTTCAAGCCGGGCACAAATGAGATTGGCACCGTACGCGGCTCCTCGAGCGAGCCGTGTGATATATAGTCCCAGCTGTGGTCAAGGTGGAAGCGGGAAGGCGAGGGAAGCTGGGAAATGTGGTAGATCTGTGCCACGACCATGGAGAATGTTCAATCCCTGTGACTAAACAGCATGAGAGCAAAGAGAAACGGCACACAATGTGCCAAAAAGTGGACACGACACACACACACACACACACATACCACAGTAAACTAAGAAAAAGTGTTGTTTCACAGCATAACAGAACATGTTGTTTGCCACAGTCTGAGTGCCCTACTTTCTGAACTTAACTAAATAAATGGTTCATTATGGAGGAGAGAACTTGGTTTGGCAATGCAAGTTGTCTTTTTGTTTGCTACCATGTATTTTCTCATAGTTTGTATTTCATTTCACTGGTTTTAAGAATTCAGCCAACATTTAGAAAGTATGTGATAAGGATTCACTGCATCATCCAATTCCAGCAATAAACCATTTCAATAAATGTAAGTTAGTATCTTGCAAAACACATATCTACATATTCTAGATTACTCAAGATAATAAGTGCAACATATAATTGTATAAAAACTACTACAGATCCATCTCAAATTATCCAAGTAAAGTACAAAACAAATATTTATTTGTTTTCATGTTGCACTTACAGACTGGATTCATTTTTATCTGTTTAGTTTTGTCAGCTATGAAAAGTGCCAGAAATACTTTGTCAGTGTTTATCTTGTAGGCATTGATATAAAACCTGATATTTGGGACACAAGTAGTGTGTTCGGCACTCAAAACATACCCTGATGATGTCACAGTAATATTTACATTCTAGGTGCTTAGTGGTCTTCTTTATTACATATATTTCCACAGTAAATTGTGATTTATCTCATCTTACTTACTTTCTAAATAGCTGTAATTACAGCGAATAGTTTGTTGCATGTTTATCTACACTGTTAGACTTTTCTGTAATTTCTACAGTTATTTACTTTAAATCCCCCAGTATTATACTGCTATTTCTCTTTACAGTAAATAACTGTGATTCCAATTGCATCATGGGAATTTTCTGTGACGTCTAACACCACATACAGAGACTTACTGTATTTTTTAAATTTGCTGTATACTACTGTATTTGACGTAACTGCCTCTCTGGCTGGCACCATTCCACCGTGCTTTTTATTTCCTAATTTTTGCCTTACACCACGTGTCTACAACGCTATAATAGCCAGAGGCTGTCTATATTGGACACATTGAAGCGACCGGACCTTTAAATGCAAACCTGTTTTTCCCTTGTAAGAACTAGTGCGAGCGCTTGGACTCGTATCGGACTACGTCTGAAATATAACGGCCGCGGCGCATCACTACACTGTCTGGGATTTGTCGTGTCGCGTCAGACAGACATCCAGTGTAGGTAATGGGGTCTGTCTTTTGTTGGATCGCGACGTTCGTGTCTGGCCCGGGGAAGAGACGGAATTCACTTCACCGAGAGAGAGAGATCAGCAAGCAAGGTAAAAAAAAACAACAACAAAAAAAACATTCTGTGTATGTTGACAGGATTGTGCCCAGTTTAACGTATGTTATAACGTTAACGTTAGCCTAACGTTACTCGTCGTCAACATGGCGGTAACGAACTTTACCATGGTAAACTGAGCTAACGTTTCATTTTACACACTTTGTTAGATTATTGAATTGTCGAGTTAAAATATGCCAACGAGCAACGCGTTTACATTAACAATAAATGTGAATAAACTAATGTGAAATTCTGTTTATATCTTAATGTTGGCCTACTGATGAGAACCTTTATAGTTTTAGCATTAGTTTGCAAACTATACCATATTATAGTTTTTTTTTTTTTTTTATGGAATTTAATATTTACTTCCATTTTTGTGTTTAAAGGCAACTGCAACAAAGCGCCAATTCGCGCCAGTGACTTAGCAAGATTCCAGAGGTAGGCCAGCCCATTTGTGATATATTTTGAAAAGTTTGCTGAAATGATTAGCATACACTATGTGAAAATTGCTTTTGAGCCAGTGCAGACTAGGTAGCTAACAATATCTTATAAAATCTCTATAAAATTGGCTAACTTTATATCAAATAAGTGACCTTTGCATTATGTCTAACTTTATTACACAGCAAATTAACCAATCAGAAGATGGACCATTGTCTTTGTTCAGTCTCACCAGATTAAATGTATCCAGGTAAGCACTGCAGTAAAACTCTCACTAAGACCAAATCTAGCATTCTAAACTTAAGTTTATATTTTTGCATTATTTTTATATTTTATTAGCCAGCGACTCTACCATTGCAGTTCCACCTGACTAGGAAGGTCCTAATATCAGCGCACAGGTGGGTTAACTACTGTAGGAAGGAGAACGATCATCACACAGTGATTTCTTGCATGTATCTTACTGTGTATTTGTCTCAAACAGGTACTCCTTCACTGCAGACAAGCTGAAATGGGCTAAAATCATCTATTTCAGTCGTTCAACTTCTTTCTATGCATCTCAGCATTTTTGGACAGAATTTAGGATTTGTAAGTATTAAAATTTAATCTGGCATAATTTAATTGAGTTCTTTTGTATGCTATTTATTGACAAAAGCTGTTTACAAATATATATTCTTAAGTTTTTGTGAAAATAATAATAAAAATTAACAAAAAAGGAGGTTAAAAATAATGTGACACTAATACTCTCTCTCTCTCTCTCTCTCTCTCTCTCTCTCTCTCATATAGTGTTGGAACCGGGATCTCCTCTGAAGGACTGAGTACATTTGTGTTTGTGGGCACGCATGCAGACCAGGGAACACTCTGATGTTGTCAATCAAGTTCTGAACAGGAACCAATCTTTGGAGAAGTTCATTTATTCACAAAGGTGGACAAAAACATTGTGTTGGCTTTTTAAAGATTATTTTGATGATGACTTTTACTCCTATGCTGTAGAAAAGATGGAGTAGACAGTCAGACATTGATAATAATAATAAATGTTTCTTGAGCATCAAAGAGACTTCTTTCAAAAACATTACGCCACTTAAATACTTCTTTTGGCCACCAGTGTACATGAATCCAACACATTTTTGGAAATAAGTGAAATTATTTTTAAGGTGGGGTTATGTGTCTTGTATTGTGAAAAGAACTGTGTTTTGTCCTGTTTTGGACATTTCCTTTTTGAATGCTTAAAAATGTATTTATATTCTGCAGTTTTATGAATGTAATGGTTGATATTTCATTATAATACTTGTATAAGCTAAACAACCAATGACTCTACATTCATTTAGTCAAATGCTAATGTTTTGTTTATGATTTTATGTATGTTTTCAAAAATGTTTGCAGTGAAGGACAGCACATAATGTGTTAATTTAACACGTTTACACATCTTTGTGCTAACCTCTCTGACATATTTACTTTGTTAAAATCATTAACACAATGAATGAGTTAAAATTAACACAAAAAATGTTGTCTCTAAACTTACCCATTAATGTGTAAAAATTTCACACATCATTTCCAGCATTGGCATGTTTATTTTGTGATATATATGAAATGTTTTAAATAAAAAAATGGTATTTTGTGATAACTTTGTCTAATTGGTTTGTATGAAAGTAGTACTTATGTAGGATAAAAATAAAATTAATCATATATCAAAATTATCAAATCTAATTTATATTTAGTACAAATAAAAATAATTACAGTAGTGTACTGATTAGCTTAGTTTTTACAGTAATGCACTGTACTGATTAGCTTCGTTTTTACAGTAATGCACTGTATTACACAAAACTGAAATACGGTTTGGTACTGTAACTCTTAATTACAGTAACTTACTGGCAACAGTGTTGCCAGTAAGTTACTGTAAAAAACCCTTGAAAAGTCTAACAGTGTACGTCCAAAGCTGGCAACCTAAATGTAACTAAAATGTTAACATTTGTTGGTTACACAGTAAGGGCCGGTTCAAACAGAATGTGTTTTTTCTTTTAAAAAACTCGAGAAGATTTTTTAATTTTGTTTTTAACTTATTTTAACTTGAGCGCCACATTTTTAGAACAGTGTGGGCCAGTTGCAAAAACATAGCAATTTTGTTAAGACAGTGTCTTAAAGTCCCCCTGTGGTGAAAATCGAGTTTTTAATGTTGTTTATATGTCTATGTGGTGTTTTTAAAATGCTTTAAGACAAACCATCTACATATTCATAAGTCGACACCATTGCTGAGTATTTTCTCCTTAAAACTGCAGTGAACCAAAGACAGTCTCTAAAACACGGTTTGAAATCGCTGGTGTTTCTGATGTCACAAACTACCTTGTAACCAATCAGGTCAACGTGTGAACGATGAGTGGATCTCTGAGCTGGTGTGAGTGAGTGAGTGGAGGGCGGAGCTAATTTGCATATTCATAGAACCGCATATACTAAATGAGGCAAGGATGTGGAGTTACATTCAAGCTATTTTATGGCATGAAAAAAAAATTCTAGGAAAAAGCGCTTAAATATGTTATTTTTGTGATCAAAGATGAATTTTAAGGGATAAAATGATTGACTTCAGGGGGACTTGAACTCTTTCGCTGCATTGACAGAAATTTCCGGCTTTCTGTGCTTGCACTGTTATATGGTAGGGGGCGCTATAAGCTACAACGCATCAAGCGATTTAATTAATGTTAGATTAAAATGATTTTTTTATCTAATTAATTACACAATGTGGCGATTAGTTAATCGAATTAAACGCAAATTAATCGCACATCAAATTTGGCTGAGAAATTACCCCCCAAAGATAATTTAAAGTCATTATTGTGTTAAATGAGAAAAGCATCAAATAGACTTAACAAAAAGTAGATTTATTAAAAAGAAATTATTGATTCAGGATAGAACTTATTACACATAAACGTTTAGGCTTCAACGGCCATGAGGGTGAGTAAATGATGACAGAATTTTTAGGTGAACTATACTGTTATTAGTTTTTTATTATTATGATAACATGATTTTTTTTTTTTTTTTATGAAATGATATTCTGAAACTGCCAGTAGGTGGCAGTAAATGTATAAATGAGTAAGTCATTGAGTTGGGTGGGTGCGTTAAATGCGAATTCATTTTAATTTGTTATATTCCCATAACTAATTAATTAAGTTAATGCATTAAATCGACAGCCCTAGTAATTATGCATAATTTACTGTTATTACTAGGAAGTGCATGTAACGTCAACGTGTAACAAGGACACTAAAAAAAGTGGGTTAAACTTTATTTTAAGGTGTAATTGTTACAGTGTAATTATATATTTAAGTACTGAGTTATAATAATGTACTTACTATAGAGTTATAGGATTAGGGTCTGGTTGAGGGTTAGTTGCATGTAATTATGCATAATTTACTGTTATTACTATGGTAAGTACATGTAACATAATGTAAATGGTGATAAAACACTTTGTTCAGTGTGAACTAATAATATTAACATACAAACACATTTAATGGTTTTCTGAATATTGATAGTGACAATGCAAAAGTAATGCCTGAGTTCTCCATAAACAAAAACAAAAAAATCCTGGGAGTCTGAAATTCTGTTAACTTATCATTCAGCAATAGTCCAAGTCTTTGCACATTTTAATACCGGAAAATAAAATTGAGTTATTGGGACAGAAATCCCTGCTGAGAAAGGGCAAATGACAGAGAGAGGAAAAAAAAAGGCACAAGTGAGTCATTGAATAATCCCTCCTGGTGCTACTCTCAGGGCGGCTATAAAGTGCTGCCAAATGAAAAGAAAGTCACAATAAATGGCTGCACCTAATTATGAGGTCTTCTATTACCACTAAAGGTGCAAACCTATAAAATATAGCCATATAAAGTCTAATTAAGCATAGCTCCGGTTCTCTAATCCAAATTCATTGGTTATGACAAATACTTAACTCATACTCTCATAATACAAAACGATTTACCAAATGCACCACACACAGAGAGAGGAGCAATTGTTTTCATAAAATATTCGGAAAAAAACAACACTTCAAAGCCATTTGACTTTTAAAATGAAGAGCCAACATAATTGTAGCAGCCATTCATATCACGGCTGTGTCAGCACAGAAAAGCATGTCCCAATCCACACCGCCTCACTGGCTCCCATGCTTAACCTTTGTCTACAAATAAGGCTCTGCTCTCCATCGAACTCATTTTGCACCTCACTGAATTTTGCACAACCTAATCTGACTTGATTATATCCAACTCGTGTCGAAGCCCAAACCAACATGTGTGAGATCAGATTCAAATCAATATGATATCTCAAGTACAGCCCTGGGCCATCAGATAGGGATACAGGGATATAGGCAAGTATTAAACACAAAGACAGTGAATTATGAGTGCATTATTATTGTATGCTTGCTTCTTAGACATTGATTTATCTCTAGAAAACACAGAACAATCATTCCTCTAAGTATTTAGCCAAATCTACATTTCAAATGCTTTTTTTTTGGTTGGTCGACATATGAACAGCAGTGAAAAATAGTGATACACTGCCTTTAAAACACAGACCATGCAAACTTATCACACAAAAATGGCTTTTTAAATACCCTCATAAATATTCACAGACTTAATGGGTAGCTCAGGGTTATGAATGTGGCAACAAGAGACAAAATTGCCACCACCGCAGAAGTAATAAGCAACTAGCCCGTAGCTGTTCCTGAGAGAGAATAGTTTTAATATCAGCACGGCGCCTATAAAAATAACCTTTAACCTGAAGTTTTGTTGTATATATTTTAGTGACTACAGAAAATAGAGCGATTTGAAGCTCCTTATGAGACAATAGACGGTTTAAGCCAACAAGCCATTGTGCCATCACTTAAGGGATTTCAAACAAGGATTCATAAGTCCCTAGACAAAACACTGACAGCATTTGAATGTCGTTCTGGTGGCTGATTATTACATTTTCATAGATGTAAACAAATGTGCGCCAGTCCTTTTTTAAACACAATTACAGAACTGAATGCCCATGAAGGGACAAAGCAGGACCATTTTCCTTAAAATAAAAATAGTAGCAAAAACATTTGCTCCCCTAACAAGATGACAGCCTAAAAAAATGAATACGTGGCCACTCAAAATCATATCCTACAAATCCCATTGCTGATGATAAAAGCTCAATGATCCCCGATTATGTGCAGGACAGCGAGTAAAAAAACAAAACAAAAACAAACAAACAAAAGAAAGACGATAAAACAGGCGTAAGGTGTTGAAAATGTCAAGCAACTGAGAATCAGCTCAACAAAGGAAAAGACTTGTGTCCTCCAAGACAAAAGCAACTAACCAAACCAACATACATATGTTCGTGTCAATTTGTCAAAGTAGGTCAAGTGATACATGCTCAAATACATCAAGAGGTTGTATTGTTTTATTCTCTGCTACATTGCTTTGTATGGATTCATATCTGCAACTCCTCGGGTTCCTGTACTCTGCCACATGGTGGTGATATAGAGATTGTTCAAAAAAATCAGCAAGGTTTAAGACAAAGAATTATGCTGAAATCATATTGTTGTGGTGGATAAAAGTGCATAAAGACATTAATAACATATAGCCCTAACCAGCTGAGGGCGCTATAGCTGACTGCCGATGATTAAATATGCCAAATTAATATGAAACACTTCTGTTTGCATTATAAAGTTATGGATAAATATGAATCCAACTGCATTACTAGTGAAGGTTTATAGCAAATTGCATTTATATCAGGCTCTCTTACACTTCTGCACAAAGGAATGCATGTTGAAAAGGTCTGAGAATTTTATGAGTGATTGGTTTTATAAGCAATAAATGCAAATGTCTGTATGGTGACACTAACGACAACTGTGTCCATATTAATATAATAAATTGCAGTAGTTAAAATACTAAACAACTGTGTGTAGATGATGCATAAAATATTTAATTTATAAGTAATTACATTTTTATTACTCATTACTTACAATGTAATTACCCAAACATGAACACTAAGATAAAGTGTGACTTAAAGGACTTTTTGACTCACAATAATCTTATCAATTAATAATCTATGATCTAATAATCTGGAAATTTCAGTTTAAAGTAACAGGAAGAAGTGACACAGGCTGCACTTAGTTTCTTTTATGTAGTTTCAATGCATCGACACTCAATTCATCAATACAGAGCTTCTGTAATTAAACTTTGTCCCAATTATCAATCCATCCATAAACACAAGAGCAGTCGGAGACAGCAGAAGTGAGCACTAGCGAGCTGCCTACAAAGACAGCGTTTTTGGACATCATATGTGCGCTTTGCGAATGCGCGTTCGGAACGCGTCTATGATGCCCCCCCAAAAAAACGCTGTCAAGGTAGGTTGCTCACTAGGGTTTGAGACACAGCCGCTACATGCGTCATAATGGGTTTCACTCGTATTTCGGAATGTGACCACGTCAGATCGGAGCGCATGACAAAGACATTTCATTCAATAAACTGAATGAGCATAAACACATAAAGCCCGCAGACGTACCACTGTTGTTCCAGCTCCCAGTCCCTGAAGAAGTCAAACTCGAATAGGTCCATGTTCGGTGTGTTTCAGTGAGGTGCCGGTGGCCTCTGTGTCTGACGCGCGGCGCAGCTCGCACTGCTCGCACTGACTCTCTCCTCTCTCCGCTCAGCGACACGCAGCCCTGCGGAAGGCGGAGTCAGGGCTCGCTGGAGGCGGTCACTCATTCCGAGAAGACCGGCGCAAACACTCTGAACCAGAGCAGCTCCACCTGTGTCCAGCGTGCATCACCTGTGCACACAACAGTCGAGAGGCTTTAATAATGCAAGTTAAAACTGATTCAACCGAAATGTTTTAGCATCCATATTTTGCATAGCCAATCAAAACAGAATGGATAAATATTAGGTTTTGTCCCTTGTGCTGTACAGTAGTTATCTTTGGTCGTATGTATGTCTCTGGTGATTCATAGTGACACTGGTGTTACTGTGTGTGTTTTTTTTTTTTTTTTTGTGTGTGTTTTTTTGTCACATTAAATAAAATGTCACGTGACATGATAATAATTGTACATCCATTTAATTCTGCTACTCTCAAGAGTTATTATTGAAAGGACTGCATCATTACTTGTGGTAACACTTTACAATAAGGTTCATTAGTTAGTTAATATGAACTAATAATGAACTGCACTTATGCAGCATTTATTAATCTTTGTTAATTTTAAATTCAACATTAACTAATACTTTATTAAAATCTTGTTAACATTAGTTAATGCACTGTGAACTAACATGAACTAACAACGAACAGCTGTATTTTTATTAACTAACCTTAACAAAGATGAACAAATACAGTAACAAATGTATTGCTCATGTTAGTTAATACATTAACTAATGTTAACTAATGATCCTTATTGTAAAGTGTTACCGTACTTGTTTATAACTGTTTTTCAAATATTTGTATTGTTATAGCAAATACATGGTTTCACACTTCATTATGCAATCACACTTTTAACAAACCTGATTAAAACAAATAAAACCTAATCTCCTTATTTGTTGCATTATTATTATTTTTCTGTAACACTGACTACATGTGCTGAAAAAATTGAGAAATAATATTGTATAAAAACCTTTAATATTGCCAAAGAAATAAGGTGACACCAGTGACAAAAAAGGGTACATGTGGTCTTTAAATAAATGCACAAAAAATATAAAAAATCATTACGCTGTAATTTATGTGTATTCATAAATTCAAAGGGTAATCTAATAATGTGGTCTGTTTAAATGTTAGAAAAATAAATACATTTTAAGACATCTTGCCATACCAAAAGTGGACGTTTCTGTAGAATGACCCAGATAGCTGGTTCTGAGCCAGATGTATTCATTGTTCTTTTAGCCTAATACAAACAACAACAACAACACAATAAATACAGTAATAGTCTACATTGTTCAAGAATGTAACATTGTTGAAGTGAAAATAATAATACAAATAATAATTTGCTAATATGTATATAACATTGTTACATTAACCTGAAATGTATTATTGTTAACCTAAAACATATTAAAATGTTATTATATATATATATATATATATATATATAAAAAGTCGAATATATATCAACTGATTAATGACTGAAGCATTAATAATAATTAAGTATTCCTAAAATTACTATGAAATGATAAGTAACTTATATTGTCAAATTAAAGTTTGTCTATAAGAAACATCCTGCATGATATAAAGTTCACTGTGTTGATTTACAGTGGTTCTAAGAAATAATACCCAAACATTATTTTTGTGTGAGTATAACGCAATATCAGCATGATATTAAAATACTGATGCTTGTTGCGAAAAAAATAAATACATAAAAACTTCAAACAAATCAAGTTTATTGAAGCTGTAACCAAAGAATTAGAGTTGCAACAGTAAGCATGAGCACCTCTGAAGGCAGCAGTATAAGAGAAATGTCAGCAAAGCAGCTTGCCAAATATATTCATATCCCTGATAACACAAAAAGAAACATTACACAGAAGAAAACGCTGCCAGGAATATGCCTCTTTGCATTATTCCTGGATACAAATGTTCAGCACAAGTAATAAAACGCATGTTTTTTTGTTTTGTTGTTTCGTAAAACAAACCACAAGACAGACCCACATATGTTTGTTGTTGACATTATGATGATTTGGCAAGAACCATATGGCGATCATGTTCCACACGGCACATTGTTACAACAAATGTGACTTTTTGCATACTTCGCCCGGGGATGCCCTCTGAAAATTCATTGCGGAGACTCGGAAGTGATATTAATCTTACCTTGAAATAACACAGTAGGAGAGGAGAAATACATTTCTGAGGCAGAATGGCTTTCCGGATGTTATACGAATGAATGCTTAGCTGATGGATTTCACAATGGTCAGGCAACACAGAGATGATGCCACTGTGTCTAACAATAGCTCACACTGATACAATACAGTTTATGGCCTTAGCACCCGCTCTTTACTAGCAGTGCGATAAAAGTGGAAAAAGATGAGTCAGGCTATCTCTCCCTTTTGCTCAACGTAAATAAACACAATATTTATTTTTGTGTCAAAAAGCTGAGTAAGCCTGATCTTGCTTTCAAATTTTCAATCATAATCATAATATTACTTCAATAAATTCCAACAAGCTATTGAAAATCTCTTTATGAGGTCTTCTCTTCTGAACGTTTCCATGTTAACCTCAGATGAATGCATATAAGTGACCCTCAGAGTAACACTCTGAAGCTTATCGTAGCAGAACAAGAAGTGCAATAGGGCAGTTTGAGAGGCTATTTCAGGATCTAGGTTAGTGTGTAAGTGAACAGGTTGAAGCTTTTCAGGTGAAATGCTGCTTTAGAGCAAGGAAGTATAATGGTTCGGCTAATGCTCGGTACACATTGTCCAATTTTGGCCAGTCCTAGATGAAAATTGACCAATCGTGGCAATTTCTGTGGTCGTGGTTCCTAAACGGTGGTCCCATCTCATACAGTGAGAGAGGTTTAAAGACGGACGTTTTCACGGTCTTGCGATCAAAGATAGCCTGCGATCATTTTTTTACAGTGTCAGAAGTTTAGCATGATCATCATCTCATATTGTGTTGCCGCTATGACCTATGTCTACTTACTAGCCAATAAAAATGCAAAATGAAATGGCGTATTGATCAAAGCGACATGGTGCTAAAACTTAAAACTACTTACCTCAAGCTCAATTTGCAAAATTAGCATGCCAAGTTGCAGGGCCGGCCCTGACCAATTTGCTGCCCTAGGCAAGATTTTACCTGGCGCCCCATGCATCACAGCCCATTTCACCCCGTCATTGTGATCATGATTTAGCATATATATATATATATATATATATATATATATATATATATATATATATATATATATATATATATATATATATAGGCCTATATACACACACACACACATTACAGCCTAAACACAAATACCAAGAGCATTACATAGCATTCAAGTCAAGTCCCCATTATCTTTTATAGCACGATTTACAATAAAGATTTAATGTGAACTTTGCTATTTTGAATAAACCTGTAAATAAATATCATTACTATGCCATAAAATGTACAGGCCAAAAGTTTGGAAACATTACTATTTTTAATGTTTTTGAAAGAAATTTCTTCTGCTCATCATTATTTGATCAAAAATACAGAACATTTTTTAATATTGTGATATATTATTACAATTTAAAATAATTGGTTTTCAATTTATTATACTTTAAATTATCATTTATTTCTGTGATGCAAAGCTGAATTTTCAGCATCATTACTCCAGTCTTCAGTGTCACATGTGACATCCAGTCTATCACATGATCCTTTAGAAATCATTCTAATATGATGATTCATTATCAAAGTTGGAAACAGTTCTGCTGCTTAATATTTTTTCATAACCTGTGATACTTTTTTAGGATACTTTGATAAATAAATAGTAAAAAAAATTTTTTTTAAATGTTTTAAAAATAGAAATCTTTTGTAACAACAATATACACTACTGGTCAGTAATTTGGGGTCAGTTGGGTTTTTTTGGGGGGGGGGGGGGGGGGGGGGGTTTGGTTGAAATAAATCAATACTTTTATTCAGCAAGGATGTGTTAAATTGATAAAAAGTGATCGTAAAGAAGATTTATATAATTAGAAAATATTTTATTTTATTTTAAATAAATGCAGTTCTTTTTAACATTTTATTCATCAAATATATTAGGCAGCAGAACTGTGTCCAACACTCATAATAAATCAGAATATTAAAATGATTTCTAAAGGATCATGTGATAAACTGGATGTCACATGTGACACTGAAGACTGGAGTAATGATGCTGAAAATTCAGCTTTGCATCACAGAAATAAATGATAATTTAAAGTATAATAAATTGAAAACCAATTATTTTAAATTGTAATAATATATCACAATATTTATAATTTTTTCTGTATTTTTGATCAAATAAATGCAGGCTTGATGAGCAGAAGAAACTTTTTTCAAAAACATTAAAAATAGTAATGTTTCCAAACTTTTGGCCTGTACTGTATCCCCACAACTGCACAACTGTAGAGTAAAACATTAATAAAAAAGTGATAATAAAAAATGCGTCTTAAAACTGACATGATTGTTACAAAACCACACAGTCTGGGGACTCTGGAGAACTCAGAACAACTGCTAACATTAAGTTTAAGGTAAAAATAACTGCCATGAAATTATAGTATCTTACTCCTATGCCATAAATTGTTCATTCACTACATCACTTTACCTCTGTCTTTATCCCCTTTTATCCTCTTCTCTTCTTTTTGGCACTGTATCTATGCTCATTTATAATGTGTCATGTAAATTCGGCCTTCCGTCACAATCAGGAAACTTTCACCGCGTCTAGAACTGGCGCGAGCTGCCAGGCCCGTTTCTACGAGCTGTGTGTTAACAAAAGCAGTGCTGTCTACATTGGATGCGGAGTCGCGCATGCTTTTTTAGTATTTCGAATTAATGGTTTTAAAATAGTATTATATATATAAAAAAAAAAAAAAATTCACTCGTTCACTCATTCTGGCGCCCCTATGGATGAGTGGCGCCCCTAGCATTTGCCTATACCGCCTATGCCGCGGGCCGGCCCTGCCAAGTTGGCCTCTTTTCCATAGCCATAGTCCATATTCTCCGCTTTTGCTTCCTCCACTTTTTCAGCGCACATAAAAACCATAATTGTCAAAGTGCGAATCATCTTGTTCTATTTTGTTTACCAACATAGCACATGCTGATGACCTTTTATTCTTCTATACTAACTTGCTTGGTAGCCTAAGACTCAATTGGTATCATCATCGTACCGTCTACATACATGTCGTACCAAAGTTTATTAGATCCCTGTTGTACAGTGTGATTTGTAATGATCTTATAGTATTGGCGAAATTGCACAGGCTGTAGCAGGCATAAGCCTCTTTGGAGGCCTCCAATTTCACAATTTTAGATGAAATTTCCAAACAAAAAAGTTCACTTGTTGTTAAGTTCCCTTTCATGGTCACTACGAGTTACGTCGTAATGACGAATGGGGTTTTCGTTTAGAAAGCCTCTCACCTTCGAGAATATAAAACAAGCCAATGGCAAGAAAATGGCATGGGTCTGCGGAATTTGCATAGCGTAACTCCGCCCCACCTCGTGGGTATTTAAAGTACAATATGTAAGAATTTTGCATTAAAATATCCCAAAATCTCAAGGCCAGTGTTATATATTTTGTTAAGTTGATTACTTACAATATCCCAAATGTTTCCAACTATTTTTAAATCGTGAGAAAATTGCGATTTTAACCAAGGAAACGGGGCGTTAGAGCAGGGGTGAGCTGGGAGTCGCCAGTCAATTGCGTCATATCCGCGTTACCCTCGGTTTCCGCTCGTACTGCGTGGAGTCCTGGACAAATGCGGAAGTTGTAGTTGTAGCGTCTATCAAGCAACAAACGTTTCGTGCAGTCGTTATGGAACACAATTATTCCTTACCGATTGCAGCTGGTTCTGTCGACAAAGCATGCTTAATTTTATATTTTCCAAATGTAGCATTCGGTAATAGTTATGTTTATGTAAGGAAAGTATTATTGCTTTAGATTTGTGTTTAGTTTATTGACATTGTTTATCACGTCTGGTGTTTATGGCCATGTAAATAAACATAGCATGTGTTATACATAAAGATTAATCAGTATTTTGGCAAATGATGTGGGTATATGTTCGAATGTACTTTTACAACAATTGTTTAGAACACGTAAAACTGCGCCGCGTTATCACAACAATGAATTCGACATACAGTAACATCTATGATAACCAATGTAGTATTAAACCTTACTTTTCTTGCGGTTAATTCATTTTAATGAAATAAAAGTGTGATGAGGTTCAAGAGTCAGGAAGAAAGAAGACAGGGGTCGGCGTGACTGGGACTCATACTTTATTAAAATAAAGCAAAACAAACAAAAGTCGTGCACAACGCGCATTCACCGTGGCAACCGCGACGGCACAAAACAGTTAAAAAATGAGAGCTCGGATCCACCGGTTTTCTTTCTCTGCGTCCAATTTTTTCTTCAGTCTCTCGTACGAGTCCTCAGTCCATATCTCTCTCTGATTCCAGCGCGCGGCTTATAAGCGGTCTCTCCACACGCCGATCACTGCAATAATACACAGGTGTTCGTCATTTGCACTTGACCTATTTTAAGCTCGTCTCTTCTCTCTCCCATTACAGACCGTGCTGAACCACGCCCCCCTCGCCACAAAAAGCATGTCATTAAACGCAACATTTATAAAAAATAGAACTTAGCCTCATCCATGAACATGATTTTTCGATTCCCGTCTGACTGATTTACATCCACGGTGGAGTTTAAAACGACAGTTCCCATCATTCCACGCTCCACATCGTCATCAAGCTACGCCGTTGTTGTTGTTTGGAATGTAGCGCCCTCTAGCGGCAAAAAATTATTGCATATTGTACCTTTAAGGAAGTACGCTGGCAACATGCAGTTATGTTTTCGCTTCGGAGCCAAGAGATTTCTTCACTCCCACAAGCCATTCTGAATTATCTTCACTCTACGAGACGAGCGGCTCTCCAGTGTGTTGGTGCAACGGCGCGTTCCAGCGAGATCACATTGCCTGCTGCTGATCTGTACAGTGATCTGCCGACAGTGTGTGTGCTTCTCCCTGGGCGCTTCAGCACTCTGCTGAGCTTTTTCCTCTCTGTAAAAGAGCTGCACGTGGCACGTCTTTTTCAAGACGGCTCGCCCGTGTGTTTTGGTTACGGTCATCTGCCTAACGGTCACGGGCGCTGTTTGGTGTGTTGGGCTTAATCACGTGGATGAGTCATATTTTCTTTGCGGGAACATGACCATCACAATGTTTAGATCGAGACTCAATGATCTCCGTGTGGGTAGAGTCCCCTCTGCCACACCCCAATCTATCTCTTCCTCGAGAGGGGATACTTTGGCTGGTGGCCAGGGTGATCTGAGGGTTACGGTGTGGCACAATAACCAACGAGTCAATCCTCGGGCCACACCACCCTCCACATCGCAAACCGTGGAGCTTCCGTGTGTGCCTGGTTCCTCTCAGGACCCAGTGTTTTCATTCAGGGCTCTGGCGGATTATGTCATGTCACTCACAGCATCACAAGGCGGGCTTGATTTCTCTGGAAATGAGGATTCGACGGCATTGCCTCCCTCGGGAGTGCCAGCGTTAGCCGAGTCAGATCCAGAGCTGACGGCCATGCTTTCCCAGGCAGCTTTTCCGCCGCCCTCCCCCGAGCGCTGTAGGCTGGACTGGGCACAGCACCGCTGCACTTCCAGCACTCGCCCCCAGTGCACTCGTTGTCGTGGTGATCATGGTCTGTATGTTCTCTGTAACTGTTGTGGCACACAATCCACCGCGCACTGTACTGACCTCGCTCTATGGGCGACATCGGTACCCGTGTGATCCCTGGGTCAGGTGATGTCCACAAGTGTGGTCCAGGAATGGGCTCTGCCAGGTTGATGTGAGGGGGTCTGAGAACTCGCTTTCTCAGCTCCCCCATGTCCCAGGCTGGGCTCTTCGGCGGTATGGTTGAGGACTGCGCCAATGGTCATCCATACATGTGGTTTCCTTGGTCTGCTTCTCGCCGAGGCCGCCTCCCTGCGGCTTATCCCCTCCTGCTCCACAGCCTTCACCGGCCCCGAGCAGGAGGAATTCGCAGGAGGGCGGCACCGCCCCCGTCTCCGCCCCTTAGCCGGCCAAACGCCAGGCTAAGCAGCACTCCTGAGATGGGCAGCTTGGAGTTAGGACTCAGTTCTTCTCAGGAGCTGGTAGCAGGACAACTCCTTCCCCCGGTAGAGGGCCAGGGGAGAATCTTTTTTTCTAAGAACTGATGCCCCTTCCTCCGAGCCCCAAGAGGCCATGGATGGCAGTGTGCGACGCTCTGCCTCGCCACTCTTGTCCCCCTCTGTTGCCAGACCACTGTCAGAGCAGGCCCCCATGGAACGCTGGTCCTTCCTACTCTGTCAGGACGCGGCTTATGACCATAGCCCCATGCCGTGTCCGGGCTTCGCTTCGCTGCCCCACTGAGGGTACGTCTGTGGTTCTCATGACCCCACTGGATTCAGTTCTTGGGAGCCTGGCTAGAGCTTCCCAACCTGTCCCGCTGGTTTGCGAGAACCATCAGGCTTGGCTACACGATTCAGTTCACACGATCTCCTCCCCGCTTCCAGGGAGTCTATTACACTATGGTGGGTGGCAATGCCCCTGTCATGCGTACGGAGGTCGCAACCTTACTGGCGAAAGGTGCGATCGAGATTGTCCCTCCAGCCGAAATGAAGTCCAGGTTCTACAGCCCCTACTTCATTGTACCGAAGAAGACCGGTGGGTTACGGCCAATCCTGGACCTGTGCGTCTTGAACTGATCCATCCTCAGGCTTCCGTTCAAGATGCTCACTGCCAAACACATTTTTGAATGTGTGCGGCCGCAGGATTGGTTTGCAGCAATCAACCTGAAGGACGCCTACTTTCATGTCTCCATTCTTCCTCGACACAGACTGTTCCTTTGGTTTGCTTTCGAGGGGCGGGCATATCAGTACGTGGTTTTCTCATTCGAGCTAACCCTGTCTCCTCGCGTCTTCATGAAAGTCACAGAGACAGCCCTTGTGCCACCACGGCAACACGGGGTTCGCATCCTGAACTATCTCAACGACTGGCTGATCCTAGCTCACTCTCGAGACCAGGTTTGCGAACACAGGGACCTTGTGCTCCGGCACCTAGCCTGTCTGGGCCTTCGGGTCAACTGTGAGAAGAGCAAACTTTGCCCCGTGCAGAGGATCTCTTTTCTCGGTATGGAAATCGACTCGGTCGCCATGTGCGCGCAGCTTACAAGCGAGTACGCGCAGTCACTGCTGACTTGCCTGAGACAGTTCGAGGGCAAGAGTGCAGTTCCTGAAGTTATTTCAGAGGCTCAGACAATGCCGCGACAGTAGCGTACATCAATCGACAAGGTGGTCTACGCTCCCGCCGTATGTCGAAACTCGCCCGCCACCTCCTCCTATGGAGTCAGAAGCATCTGAGGTCACTTCGAGCCATTTTTATCTTGGGAGACCTGAACTGTGCAGCCGACGAGCTCTCACGGCTTCAGCCTCTTCCTGGAGAATGGAGACTCCATCCCCAGTTGGTTCAGCTGATGTGGGAACAGTTCAGGGACCCAAAGGTAGATTTTTCTGCCTCTCACGACTCTTCCCATTGCAGCCTGTTTTACTCCCTGACCGAGGGCACTCTCAGCACGGACGCACTGGCACACAGGTATGCGTTTCCCCCAGTGAGCCTTCTTGAACAGACCCTGTGCAAGATCAGGGAGGACGAGGAGCAGGTCATATTGGTTGCGCCTCATTGGCCCACCCGGACCTGGTTCTCCGAACTAGTACTCCTCGCGACAGCACCTCCCTGGCCAATTCCTCTGATGAAGGACCTCCTTTTTCAGAGACGGGGCACCCTATGGCACCCTCGTCCCGATCTTTGGAACCTCCACGTGTGGCTCCTGAACGGGACGAGGCAGGTTTGAGTACCCTACCACCAGCGGTGGTGGCTACCATCACTTCTGCTAGAGCATCGTCCACGAGACATGCCTACGCATTGAAGTGGAACCTCTTCATCACCTCGTGCTCTTCTCGCTGAGAAGACCCCAGAAAATGCCTGATCAGTGAAGGCCCTGTGAGTGTATGTTTGCCGCTATCGCCGCACATCATGACGCAGTGGTAGTTAAGTCAGTGGGAAAGCACAACCTGGTCATCAGGTTCCTGAGAGGAGCGAGGAGACTGAATCCTCCTTGCCCTCCTCTCGTACCCTCTTGGACCTCTCAGTGGTTTTTACTGCCCTACAGAGTTCTCCCTTCCAGCCTCTGCAATCAGTGGAGCTTATGTTCCTGTCAATGAAGACAGCGCTCCTGGTTGCATTTGCCTCCATCAAGAGGGTAGCGGACCTGCAGGTTGACGAAGCATGCCTGGAATTCGGGCCAGCCTACTCTGAATGTGATCCTGAGACTCCGGCCTGGATACGTGCCCAAGGTTCCCACCACTCCCTTTCGAGACCAGGTAGTGAACCTGCAAGCGCTGCCCTTGGAGGAGGCAGACCCAGCCTTGGCACTGCTCTGTCCAGTACACGCTCTATGTGCTTATGTAGAAAGAACGCAGTGTTTCAGGACCTCAGACCAGCTCTTTGTCTGTTAGGGTGGGAAGCTGTAGGGAAAGGCTCTCTCCAAGCAAAGGTTGTCCACTGGATAGTGGACGCCATTGCTTTGGTATACCAGCAGCAAGGTAGACTGTGCCCCCTTGGTGTGAAGGCACACTCCACCCGGAGTGTGGCTTCCTCTTGGGCTCTAGCGCATGGCACCTCGCTAACAGACATCTGCAGAGCTGCAGGCTGGGTGACACCCAACACATTCGTGAGATTATACAATCTCAGAGTGGAGCTAGTGTCCTCTCATGTACTCGCTTCAACCAACCGGTACTAGGATCTGCTCAGGTGTCTTCGCTTGCTCGCCATTCCACTCCGCGGACTGGATACGTGCCATATTTTCCTTCCAGATGAGCCTCCCTGAGAAGCCCTTAGTTTCCTCCAATGCTGTTGACGTCAACACCAGAGTTATGCCACCGGCAGCTTTCGCGTTGGCTAGGTGCCTCCATGTGCATGGTTCCCCCTTTGGGCGACCCCCACATGTGTATTTCCACTGTAAGCCTCTCTGTGTGTCTTTCCAGCATGTGTCTTTCCCTTGGCAAGCCACCTTGCCACCCCTGGGGTTGAAACATTCCACCCTGCAGGCTGGACACCCCAGTGTTTTTCCATATGCAGCCCCCTCCCGGGTCATATGTGTATTTTTAAGTTTTTTTTTTACACCAAATCTAAAGATACAAAACAAAACAAAACAGAAAAGCTACTTTTAATGATGTATATTTTGCAACGCAACATGCTGAACATCCAAAGCAATACTGTGTGTTGGGCTAAATGAGCATGTTTTACCTATGTGCATAAACATGATGGTATTTTGACCAGCTGAGAACTCACAAAAAGCTTATAAAATGTGCAAAGGAGTCAAAACAGCAGCAGGAATTTACGCTCCGTTACACACAAACGAAGATCTGCTGCCTGAAGACGGCGGTTCTGACACCTGGGGCAACATGACGAGAAGAACCAGGTGTTGAGCATCCTGTCCATAGGGTCGCATCTTGGGACATCACATCCTGTTTTTAGTTCGTTTAGATGTCTTTGGTCCGTGTTGCACTCATATTGCAGTCAAACCACACCAGGGTTCATTTAGAAGCAGACCTCTGGAAAGGTGGGTCTTGGTCCGCTTGTTTGGTGCACCAGGGTTCAGATGGCAGCGTTCACACTTATTCAAATGAATCGCACTAACAGAGCAATCGCACCAGAGTTCATTTTCATTTAACCCTACCCATAAGTTATCCCTAAAATCAGAGGGAAATGATAGGTGAAAAACACTGACATAGAAGCACCTAACCCTGGTTTTAAGCCTAAACTTGACATAAAATGTAAACATGTCCCTCAAATCTGGTTGGTTGATTGGAATGTTGTTCCAGATTCAACAAAGATGTTGATCCAGGAACATGGTGTATTTGAGGAAAAACTTGCTGTTTTTCCTCCCATATAGTGTCAAGCTCCAAAAAAACACACCATAAAAGTAGTATATATACAGCATTCGCATCTCCTGCACGCTTGTGCAAAAATAGTGTTACACAATTGGTCACAAGACATTTTAGAACCAAAGAGATTTGGCATCACAGAAATAAAGTGACATGTTTGAGTTGATGCGTTTCCATTTATCAATAATAACTCAGGCACGTTAACATGGATCTCATGAGTTTTTTACTTGTCATGAGTAATGCCCTTGTGAAAAACGTTTAAAAAAGGTACTTATTACAGAAATAATATACTTTAAAAGAGTATTTAGAGCAGACTAAAAGTAATGTTTTCAGACACTTAACTGCATGTTGATTGCAATTTGATGAAAATGTACTACAGTTTAAATTTATATTAAATGTAATTAGCTGAACTGTAGAGTGCTTTTGTACCACTTAAGAATGACATAATTACATCTTAATATGTCTTCATAATTACTTTGAAATATGGTTAAAGTGTATTGCTGAATGAAATGACAAGCTGTACTTTAAACTAAAATATACTTGTAATGCATTTTGTTTTACTTTAATATCATGTATTTAAAGGCATTTGTAATTCCACGTTTGTAATGATGGACGTTTGTAATGATGGACATTTGTAATGATGGATGAATAACGTACTACAGTTAAAAATATAATCAAGTACTTTATGTGTGTTTTAGTATGTAAGTTTAATTTTTAATACTCCTTCCTCCTCAGACTAACACTTGTTAAAGAAGATCAGAATCATTTTAATTAATTGTTGAAACTCCTGATTGTGAATCAACCTAATAATGAATTTTGTCACCACTTTTCAAATGCACAAGGGATAAAGAAACACCGCAAAGCATAATTCTGTTTCTTGAACAAACAGTTTGCTAATGATGAGTAATTTGTTCCTTCTCAAGCATCAGAGCTCAGCTTTAGTGTTGCAAACACTTTCGGGTTTAAAAAGCACAAGATATTAATTTGATAACCGTTCAACGAGTGATGCTGCTTGCATTTGATTATAAATGAATCATGGCTTTTGACCACTCATGTGAACGTCCCACCCGGTCGGGTAACATCAGAAGTGTTAAAATGGTGGAAATAGTCTCTGGCAGCTGGTGTGATAAATGACTTGAGAAATACTTCATCATAACAGCCAAGGCCACACGACAGGCACCTCATCCCGTCTAATCTCACTGAGATGAATAAGCGAGCCATTACAGCTGTGCTGATACGGTCTAAGGGGGATCGCCTCCTAATTATACCACTGTAATTTCTCAGTTAATTATCTCCTGCCCACTGTCCAATTCAAACTTCCCACTGTAGTCGTCCTATAGTTGGGTCATTCTTGTTAATTTCATGTCTTCCATTCCATATATGTCTTGATACATTGGATGAAATATTAAACCCATATTTATTTTAAAAATAGAAATAATCTTTTCATTTTCTTTTTATCATAGTATCACAATTAAGTGAATTTCATTGCAATATTTGATTTGAGTGGATGTTGACACTTTTGTCATGTTCTGCAACTCTGCAACTTCTATCATGAAAAAAAAAAACATTTTAAAAGATAATTGCGACTTTTTATCTCACAATTGCAATTGCATGTTATAAAGTCAGAATTGCGAGAAATAAACTTGCAATTCTGACTTTAGAACACTCAATTTATTATTCTGACTTGCATTGTGATCTGTAAACCCTCGCTTCCAAATTAATCTTGTTACCTGCCATATTTATTTAAAAATCTTTTATATATCCCTCCATGGCATATTTAAATCCCACTTGAATGCTCCTCAATGAGAGGTTGTCCTCCTGTGACCAAAATTTATAAAAAAACATCTTGGGACAAGGTTTTCACACTGACAGCTGTCATTGTAAGACAGTTAGCAACTGTTAAACAGTTAGTTTGTTTGTCCGAGATAGCAACAGTAACTAAGGGGAGCGGGACTTACGATAGGTAATCACCTGATTGGAACCAAAACCAGTGCAGAAAGATTCCCTGGAGCCCGATTGCCAATAATTATCGAAAAAAGTAAAAATTCCGATTTGCGTCCACGTCAGGACGCCAAAATGTTCGAAGTGGGTATGGCCACATATACTAAAACAGCTATCACTCTTGAACGTAATGAGATCATTTCACCAAACTCGGTGCTCCTATGCACATGCTCAGTTTGTGGATGTGTGAAAAGGATGCGGCCACTGGCCACTTTGTGGCAAAAAAAACAAAAACAAAAAAACAGCTATAGCTATGCAACATGCAGCATGCAGTGTCTTGGTCCAAGGTGTCGTGATTGTCTATGAGGGTATTCAAAGTATCTGGAAAAACACGACCACCATCGGCCAATGCAGTTTGAGCACCTATCAGACAAGGCTTAGAGGCGGATCGGAACAAAATTCGCTGAGCCTGTTTGACTCATGGTCCTAGAGGCCTGTAAGAAATATGAAACAAATCGGCCACCATCACATTTTTCAGCCATGTAAATGATTGTACATTATGTGATTTTTCACACATGCACACGATATGCATACCATGATGGAACTCCTCATTCCGAACAACTTTGCAACATATGATTCTAAACTAGCATGGAAACTTTTATGGAGATCGCAAAGGTGGATATTTAACAGTTAAAAAGCTTTAAAAATATATTTCCTTAGTAAATTGCCTGTATTGGCTATAAATTATCATTTCCATCTATGATCTAGGTGGTGACAGGGTTGCTAAATAAAACATAATACCTTTTACGCATGTGGTTAAAGCCAGGCCTTAAAGTGCTTGAACCCCGATAATTGTTGCTTGCAGCTATATTTAGTAATAGTAGTAGTAGTAGTAAAAGCGTCCCCTAAGATAATAACTAACGATTTTTACAAGGACAATTAATCAATCAAAAACGTACTAAAGCTGGACAATGATTTTCTTCTTGAGCTGCTGTACAGCCAAAACAATCTTTGTTGCATTAATTTCCTATTATCACAGTAAAGCTGCTTTGAAACAATCTGTATTGTAAAAAGCGCTATATAAATGAAGGTGACTTGAATTGACTTGACTAGTAGTCAAGTGACCATATGAGGTGGGAAAGCAATACCACAAGCAGAACTGGATTTGGTGAATTATGTTATGTTTTGGGGTGTTACAGTTAGTTAATTCCCGGAAACAATCATGAGTAAATAAATGATGAGAAATATAAACATTTCGGTTGCAGTTTATTTGACAGTATGTGTGCTTACAGTGTACTTACCTAAGAAAGTACTGGTTAATATAAGGTAACTATATAGGTTTAGGGCTAGGTTCAGGGTTAGTACCTAATTATTACCCAGTTATTGTAATTACTATAATAAGTAGTATGTACATGGGGAACAGGACTGTCAAATAAAGTGCTAACACAATTTCAAAAGATATTTAATTAACTTCACGTTGACTACATGTATACCTCATGTAAACTAACTCTCTACCTTACTCTGCTCTACCTAATTTGTTAATATTCTTACCATTTTGCAAATAATCAATAAAGGTTTAAGTGTTTGATCTCGACCAGAGCATACTCCTTTAATTTAAACACAATATTTTTTTTTTTAAAGGATACAGTGCTGCATTACAGGGATAATCTAGTTTTTTAATTCAAACACATGTATTTTCGTAGATCTTTTTCATAGATGTGCGAGTTTATATCAGGCAAATTCTGAGTAAAAAGTCAGACTTGCAATTGCGAGAAAAAAAAAAAGGTCAGAATTGTGAGATTAAAAGATTAAAATAAAATGTATTCTGTGGCGGAAACAAGATTCCTTAAAGAATATATCAAACTAAATCTAACATTACAGCCTATATTTGTTATATAGCTAAGTCAAAAACAGACACACACAAACAAGTAAACACAATAAACTTGCATTGCATTAATGAAGTAATTTATAACTTAAAAGTGCTTGGTACAGTACTTTGAGAACCATGAATATGAAACACTGTGGTGCATCCCAAGAACATCTGCTCCACAGTTGGAGTTTCCCCACTCGCCTGAAAAGGTGAAATGTGTGATCTTATTTCAGTTCAGTGGGTCACATACAGTTTTTTTTTTTTTTTTTTTGGGGGGGGGGGGGAATAACAACATTCTTCGCAATTATTCTCTTGAAGGAAAGTGATACATTTCTGATTTATTCAACAGAACTTCGTTTGGCTATCAAGTTTTGGAACTCATTCACTGACATGTAAAGGTCCATTGACAATCATCGATAAAAGCAAAAGAAAGGATATCAATGCATCCAATAATAATTTCAAAGAATAATTCACTTAAAATATTAATATAAAAAAACATTTATTTTTATAGTGGAAAGGAAAGATGTTTTGCAGAATGTCCAAGCAGCTCTTTTCCATACACCAACGATCAGTAGAGGTCAAACTCCATAACAAAAAAAAAATAACAAAAAATAACAAAAAAAGAGAAACAATAAGTACTTTATACAACATTCACAATTAACTTAAAGGAATAGTTCACTTAAAAAGGAAAATTCTGTCATCATTTACTCTCCCTCAAGTTGTATCAAACCTATAAAAAATGTCTTTCTTCAGCTGAATCAAAGATATTTTGAAGAATGTCGGTAACCAAACCGTTGATGGACCCTATTCACTTCCATATTAGGAAAAAAAATAAATACTATGGAAGTCAATGGGCTTAATCAACTGTTTGGTTACTGACATTCTTCAAGATATCTTCCTTTGAGTTCAACAGAAGAAAGAAATTCATACAGGTTTGAAACAACTTGAGGGTGAGTAAGTGATGACAGAATTCTCTTTTTTTTTTAAGTGAACTATGCCTTTAAGTTAGTATTGTACAAAGATTGAGTATCTATATACAAATCCATGAGATTTTAAAGGCTATAAAGCACAGGGATTTTCAGCAAATGTTGACTAAAATTTGGGGCTGTTCTGGGTTATGAAGACTTGGAATATAAAGTCTGGTTTTTATGGTCTAAATTTATGGTGCTTTTGACAGCCCCTGGAATGTAAGCTTTTATAGTAGGGAAAAAAGCAGCAGGAACTTTCTTCAGAAAAATCCTGTGCATTCAAAAGAACAAAGCAAGTACAGGGTTTGGAACACATGAGGGCGGGCAAATGACAGAATTATATATATTTTTAGGAGAACAAATCCATTAATATCTGAAGTTTTACGGCTTTAACACAAAGGCACAGCACCTCTGAACTCAGTCGAGCACATCTATTTGATGACTTCCCCTGTAACAATAACTCGGGCACTTTAACACGGATCTCCTGTGAGTTGATTGATAATTGGCATGTGCACTGGCAGCAGGGCACTGCCACATCAACAGCTCCACACACTCCTGCCCCCTGACTGACACATGTTAATGAGCCCCCTTTATAAACTGCTGCTACGCTCAGCCTGAAACCATTTCTCCTGCTCTCTCTCACACACAAGATGATAACAGACTTAATCAAAAATCCAGATTCGGTCAGGAGAGTCAGGTGGATCTTCTTGATCTATACCTTGGAGCGCTATAAGCAGTGCTGGACAGTCATTTATTACATGTTATCTGGATTACGTAATCAGATTCCCAAAAGTAAGAACTTGTAATTAGATTATATTAAAAAATGTAATTGTTACTGTTATTTTTTCAATGATTACATGATAACATGTTATTCTCACAACAGAAGCAAATTATCCATAATTCACTGATTCTCCTTACTGCTTCTAGTATTTTATCTTTTAAATGTTCCTTTCTAATAATAATAATAAAAAAAATATATACATTGAGAAAGCCTTTCACTGATCACTGGATTTACAGAAATCTTTTCAGTTGTGTTTTCACAGCTTAGGTTTCAGCTAATCAGCTCTTGACAAACACATGGATTATTATTTGAATTATCACTCAGTGAGTCATTTAACCATGTATTACTGCCTCTTTCAAACATTCAAATCTACAAATTCACATCGATTCATATGCAGTGCAGGGATTCCCCAACTTCTCTGTCAGCTGAACCTCTTTGACATAATATATTTACTTGAAGAACCCCCTGATATTTTAAGTTAATATATTAGGTCAATAATCTAATTAAGTCAAAAATAAATAAACAAATAAATAAATAAAGTTCACAGTTAATGTCAGTTAATGGTCACATGACATGCAGGTAAACAAATAAAATATATTTTTTGTTGTTGTTGTGTGTTTTTTTCAGATTTTTTTTTATTTAAAAATTATTTATTTTAATTTAAACGTTTTATTGTTTAATTATTTAATAGCTTTTCATTAAACTCACGAACCTCATCCATCAGAAACCTCAGTCCGGGAAACCCTGATGTAATGTAATATTTAATGCACTTCATGTTGTTGATAAAGAATGAATATATTTTCTTTCTCTTTGTATTTTTATATTTTCCAAGTTAAATCAATGAGATAAACGACTTGGGTCAAAAGTAATCTAAAAGTAATCAAAAAGTAGTCAGATTATATTGCATTAAATGTTTAATGTAATGGATTACGTAACTAACAAAAATTTGTGTCATGTAATTTGGAATCAGTAACCGACTACAATTTGAAAATGACCTACCCAACACTGCCTATAAGTCTAGTGAGCCGACAGATCTGACTCGTTCACCATTAAGTTCAAACGTTAATGACCAAGGGTCATGTCTTTCTAACAAAACTAGCTGTTTCCATCCAAAGTTGCAAATTTAACTTGCGAGCAAAACTGGAATATTGCATGAAACATTTACGTATAAAGCATCATTACCATCCCATGAGTTCAAGACAATAAAATCGCCACTTTCTGGGAAATTGGCACAAAATACCTGTAATAAAAATTTAACCCAATCAGGGAAGCCACTCTGTTTTTTTGTTTTGTTGTTTTTCTTACATCATAAACACTGTGATGTTGTCTTGCGTTCGGATGCCTGGTGTTTGTGAACACAATCTTGTGAGACGCTTCTAGAAGGGAATTAAACCCAATCATTCTGATGACAGACTTTGGCTCCGGCATTTCAGAATGACCAAACCAACATTTAAGATGCTGTGCAGTGAAACTTATCCACTGGTTAGTCCAGTTATCCAATCACATCCTCTGTTGAAGTCACATGATACATTTTTTTTTGCACATCAAAGGATTTATTCTGTAAATGTGTTTCCCTCGTAGTTCATGCGCATGTCGTCTTATCGGATTTTTTTTTTTATACGCCTCAATTGAGCGCATACGTTTTTTTATGAGCATTTTTAGAATATGTGCACATCTTGCCGTTCCATCTATCGTTTATTTTTTATTTTTTTTATGCAATATCCCAAAATAGGTGGATGGAAACATAACTACTAAGAGATTGAGAAATATTTTGGCCATTTTAGATTATTTTACTTTCTTATACTTCTTGCATGAAATTGAAAACTTAATGAGTAGACTAACTCCTTATGTATAACATTTCTCACACACTTTTGTTCTTTAAAACAATGCCTGAATAGCAATGTTCTACTGCATTCAATAGCCAGCACAAAAGTAAATAAAGAAACAAACCATCAGAAACCTGATTGAAAACATGTCTGACAATCACATTATTGTTTGAGCCAAGGCTGGTCAAACAAACAGAAAGAGTCATAATAAAGTGCACATTAAACTGGCATATAGAAGAGAATTTTATCATCCTTAGCTTTAAAGTCCCCATAGTCAATCATTTTGTCCCTTAAAACCCATCTTTGATCACCAAAATGACAAATGACAAAAAATGCCTTAAAATAGCTTGAATGCTATTTTTGCTAATTGCTAACTCTACATCCTTGCCTCATTTAGTATACGCGGTTCTAGGACTATGCAAATTAGCCCCGCCTCCACTCACTCACTCCAGCTCAGAGATCCACTGGTTGACAATCACACGTTGATCTGATTGGTTACAAGTCAGAAATTTCAAACTGTGTTTTTGAGACTGTCTTTGGTTCACTGCAGTTTTAAGGAGAAAATACTCACCAATGGTGTTGACTTATGAATATGTAGATGGTTTGTCTTAAAGCATATTAAAAACACCACATAGACAAATAAGCAACATTAAAAGCTTGATTTTCACCACAGGGGGACTTTAAGATTATATAATTTCAGAATGTAATTTCCTGACTAATCCAACCTTTTGTTTTATATATTCATGAACTCTTTCAATCAAACTCCTTTAGTTTTAAAGAGAACAATAGCGCCATGCAAACCATGAAAGGTTTGAGTCATTCATTTTCATTTATATTCCCTGTCGATTCTGCATATCTCCGTTTTCTTTCTCCTGCTCTTAGACAGCAGCCATCCAGAACGCCTGAACAGTGCAAAGGGGGAAAAAAGAAAAGAAAGAAAGACAAATAAGTGAGAAAAAAGGGGGGTGCTATTGTGCAGAGCACAAATCCAAAATGCCTGTGGCAAATTTCTGCAGTAAAATCTCTTTGGCACTGATAGGTTTCTCAATACTGATTTTGTGCTTTCAAAGCTTCAATTGATCTGGGGGGAAAAAGAGAGAGGGTGTTTTTTGCTAATTGCAAAAGTGTCAGAGAAGAAAAGCTCTGATGTGAATAAACAAAGACAAATCAACATTATTGTAGTCATCAATCTTTTATGATCATTTTAAATTCCAAATCCAAGTTTAAAGAAGCAATTATGCCATATTTTCCAATATGAATGTGAAAATGTTGATTTCTTAAGTAATTTTCAGTGGTGCTCACCGGCAAAAACGGCCATCATGATGCAAAGGTGCTGATGTGGTATCTATGGTGTGGATAGCAGGATGATGGTGTTATACTAAAAATGTGCATGCAAGAGTGAAAAAGGGGTATAACTAGTATTTGTCATACATGCAACATACAATACATACTTATTTTACACATAATTATACAGGGCTCAATATGCTGTAAGTTAAAATCAACAAACAGCACTCGTAGCAAAATGTTAATTACCTAAATAACAGTAACACTTTATTTTACAGTGTCCTTGTTACACATCACATGTAGTTACTACAATAATTACTATAAATTGTGCATAATTACATGCAACTAACCTTAAAGGTATAGCGGAGGATCTTTCCAAATTTTAGATAAGACCCGCCCTCTCCACTTTTTGAAAAGTTTGATTGATTCACCAGAATGATTGACAATTAGGAGGACCAATAGTTTAGACTACCCACCAGGAAGTAAAACATCCTCCGCTATACCTTTAACCCCATCCTAATCCTAACACTACAGTAAGTACAGTACATGTACTGTAGTTAATTATTATTACTTAGTACTTAATTGTATAATTACGCTGTTATACAGACACCTTAAAATAAAGTGTAGCCTAAATAACACCTCAAACGATCATAACAATGACAAGAACTTTTACCAACCTAGGCTCATTGGAAAAATGTTCCGGAGCCGACAAACCTGCAGAATGATTACGGCTGCATCTGAAATCGCAACTTCTTTTGAATAAGTAATTACTTTGCAACTATTAAAAAAAGAATGTTCTATATAGTAAGCATGAAATCCAGACACATCAGCGTCAGTTGCTGCCAATCACATGTTCTCTTCTCCCGTGGCCTCATGGGATAGTAAAGTGTTCATCAGATACTTCAGAATCTGGACGGAATAAGTCATCCAGATACTTTTCTCCTACTGTTTTATGAAAAACGGTAAGTTCAAACATACTGTTTTTCACCTGCTACATTGTTGCTTCTTGCACATTCAGTTTTAAAAGAAGCAGATAAATGTGAATCTAGCAATGTTTTATGTTGGTGGTTGTATATATTGCAACAGTTTTGAAATGAAATACCCGGCGAATGGCGCTAAAGGTTAATGCGCTAGAAACTGCGTTTGAAAAAATGTTTACTAGCTACACTAAACCCTAAACAAAATTTAGATAAAAATGCATTTTATGAAGCAACCATGCCATTTTAGATGCTTCTACAAGTCTTGAGTTCTTTAATCATGACACAGGTCTCGTACCCAAGTGCAATGCTGTGCCAGGTCAGGTACAGAGCAAGTTTACTATGGTAGAAAAGCCATACATATGGTAGCCTGGAAATCCAGACCTAAATCTGAAAGATGAATGGGCTGGTATTGACTAATGAAAATCGGCCAGCTCGAGGGGCGGCACCAAGCATGCATTTGAAAATCTCACTGCACGCAATTGGATAACACTACGACCAATCACAACAAGCCCCATACGCTTAGCTACCAGCGGAGCTAACTGGTAGATTAGACTCTTGCCGTATCCGGTCGGCAAAACAGCGAAAACGCCCTTCTTGCAAAGGAAGGATTCGAGCGCCGTATTCTGTTCCTCTTTTAGATAAAACCCCAAGTCTAACTCGTTCATTGTAGCGGCCAAAGCCGTTTCAAACAACTGGTGTTCATCCATAGCCATCTTGCAATGTTTACTAATGACTTCGACGTCACAGCGCTGTCGTCATCTGTTTAGCTCGCCTCTGGCCCGCCTATATCAGATAACCCGATGTGATTGCTGCAGCTCGGATACAAGGGCATATTTAATGAGCATCATTACTCGACGCCAGAGTAAACTTGCTGAGCAAATTCAACTTTTGCTCTCGCGAGAACTCTGGATTTCCAGGATATACATATGGAGCTGAGTATAAACAAAATTCCAAATGTATTAGTTTACAACTCATTATGCAAGAAACTGTGAAAATAAGTCTTTATTAATTGGTAATCTGACTAATTTGTGCTAAAAATAAATAAAAGCTGTTGTTTTACTGCCTTTACTGCCACTCGAAGTGGCAGTGAATTGTATGGGGAATTTTTTGGGGAAATTTTGCATTGCCATGTTTTCTCCACTGAGCAAATATGGGCTCTTACATCCCAAATAATACACACATTAAATCCTCTAAAAGTGGCCTCATTGCCTCCACTGTAACCTGTTGAACCCCCAAAAAAATCCCTTTAATATTGTTCCTGCACATGTGCAGACATATCATGTAAAAATGTAATGGAATAACTTCTTCATCTTGCCAACAATAGGCTATTGTAACTCACAGGAGATGGATCACATGAACGGTCTTCCCTCGCTTTGGCAGTTGTTGCATCATGTTGCATGTGCACAAAGTTATTCTTAACTATGTGGAGTTACTGGCCACGGCCACATCCTGTTGCCAAAGGTCACTTGTCGCTCAAGTTGCCACAAGTTAACAGCTTTTACTGAAAATCAATGAATTCAGGTCACTTTATTGCTGAGACGCTGCCAGTGTGAAACTCTACAGTTCTCACAATTAAATAATGTATACATGTATTTAAAGGGATAGTTTACCCAAAAATGAAAATTAGCCCATGATTTACTCACCCTCAAGCCATTCTACGTGTATATATAACATTCTTCTTTATATAGAATATGTATAGTTATATAAAAAATGTCCAAGCTTTATAATGGCAGTGAATGGCCGTTTCTATTTTGAAGTCCATAAAAGTGCATCCATCCATGATAAAAGTGCATCCATCCATGATAAAAGTGCTCGACACGGCTCTGGGGGGTTAATAAAGGCCTTCTGAAGCGAAGCAATGCGTTCGTGTAAGATAAAATATCCATATTTAAGACTTTATCGACTAAAATAACTAGCTTTCGGTGAAAGAGTAACCTTTGACCCTACGCATGACGCATTGATGAACGCGGAAGCGCAGAGGATAGAGCAAAACAAAACCAGTCACGAATTAGAAGTCTAAAATGAGAATTTTCAAAGAGAAATATCGGAGAAGCTTGAGTTTGTTGCCCAGCCCTGTTTGTTTGAACCGCGAGAGGCGTCAAAACTTACGCTACTCCTACATCCTACGTCATACATCGTCAAGTGTTACTCTTTTGGCGTAAGTCGACTTGCATACGGCTGTCTGCCGGAAGCTAGTTATTTTAGTCGATAAAGCTTTAAATATGGGTATTTTTCTTACACAAACACATCGCATCGCTTCCCTTCAGAATGGCCTTTATTAACCCGCCAGAGCCATGTGGAGCACGTTTATCATGGATGCATGCACTTTGACGGACTTCAAAACATAACCGGCCATTCACTGCCATTATAAAGCATGGAAGAGCTGGGATTTTTTTTTTTTATATATATAACTCCGATTGTATTTGTCTGAAAGAAGAATGTCATATACACCTAGGAAGGTTTCAGGGTGAGTAAATCATGGGCTAATTTTCATTTTTGGGTGAACTATCCCTTTAACATCACAAGATCCAAATCGAATCGAATGAAAGCTACACAAATAATATAACAGATCAGAGTTGATAAGACACCAAGACTGTCATACCAATCACTTACTATGTGAACAATCTGAAATAGCCAACAAATTCTGAATAATTCTTCCAAAGCAGCATTTGAAACAACAGGAGAACAGATCATCGCCACCTCTGTGTTTGCACGTTTGACGATGACATGCGCATTATGAGTGTGTACAGATGCAATCTCAACCCAGATAGCAATTACATTTGGCACGGATCCGTTTTAAGCCCCTTGCCTCCGTTTCTATCTTAGAGACGTTTTCTGATTGTGAACCAGATCCGTGCCAGACAGAGGTTTCAGCTTAAACAATCTAACTGCCATCAGTTCAGTATTTATATCATTTTACAGATCTGGCCCAGATCACTTTTCCCATAGGTAACCGAAAGACATTAGCTGTGTCTGACACTGATTTGGTCCAGATCTGCAATATGAATCTGAGCCGATACTGTTTTCACATAGGCTACACTGGTGTGGCCCGAATCTGTGATACATATCTGAGCCGACTGCATTTAAAAAAGGGCTAAAAACTGCTCTGGCCCATATCTGCAAAACAGATTTGAGCCAACACTGTTTTGACAGAGACTACCTGATGTGGACCACATCCGAAATACTTTTCTCAAACTGTGTGAAGAACTCCGTGGAATAAACATTTTCAAAACAACATGGTTACCTGTCTGCATATTTATTTTTCTATCTTAGAGCATGAGATAAATGCATTGTCATTAAGCTGAACAATATTATCAGTGTTTAAAAACTATACAGCAACAGGTCCGTTACAGCACACACTGTAAAAAAAAAAAGTGTAATTTTACAAGTAATTGTCTGTATTTTTTTTTACAGATTTTTACCGTTTTGTCATTATACAGCAAATATTTGCAAATAAAAGGCATTTGCCGTTGCTGCACATTCAGGGCTTTGTGTGTGTGTGTGAGTGCGCGCGCGCGCGCGCGAGATGACGCAGATTCAAATTCGCCGCCATTACTTTTCCGCTGTTTACTCCCGCCCACAACGGTTAACGTTAGCTGATCAGGATCGAGTTTGGGCAAGCGGGAGATTTGAATTCAGTCTACTCTCGTGAAGTAGACTGTGAGATCAACAGTGGTTCAAAGCAATCGTGTTCGTCAAGAGCAGCCGTGAGCAGGAGCTGTTGTCTGTCAGTCCGTTTGGATTCTTTGGAAATAACACCCTTTTCTGTGAGCCTTGTTCGTCAGCGGACATCATGCCAACCGATCACCGGCTGAGGTAAGAGTCTCATATACTAAGTTACATGTGAACGATATTTTATATTACATTTGTGTTACGTTTACAGTTTTCAAGCTAACGTTAGCATTCTTAAATGATGTTCTGTCATAACTGGCGAGAGCTGGAGGCAAAACACTGAAAATGTAGCATGCGTCTTTACATTTTCCATCTGTTTTAAGAACGATCAGTTGAACCCACACCTCAAAAGACCTAAAACAAGCTTTCGTAGACTTGTTATACATATCAAAGTCCGTTTAATTGTGAATAAAATCTTCGTTAATACGCGATAGTATCTGTCAGTAAATCAATCTCTTAAATGGCGGGACATTTTGAATCACTGTCTGGAAGCTGAAAATTCTTCTCTTAAAAAATATCCTCGGTTTTAACTAACCAATTTTTATTACCATTTTTAATAACCACAGTTATACTACAAAAACAAATAGGCCTAGCTGGCCTACCATGTTTTTTTTCTTGTTTTTTTTCTTTGTGGTTAAACCATAGTTAATTTTCGTAAGGGTTAAACATGGCTAACGTTATCTCAAGACTGTTAAGAAAACGAATTCAGTAAATACTGTACTTGATACAGGAAAGCACATGAGACTAGAATATGAACACAACATGATAAATTGCATATTCTGGCTGCATCTGCTTGCCAACACGTAGCTATCTAGAATGCATATATGTGCATATATTAGGCTTATAAAATAAAAGTTGATAGAATGTTTGTGTTCTGATGAAGAAATGAACGTATCTACATTTTGGATGGCCTGGGGTCATCATAGTAGCCTTTTTCATAGGATACTTTTGATCATTGGTTATGAAAATTGCATTGATCCAGATGAACAGACAGTTAACTTACACCCCTAAGGTTAGGTGTCTCAGCTCAAAACTTCACTGTTAGCCTTTCCTGCTCAGCTTCCAGATCATAGTCAGTTTAGGTTTTGCATTGTCTCAGTGGAACATATTCTTACATGTGTAAATGTAATACTGAGTTTTTTTTTTTTTTTTTTTTTTTTTGTGATTTCAGGTCAAGTGGAAAGCAGAATTATCATGGCAAACAAGGTATGGGAAGAAGTAATTTAAAATATTGTAATGGCCGAGTCTTCTGATTCCATATGATTTCACTAAAAGTGGCAGAAAATGTAATTTGTTTTATACTATATTTTCCCATATGAATATTCATTTGATCCTTGTGAGGCCACTGCACAAGGTTTGGTTTTACTACAGTAAGACCACGATTGTGTTAGATTCCACCCATATATTTAATTTTTTTGTTGTTGTTGGTAGCGTAACTAGGCTTTTTCATTTAGAAACATGACTTTTCCTATCACTTAATGACACATATCTCTACCTTTCATTCCAGCTAAAGGATCTGACGGTTGCTGCTTGCATCTCAGCCTACCTGATGGAAAATTCTTGCTGGATGAATGACTTTCAACTCAACCTTGCCAAGACAGAACTGCTTATGGTTTCAGCCAAACCATCCTTGCTGTGTGATCCTGCTGATTTGCCTTATACAACATCAGAAAGATCCGGCCCTTCCTATCGGAGCCACACAACTCCTTGTCTAAGCTCTTGTTCTATCCAGACTGGACTATTGCAGCTCTTCCAGCATCAGTCAAACCTCTGCAACTGATCCAGATGCTGCAGCAAGACCTAAACTCACTGCTTCAGATCTGTGTGTCTTCAGAAGCTTGTGTTCTGCAAGTGAACGGCGCCTTGTGGTGCCATCATCCCAAAGAGACACACAATCACTTTCACTGACCTTTCCCTGGACTGTTCCCTGCTGGTGGGATGACCTGCCCAACTCAACACATTTTCAAGAAACTGCTAAAGATCCATCTTTTCATAAACACTTGACCCAATAATACTAAATCTTTGTTTTAATAAAAAAATAATTTGTGCACTGTGCTACACTAACTGGGACTTGTCACTGCACTTGTTGCTTCTATTGTTCTCTTAATTTTAAGTCACTTTGGAAAAAATGTAATTGTAAATGTTTAAAACAAGTTATATTAGAGTATAAAGGTATACAGCAATTGCCTTTTAATGTGGATATTTTTACATGTTCTAAATTCTATACTAAGCTTGTATTTCCTATCATTCACGTATCTTGATGTTCAGTGTTTGTTTAATGAATACTGTAAGTGTGCAGGTATTCCGTACTTGTATGTTTAGTTAATTTAACAGAAATTCACTGTACATTTGCTATTATTAAGTACTTAATTAGAGATTGCAGGTCTAGTTTCACAACTTTGACCAAAAATTAAAACTGTAAATATACAAACTTTATATTTGAATGTATGTACTTATTGCATTTTTATACATAACTTCATAGTTATTTTACACAGAAAAACTATATAAGATAATTACTGTAGATAGACAGAGCATTATTATAAAATAACTTTATGTATGCCTAGGTAGCATAGGTTACTATGATACCCTAACTGACAAAAATGCCGAAAATAAGGCAAAAGGACAATCCAGTGGTGATTTAAGTGGAATCGTAACACATCCGGCACAGCTCCGGTAGGCGGAATCGTTTCACGCACCCGTTACGCATCTGTAACGGGATGATCAGGCGGTGCTGGATCGGCGCTGGCACATATCCGCAACAACCCCTAAAAACAGACCAGAAACGGCTTCGGCCCGATGTGCGTTTGGACTCAGGAACGAGTCCGTGAGGCGGATGCGTGCCAGACCCGGCTCTATCGTTTTGCGGTTGCGGCCCTGTTCCGTTACAGCGTCCAGTGGCTATCTGGGAACTCTATTGAGAAACATCAATTATTCGCCAGCGGTGTCAGTTCGAAAGGCAGCGGCTTTATATCTGCCAGCCTTTCATTCCAGGCATCATCTGTTTGTGCCGAGTGGGAGAAAGTTCTCTGGCAGAAATAATGACCAAATAGAAGCAGGTCTTTGAAGACAAGAATCAAAGAATTCCAGCCGCTGGATCGAGGGAATTGATAATGACAGTGTTTTTCGTCGGGGCTGTGAGATTAATCATAGAGCGAGGGGAGAGGGGATGCAGGGAAAGAAGAAAAAAAAGAAAAAAAAAAGAAAGAAAAGGCAAACATTTCTACCGATCCTAATTTTTCTGGCGTGGACTGACTGCTGAGCTCTATAGAGGTGCTGGTTTTTGGAACAGACTGGGAGCGAGCTCATTAATGTTTGTGTGGATGGATCAGACGAGAGACTCGCTATGTTCTCTCTTCCTTTATCATTTCGCTCTTCCATCTCATGAATGTTTTTTTTTTTCTTCTTTCTGTTAAAGGCCGCGCTGCCTTAAGTAAGGTTTCTGCTTGCGATATTTCACTGGTATATGAGCGGAGTGATCCTGAGCAATGGCAGCATGGAAAGGTAGTTTAATGTCACCTTGTCATGCTATTTTGCTTCAGGGCCACGAGGAATCACAACGCTGTTGGAAATGCACTGAGGATTTTAGACTGGCATTTTTGAATTTGTCTTACGGCATATTCCCTTTTCTACTCTATTTTGGATCGCACATGTCAGTGATTATACAATATCTCCAGTGATCAATTTGTCTTCAAAGCCCAATTCCATTAAAACTGCTCATATGATAAAGATTAAAAGCAAGTGTTATTGTTATCAGTACCAGGCAATATAATGTTTTTCCTCCCCTTTATATAGCTTATTAGCATATTACTAGGATATTGGCTGTATAAAGCGCATGTTAATGCCTTATTCCAAATTACCATACCGCAATATTTTTTTTATATCTTTGCAAGAATTCTCTTAAGCTCACCAAGGCTGCTTTATTTTTTTACAGTAAAATATTATTACAAATTAAAATTGCACTGTTCTGTTATATTTTTGAATATACTTAAAAATGCAATTTATTCCTGTGATGCAAAGTTGAAACCTTGAGACTTTTTCTTTTCGTTTTTTTCTTCTTTGATGAATAGTTAAAAAACAGCATTTATTTGAAACAGAAATGTTTTGTGACACTATACATGTCTTTACTGTCACTTTTGCTGAATTTTGTATTTGCTGAATAAAAATATGAATTTCTTTTTACGATAGGCTATATTAAAAATCCAAATTTCACTGACCCCAAACTTTTGAACCGTGGTCAAATTTTGCTCCTTTGATTTTCCATTAAGACTGCATCAAATGACATTAAAGCCAATTAAATTATTATTTAAATCATACATATTAAAACAAGGGTCACACTTTAGGGTCCAATTCTCACTATTAACTATGAATCTTGCCTCAATAAACTCCTAACTACTGCTTAGTAATAGTTAGTAAGGCAGTTGTTAAGTTTATTGGGTATATTAAGGGATTTAGAATATGGTCAATGCAGAATAAGGCATTGATATGTGCTTTATAAGTACTAATAAACAGCCAATTTCCAAGTAATATGCATGCTATAGGCAACTAGTTAATAGTGAGAATTGCACCCTAAACTAAAGTGTTATCAAAGACATAAGCATTTGCATATGGATGCCTCACATCCATTAAACATCTCTCTTATTGGTAAGTATTTCATAACAAATGTGCTTATGAGACAGCATATGATCCAACCAACCTGTGACCCATGCAGTCTCCAGTACCGCTCCCCTCTGCCAGAGCTGATCTGATGGGAAGAACTCTCCGAGCTGAGAGTCGGCGGACAGCGTGACCTTTTAGCGAGCGTGAGGGATAAAATAAACTGCTGTCAGTGGTAATGAGCCATCTGGACCTCTCATCCAGCCACCGTCCCACCTGAAGCCCCCATCAATCTGCTCCACTGCTGTCGAGGGGTGAAGGAAACATCTACCATGATCCACCAGTGCAGCTCTTACCTTACTGTACCTGAGCAGCCAGGTGTGAACTAGTCTGAAGAGCCCTCCAGATGATAAATATTATAACTAATATTTCAGAACGAGAGTTAAATGCCATTTAATCTAGACACACTCACTCAAATTCCCTTGCACACTTTGGATGAGTCTGTATTTACCCAGTGTGAGACTATAGGGTTAATCTGACGTGCTCGTTTTGGTCAGACACACAGTGCTCTCTGCTGGAACTGACAGGAACTTTACACTTGACAACTTTACACAAGTTATTATTTTTAAAATTTTTTTGGTTTTGTGGTGAGCATTTGAACCCCTGCAACAGGGCTTACCTATGCAAAATGGAGATGCTGGTTAAAAAGTTTGGATTAGGTCCAACCTCCAGAAACTGGACAAAACTATATCAGGTAGCCAACATACAATTAAATGTAAGTGAAATAATTAAACATGAAGTGAATATAAGTCTAAAACATGGTTAAAAAAATGTGGGGTTGGTAAATATTTTGTGTTTTTGAAAGAAGTCTCATGCCAAGGCTGTTAGAAAGGCTGTTTTTTTTTTTTTAAATAGCCGTTTTCTATTTTAATGTATTTTAAAATGTAATTTATTCCTGTGACGCAATGCTGAATTTACATCAGCCATAACTCCAGTCTTCAGTGTCACATGATCCTTCAGAAATCATTCTAATATGATTTGCTGCTCAAGAAACATTTCTTATCATCATATCCTTAGTATCAATATTAAAAATAGTTGTGTGGCATCATATTTTTGTGGAAACCGGGATTTTTTTTCAGGATTTGATGAATAGAATGTAAAAAAAAGAGCATGTATTTGAAATAGAATTTGTATAACAATGTGAAAGTCCTATAACTTTTTTTATAAATAAAAAAGGCTATAAACATTTTTTTCTTCTTCATTACTGACCCCAAAATTGTAATTTAATTGAATTAGCAGAGTGAAAAAAATAAATAAATATAAAGTTAATAGGTTTATCATCATCATTATATATATATATATATATATAACCTCTAGAATGCCACGATTGACCAATCAAAATCCAGCATCCCAGAGAGTGGTGTAGTAAAAGGCCTACGAGTGGAAATTGATAGATGTATCAGCTGAACCAAAAAGAGATGTTTAGCCCAATATTCAAGATGGTAGTGACCAGTTGTCCCCAAAAAAAGAAGCCATATTTCTTTGAGTGTCTAAAGGACCGTCATTCACATCAAGAACAATAACGATAAAGATACAGTTGTAAAATCATTCTAAATATTAAAGATTAGCAGAGTCCACACCACAACTATAACCATACAGAGAATCGATATCGCTGGAATAAATTTCAGAACGATATTTTCCAGTTGATGAATGATTAAAAACATTGACAGCCAATCAGAATCCATCCTGCTGTAAAGAGCTCGAACACTTAAAACAGCAGACGTCAAAACTGCAGCACGCACATAAGAATAAAGTTAGCTTGCGTTGGTGTGGACGCTAATATAGTTATCATTCTTGGTGTGAACAAGCCTTCAGTCATTATAGCTGTTACTAACACATTGATACTTGTATGGTGCTTTTTATTGTTTTCAGGGCTTGACAGGCCCTGATCAACAAACACTTTTAAAAGATCACCTTAGAGATTCTTCTTTTGAGCTCCACAGAAACAAAGTCATACAGGTTTTGATTGTGCATCAAAACGAAATAGATTTGTATAGCCGTGGTCCTCAGACTCCATATATTCTATACTGCGAGTAAACAGGACAGTGCTGGGGAAATATGGGTCTGACCATGGAAGACACAAAGATCCCACATAAACCAACATCAATGACAGCCTGAGCAGTGGCTCGTCACTTTTCACTTGGCTTTTTGGTTCCTAGGACACTGTCAAACGCAGCTCACACACACACACACTCACTCTGAATGGCATGGACTGCTTCCTCACTCGGAGTGATTCACTGCCACTTCACAACACCACTCTTCAGAGTCCGGGACTGACATTTCCCACATCCAGACTGCTGCTCCTGACAGCCACAGAGAAAAGAAGAGAAGAAAAAAAGACAGGTGCACAAGGGGTCTGACTTTATGTGTAGAGACAAAGATATGCCTTGTGGAAGCTAATCCATGTGTTCAGTTTTTACAGTTATCGGTCCAGGGAACTTCCAAAGAAGGGCTGGTAAACCTAGATGTTCTGTGTTAGGTATGTAATAGGTACTTTCCACAAATAGCCTGACATTATTGATTCAACAAACAAAAAGCAAAAGGTGTGAAGCTGTTTTATGTTTTATTCAATCATCAATCATTAGACTGCAATTTGTGCAACCCTGTCATCGACATTTGGTTATATCAGAAATTTGGATATATCAGCAGATTAAAACCCTGATGACAGCAAATAAGCATTAAATAAACATCAAAATGAAACAACTTTTATATAACAATGAAAAATTAAAAATACTACAGAATTTGATTAAATATATAGAATTAAAAAACAGAATTTTATATATATATATATGAATATAGTTGTCTGACAAATGTGTTGTCTGACAGATTTTGTATTATATTGTTGTATTTTATTGTTATATAAGTTGCTGTTGGAAAGCAAGACAAGAAAATGCATGGAATGAACCCACATGTATGCACACTGTTACGAAAGCTAATGGACTTTGAATGGCTTGCCATTTAAACAAAAGTAGTCCAATGGAATTGAAACAAGAGACTTTGGTCTGATTTTCAAGTTCATGATTGATATTCAAGTTAATGTACACTTCTTGCCTTTTTTATGGATTTGGCTAATTAAAGGTAGGCACCGTTCAGACCATTTCTTTTGTTTATGACTGATGTTCAGTCACACTGTAGGGATGTGAGCCCTGTATAGTTGACATTTGAATGCTGCTGTTCTCAGTGGTTCTTGTTGTGGAAGTAAGTAGTATTCTTTTTTTTTTCCAAGGCTAAAGCCTTTCATTTAATGTGCAATCTCCATTTTTGTTTCTCCAAATATATTTCGTAATGTTAAATAGCCATTATTGCACAATAAATTTGGTTATATTTATGAAAACCTGTTATTGTGACAAAAATGCTGAAACTTACAGCAAACATATATTTACACTATCACAGCAGTGAAAAATCTCAACTGTAGTCAGTGAATTGAATTTCACAGCAAATGCTCTAATTTACCGTAAAATGTATAGCAGTACATGTAAGTTCAGTTGCTCTTGTAATTTCACTTGCATTCATAAACATTGTCTACTGTAATTTTACAGTGACAGCTGTAAAAACAATTTTACAGCGCACACACACACACACACATATATACATAAATACATGTATACACACACACATATATATATATATATATATGTATATGTGTATATATATATATGTGTATATATGTACATATGTATATGTGTGTGTATATATATATATATATATATATACATATATATATGTATGTATATATGTGTGTACATATGTGTGTAAATATATGTGTATATGTGTGTGTGTATATATATATATTTAAACATTGATGTATGTATATATGTATATATACATACATAAATTGTATTCTTAATTTGTAGAAAGTGAAAACAATGTGTGACATCTTGATAAATATCTCTGCAAAACCTAAATTTACTTACAATTATAAAGCAAACAGTAATGACAACATTAAATTTAACCATGACTAAATGATGGTATATCAAAAGACTATGATTAAGAGGACTCTATTGAGAATTCCTTTGAAGAGATAAGGGATATGTTTTACATCCCGTCTAAAGTATCAAATGTTTTTCAGGTTGTTAAACCAACCAGACTGGGTCATCAGTCAAATCTGTGAGACGGGTAAAGCCAGCAGGTGGTCTTGACTGTTTATTGAAGTGTTTAACATCCATCCTGCCATTAAACCAATGCCTACAAGGAGCACTTATGTGTCAGAACTTCAGCCTCACTTTCCTGGTGCAGGTCTCTTAAGTCACACCATTCACTGTGGGACTTTCTCTTTGGGTCACTCAGGCAGCATGACAGGGGTTAAACTCATTTCTAATCATTTTCACTTTGAGGTCTTGAACAAAGAATTAATTACACTGACAGTCTTTCACATAACTGTTAACATTTCGATTTCCTGAAAGGCTTTGGTGTGAACATTTGCTCAAAGAACTCAAACAATGGCAAGGCCACTGGTTTTAAATACTGAAAAGAAGTGTTATATAGAAATTAATCTGAATAGACTGGCCATTCAAACTTTAGGTGTTCTTCAGAAGCGCTTTTTGGATCAGTCACTGGTTTAAAAGAGAAAGCCTTGAATGGTGCACAAAAAAAAAGTATAAGCTACTAAAATTAATCCGAATAGGTTCAGAAAGTACTATATTTCTAGTACAATATTTCTTTGAGGTCTGATGTGGGCCTGTTTACACCTGGTCACTTCATACATTTTTATCTCCGCAGTCTTTTCGAAGTTGTGTCGAAATAACGACACTAGGGGTCACTCTTGGGAGCTAATTTAATTGAGATAAATTAAGCGAAATTGACGTGTTTCCATTGGGCATATTTTAAAATCGCAATTTAAATTTGCGCAGTTTGAAGGGTAATAGAAATGCGGCTAGTGGCGATCTTGAAGAAGCAAGTTCCTCTAAAAGTGCAAATACATGGCGGTTTGCGTATATTCCAACTTACCTTTCCTGTAGCTCTAACAGTAGAGCGTTAGCGCTTGCAACGCCAAGGTCATGGTTTCGATTCCCAAGGAAAAAGAGAGAACTGATAAGAATGTAAATGTGTACCTTGAAATGCAATGTAAGTCGCTTTGGATAAAAGCACCTGCCAAATGCATAAATGTAAAAAATGTATTTACCTTTCCGTCCGTGTTCTTCTGGGTGCGATCGATTTATGTCTCCATCGGACGACCACGATCGTTGCCTTCAGTGTTTGGGCTGTGCTCATGCTGAGACATTAGCTATGTTTTCATCGAAAGTTGCGAATTTAACTTTTTTAATTTGGAATATCGCATAAAAAATTTGCGAAAAGCAGCGTTTCCATCCAGTGAGTCAAAGAGAAGAAAATCGTCACTTCCTAATAAACAGGCGCTGAATATCACTTAGAAAAGTAGGAGAAGCCACTGTATGTAATAATTTTTGTACATAATAAAGTACTTGTGTCTCAGAGCGCGCTGAAGAAAAGCAATACACACATTATCTTGCTTTCAGAGGCAAATGCTGCAGTTTGAGAATGCAGTCGTGTATGAGGTTCCAGAGTTTGGACGCATGGTTAGCACTTACTTTCCCGTCACATAGCCTTTCTCAGGACAACTTGGTTCGGCTACACAATCCAATTTGAATGGTACCTGCCAAAGTACAGTGGCATTCTCTTCACATTCTCTCTGGGCGGAAATGCATTCTCCTTGCAAAGAACTGCAATAGCGCATGTCCCTTCAGCGGAGATGAAGATGGAGTTCTACAGCCCTTTATTGTACCCAAGAAGGGTGGTGGGCTCAGACCGATTCAGGATCTATGAGTATTGAATCAGGCCCCTCACATGGCTCCCGTTCAGGATGCTCATTCAGAAACACATGCTGATGTGCATCAAATACCAGGAATGGTTCGCGGCGATAGACCTGAAGGACGTATACTATCACGTCTCGATCCTTCCTGTCCCTACGGTTTGCCTTTGCAGGGGGGCATATCAATACAAAGTCCTCCCTTTCGGGTTGTCCCTGTCTCCTTGCATCTTTACAGAAGTCGCAGACTACCCTTGCCTTCTTGAGGGAAGTGGCCATTCGCATCCTCAACGACTGGCTAATCCTAGCTCACTCTCGAGAGTTGTGCACACAGGGACATGGTCCTCAAGCACCTAGTCCGACTGGGACTTCGGGCCAACTGGCAAAAGAGCAAGCTCATCTCTTTTATCAGTGTCGAGTTGAACTGCAAGGAGTTGAACTGTCACAATGAGAGCATGTCTTTCAGAAAACTGTGCTCGCACAGTGCTGAACTGATTGAATTTTTCAAGTAAAAAACAGCGGTCCCTCTCAAATATTTCCAAAGGCTCCTGGGGCATATGGTATCCTCAGTCGCGGTAACCCAAGATGGGCATGGCGCCACAGCACACATCACGTGGTCGTCACACTGAGGTGATGTCGCACAATCAGTTCTTGGATGGACCTTTCTTTTCTACAGGCAGGAGTTTCCTAGAACAAGTGTACATACATCGTGTTGTTATAACAGACGCATCCAAGACAGGCTGGGGCACCGTGTGCAAAGGGTGTGACTTTATTACCAGGTTCCTGAGAGGTGTGCAGAGGTTAAATTCTCAGAGACAGTGCCTCATCCCCTCTTGGGATCTCTCGGTGGTCTTACAGGCCCTACAGAGAGATTTATTTGAGCCTTTACAGTCAGTCGAGCTCAGTGCCCTCTCTATGAAGACGACCCTCCTGACTGTGCTCACCTCGGTCAAGAGGGTGGGAGACCTACAAGCCCTCTCAGTTAACAAAACGTGTCTGGAGTTCGGGCTGGCAGTCTCACGTGGTCCTGAGATGCCGACCCGGCTAGGTTCCTAAGGTTCCTACTACCCCTTTCAGGGATCAAGTGGTGAACCTGCAAGCGATCCCTCCTGATAAGGGAGACCCAGCCCTGTCTCTCCCTAAAAATTAAAGGAGCACCTTTTTTGGTCAGTGTTTTGATCAATATATAATATGCTACTGATATGTTACTAATATATTATATGTAACATCTATTTCATTTGAAACATTTTATAATATAATCAAATTACTATTTATGGCTAAAACATTTTTTTTTTTTTTTTTTTACAGTAGATAACATTGTACATATAAGCTATAAAAAGTTAAAAAAATGCTACAGTAAAAACATGTTAATTGATCAGTAATTGGACATTCCTATCAGTCACATGATTATATTCCAAATAACTTTGCTTACTTTTATTATGTTCTCAGCAATATATATTAAATGTTTTGTTACATTTTCTGTATTTCATTTGATATTGCATTATTATAGTGTAATGCGTATTATCCTAATGGTGTTTTGTATTTGTCTGAATGACCCTGTGCACCTTATACACAAGTATAACTTGTATATTGATGTTTTATGGACAGGCCACTTACTTGTGATGATTCATCATATGGCTTTCTATTTAACCACTTTTATTATCATGGTGGTTATCAGTGCATTTTAAGGTTAACAGAGACTTTGGTATTTCATGGTAGAAAATTAGTATTATATAATTTATTACAATGAATGGTTATAAGTTAAGTTTATAAGTCTTTTTTTTTTTTTTTTTACTGTAAATTTAACAGAATACTTTGATAGAGTGCAATTATTGAGTACATACATTTTGCATTGCACTTATATTTAAAAATATATCTGCATGTAAGAGCTGAAATTAATTTCTGTAATTACATATTGCACTGTTGACCTTTCGCTTACACCTTAACTCACCCATAAACCTATACATACCAACAAACCTGTCCCTAACCTTACCCGTTTCGTACCTCAATAGCAGCACAATAAGTACAATTGTTTTTGTATTATACAGCCAGACAATTGTCTTTTTTTATGCAAGTACATGATAGTTAAAGAAACCTAATATAAATTGTGACAGGATATTTTATTTTTTGTGGACATTGCATTTCCCCAAAACACGATTGATACTTCACATACTGAGTGTATGATGGAGAACAATCATATAAACAACTAAATTTACGTCTATATGAGGACAAGGACGTTTAAGCAGCGTTATTGTTTCTCCTTCAGAGAGATAAGCTATCAGATCGCTCAGACGCACCGCCTCATTAGGAGCAGAAGACTTCATACTCATCAAAATGCATTAGGAGACAAGCATCTGACACGGGCATTAAAACGACTCTCTTGCAAATTGAATTTGACTACTCTGGTGAGGGGCCGTCTTGCTCGCGGGAGCACTTTGCTTTTGCTCGACGTCTCTAGACTCTCTCTCTCTCTCTCGCTCGGGATGTCAGCATGGCCCTCCATTTGTCTGGAGCAAATACAAAAATCAATAATTTAATTTCACTTTTCAATTAAGTGAACTAACAGAGGTTAGTCCCCATGTTCTTTGACCACAAATTCCTCCCATGCCATCCGTCTGAATTAGTGTTCATTGAAAATAATGACCGGCTCCACATGTCATGTATTATCTGGAAATGTAGGGCCCATAGGTAGGTAACATCGTTTGACTCCTGCTAATTAATACAATGTAGTAGATTTAATGGGCCTTCCCGTCTTTGTTTATCTGGTGATTTATTTCAGGTTAACCGGGCTCAGCGCTGCATTCCATTATCAATTTAATTACCATTTCTAAAGATGGATAAAACATTTTTTCGTCACGGATGCACCATATTGACAGGCATACTGAGGTCATTCATGTCACATTATTCAGTTAATAAACCAGAGGCAACGGAGAATGATATTAGAAGGATAAGAAAGGATAATTTATCTATCTATCTATCGATATATCTATTGAAAACAAATATGAAATCTTACACTTGACAAGCAGAAGCCTATAAATATTGTAAATATTGAAATATACCAGTATTTATTCCTGTGATCAAAGCTGAATTTTCAGTATCATTACTCCAGTCTTCAGTGTCACATGATCCTTCAGAAATCCATAATACCGTATATAAACCATATATATATATATATGTATTTTTTTTATTTTTTTTTATGATTCTTAGAAAGTTCAAAAGAACAGCATTTGTTTGAAACAGAAATCTTTGTTCTCACTTTTGATCAATTTAATGTAGCTACCCTTGCTTGAAACAATCTATATTGTTAAAAGCGCTATATAAATGAAGGTGACTTGACTTTCAGAATAAAAATATTAATAAAAAAAAAAAAAATACCCTAAATGCAGCCTTGGTGAGCATCAGCGACTTCTTTCAAAAACATAAATCTTACCAACCTCAAACGGAATGGTAGTGTGTGTATGTGTTTTATTTAGATTTGATTATAATTATATCCTATTACAATTCACAATGTAATATTAGTTAAGACATGCACATTTATGGTATATATTTCTCTAAAAAAAACTAAGATATGATTTTGTTTTGTTTTAGATAACACATTAAATGGAGTAAAAGAGTTAATCATAAAATGATGAGGGCAAGTTTAGCGTATGCGATTCTTCACGATGAAATCAACAACATTTCTTATAGCTTTCTGATGTCACTGTGATATAAAGCATACATTAAAGATGGAGAACAGATATCGAGCCTGTGATGAAAAAACCCAGACTGATGATGCTGGAGTGTGAGATTTGGCAGCAGGCTCAGTGTGTGGCCCCTGAATCCCACTTCAACACACACACACACACACACACACACACACACGAGTCTGAGTCTCTCACGCCAGGGGCTACAGAGAAATGAGTCGAGAGAGAGAGAGAGAGAGAGAGAGAGAGAGAGAGAGAGAGAGAGAGAGAGAGAGAGAGAGGCTTCAAAAATGCGTTAATGAGTGCATCTTTCTGTTAGCACTACACTATAAAACAGGTTCTTCTTTACATGTTAATGATACAAATAATGATATTTGGTTGACCCTTTAAAATCCCAAAGAGAACAGAACAGACCATTCATCTTGTAATGGTTCCACAACTACATGCATGATCATATATTTTTAGTTACATGTCAAATAAGGATGTTTGAGATGATTAAAATAAAAATAAATAAATGAATGTCAAATTTTCCCTCTAAAACTGAAACCAGCATGAGAACAGTACAATCTTCAACTACAATTTAATGACTCTAAAAGTCACGTGGTTTAAACATACTTTCCTTGAAAAAGTTCTGTACAAAATGTAATTTCCAAAGTAGAAGTTTTTGTTGACAAACATCAATTTTGTAACATTTTACATTTAAAAATTAAAAACATTGCCAAGTTATAAAATGGTCAAAATATCTTTCACATGATTTCAAGACCTCTTTAATATTTCCATATGCGATAAAAAAAAGTTTATAAATCAGTAGAGCTGGGTTAAAAATTTCTGATATCAATTATAAAATCCCAAGAATCGATCTGTGCTGTTTTCAGTTGATGAATGAACAAAGATGTGTAGCTTGCCTCAACAATAAGCTTTGTGCTTTGCTACTTCTGACATGAAAAAAAGTCCCATATTTCAAATTCTGTCAATTTTATTACGAAATTCAAACAATAACTATCGTTCCAGCACTCTTTAAAGTGGCGCGACAGATCGATGTGGCGTCTCAGTTCATTTCTCTACTACTATAGCACGAAATAAACATGAAATAAACATGAAATAAACGGTACAACTTACCGAAATCCGCATCACGTCACATGTAATCGCTCAGTGTTTCAACTGTGGGAAGACTTCGATAAAACTGCAAAATGTCACTGACTCATTAGTCAACAAGAGCATTTTGCTGAATACATGCACTATATTGCATATTCATTGTATTTTTACTTAACCTGCTCATCAATATATTATGTATTTTTGAACAAATCAGTCATGTTTTTTGACCAAAAAATAAATAAAAATTAAACAGAACCAGAAAACCATTTTCATTTAAACATTTACAGCATTTTGTGACATTTTGTAACTTAAAAAAGATTATGTAATCTTCCTTGTGCAGTAACAATTATCAATGTTCAATTAATGCAGTGCGTTTTCGTTTTAAGTTAAAGCGCTTGACTGAGACAGAGCTGTGATAGATGTACAGCTTCTGTCATTACATACCAATTAAACAGTACTGCAGGCATAATTTTAAGTGCTGTCATTAATTTCCTATACATTTATTAATGACTGCACAGGGAAAGGGAAAAATGAGGGGAAGAGAGAGAGAAAGAGAGAGAGAGAGAGAGAGAGAGAGAGAGAGAGAGAGAGAGAGAGAGAGAGAGAGAGAGAGAGAGAGAGAGAGAGAGATACATACACACACACACACAGGTCACTGTATGTGCTTTCTTGTGGTTGTTAGTGGATGGGAATCTAGGTCAGTCTGTTGGATCCATTGGGTGGATGATGGCACGGATTCCAGGATAAGGGCTCCAACAGACTTTGTTTGGGTTGGAGGTAATTGGCCCTTTCCTCCTGCAAAAAGGCAGAGAGCATCTACATTTCTGTCAGCTCTGGTGAAAATCTAGTGATGCGGGACCAAAACTGATTTTTTTTTTGCAATCGCACTGCATCTAGCAGAAGAGCGTCAGAGAAAGCAGAGGGAATGGGAAGATATTTAACTAGCCAATGCGTGTCCTCTTTACAGATGTATAGTTAAATACAAACTGCAGTTCCACGTATGTGGAATGGAAAGAGACATGACTGCGATTTTTAATTTCTATGATCTTATAAATGTAAGGCAAGCATCATTGTTGCCATTGCTCATTCTTAATATTTTATTAAATGTTAGTATGCAACATGCCACACCAATTACATGAATCATACTTGTAATTATGCACCTTATTGAGGTGTGCTATTGGTTTAAGCAATCATATTTACTAAGTTCACTTGAATGTAAAGCTAATGTTTTACTGTACTAAATAATATGTGCAGGTAATTTAAAACAGACAGCCTTTTGCCCTTATTTTGAGAAATTTTTCATAAAAAAAAAACAAACAAAAAAAACAAACATTGGGTGCAATATGTGCAATTACTTCATATATATTTGAAGTTCAATATTTACAACAAAATATTTTTAAAGATGTATCACAGATTCCACAAAAATATGAAGCAGCACAACTGTTTTCAACATTGATAACCAGAAATGTTTCTTGAGCAGCAAATCATCATATTAGAATGATTTCAGAAGGATCATGTGACACTGAAGACTGAAAAGTCAGCTCTGATCACAGGAAAAAAAATACATTTTATAATATATTCAAATATAAGTTATTCTAATTGTAATAACATGCAATAACATTTGCATAAGAGGCTTCTTTCAAAAACAAAATCTTAATGACCCCACACTTTTGAATAGTAGTGTGTATTATATACATATACATACGTGTGTGTGTGTGTCTGTATGTATGTCTATATATATGTATATATATATGTACATATATATACTGTATATATGTATATATATATATATATATATATATATATATATATATATATATATATATATATATATACATATATACAGACATACATAATATGTATGATATATGATATCTATCTATATATATATAGATAGATAGATAGATAGATAGATAGATAGATAGATAGATAGATAGATAGATAGATACACACACACACACACTTCTGAATGCAGTCAAAACATGAAAATCTCACATCTTTAACAAGAGTAAACAATCTTACCTGACATGATTTTCCTTTTGAAATAATGCACAGTAATTGCTATACAAAAGACAAAGACTAGTAAATGGAGCCGCTACATACAGGGTGAGTTCAGGTAAAGCATTTCAACGTCAAAAGTGTCCCAACTTACCCTATGCCATCATTCATTAGTTAAAGGAGCAGTTGCAGCGCCATTGTTGTGCAGGATTCTGCTGAACTCTGCACGGCCTGTGCCGAGAGCGCCACCAAGTGGCGGAACAAAAAAACGACAGCTACAAATGGAGCACTGGCAACATGCATTTAACATGCAGAGGAAGCCGCTGGTGTTACAGAGAGGACTAATTAAATCTGCTGTCGCCTTTAATGACGCGCAGATTTATCGCCACATACGGAATTGTAAAACGTCCAATTCCCTGCGAGGAATAAAAAACACTTCAGATTGCAGAGGAAGATCAACCTTTATTTATTGAAACTGCTTGCATACAAAATATATTGCACTATAACCAAACAATGTCAACATAAAACCCAGTCTGTTCTGCTATTATGTACAAAGAAATTATTACCCAAAGTGCAGTAACATACAAGGTCAGTCTACCTCAGTTCATTATCTACAGTATTTCATGTTTTTTTTTTCTTTTTCTTGTTGTTTTGTTTTTCTTTTCAGCTCTTTTTTCAATCACAATAGCCTATGATGTGTGCAAGAGATGGTTTTACAATTTGTCATTTTCATATACATTCCAAAAAATAAATAACTAGAAAACAGTCTGTTTGGCAACACTTCAAAGATTCGGAACAGTATTATTATTAATTTTTTTTTTTTTTTGGAACAGACTGCAGTGAACTGAGCCATCTTGCCAGTTTACAGCCCGCCGTGGATGTGCAGGTTTTTAAAAATACTGATAGTAAACCATTTAACACCTTATTTTGAAGTAAAGGCTAAATTTAAGAGCCACGCGAGAGGGGCCGGACACAGCCGGGACCGCCTCGGTTTTCGAGAGTGGTTTGTCTTTCCCGACCCACAATCCTCTGCCGCCGGTCACAGGTTCTTTTGACGTCTCCGAAGCCGTTCGTTCCGTTTTTCACAGGCAAATCACTTTAAAACTGGTGTAAAAGCTTAACAGGTAGAGCTGGTAATCTGCCAAGGTGACTAGCGAGAGTACAGGAGCATAAAGAGAAGTCGAAACGTATAGGAAAAAGAGCAAAGAGGATAACAAACGACCGGTTTTCTTGCTGTACAGTCAAAGGAAAAGCAGAAAAAACTACCATGGTTACCGTCACAGTAGGTTTCGAAAGAGTCGTGGGTTAAGAAACAGCATCGCGTCTTAAAAATGTAAACTAAAGTTTAATGCACAAGCACTAATCGGATAAGACAGACGGTTTTCATATCAAAGTTAACATCGTGTCGCCCCTTCTTCTCCCTCTCGAAGCGAATTCAGCTGCAAAAAGTACAGTAGACTCAAAATTAGCGAAGATATCTAAACTTCCGTTTAGTTATGTTGACAGCATACATGTGATTCACCTGCCGAGGAAGTCTTATCACATTCTAGTTTAGTATAGGTTTATAGATTATAAAGTACTTGCAGAGTAACACAAACATGATAAGTGCACATTTAAAGTTCAATCTAAAAAGAACAGCAACAATCTCTTAACGGATGACATAATATACAGAATGCAACCCCACAGTTCAACATTTTTCAGTCTATGATGAGCCATTGTTAGGACGAAGACAATGTTACAGAGAGTTGATATAAGTGCTTCAACACCTGATGCTGAAAAATACAGCAGGAACGATGGCAGTTTACTGTGGCCAGCGTGAACGGAAAAGAAAAAGAGCATTTCCACCCTGTTTTGCGAGAGAAATAAAAAGAATCACCTTGTGTCGTTTATCGTGATGGGAGGTAAAATAAGAGAAATCAAAGACATTTATTTAAAGGAACCTGCTTTGCTACTTCTATAAAAAAAAAAGTATAAAAAAAATCAGAATTGTTCTACAATGCAAAGATATGCTAAACGTCAAAATGTATATTCGGTGATGCTTACGTCACTGAATTAGCGTTGATATTCGTCTCTGGGTGGTTGGTTACAATTTATGACTTCCACAGTTGACTAGGTTAGTTAGGTTAATACCTTTACTACTATGGTGAAATATAATTCGGCCGACTTGATAGAATCCTGCTTTTCAGACATACAAAATGTTCATGAATTACATGCAGCACAGAAGAAAAAAAAAAAACACCTCTTTTTTTTTTTAAGTCGTCGGCTGAGATTTCAACACTCAGTCGGGTGTTGTTCACGTCTTCTTCCCTGATTTAAACATCCAAATTATGATACTATCCACACTAGTTAAAGGCACAGATCCAGACAGGAGCATTTTTTTGTTGTTGTTGTTTACATGGTTTGCCATTTTTTTTCTTTTTTTTTTTTTTTTGCTAATGATGTGGCTAAGATCTCACATCAGAATGGGCTCGAGTGACCACGGACACCAAAGCGCGTAAAAACAATGTATGCCATGAGATGTGGCATAAACTTGTGCCCCGAGCGCTTGAGTTCATCCTCCAATGTGTTACTTTCCCTTTATTGGACATTGTGGAAAACAAAACAAAAAAAACGTTAAAAACCAATTGCTTGGAAAACATTTTTTTTTTTTTTTTTTTTTTTTTTCACGATTCCATTTTCGAGAGACATTTAATCCACAGCTTCTTTAAGTTTCATAGGTAGTTATTTAGAAAGTCAATTAGAAAACCTGTAGCTTCAGTTGTGATCTAGAGACCGGTCTCTCTAATCCACGAAGACTACCAAATTCCAAATTCCACACACCATACACCAAGAGGCCTCGTCTTTATACCCCCACTAACAATTACAAAGTGTGCTTTATGTCATGTCTTGCGACAGCCCTACTGACCTGGTTCTCTTTGGCCTAATGTGTCTCTAATGAAGAAGCATCTGGATTGGTGGAGCTGAGTGGGAGAATGAGGGGAAGGGGGCAATTTATTCTCTACGAAACGCCGTTCACAACGGCTTGGCTGTCGGGGACATCCTGCTTCTCTTTCTTTAGCACTCGGTCCTTTATGGGTCTCTGCCGGTTCCCTCCACTGTCTCCTGCCAGAGCTTGAGAGCCTCGGCTGGTGTGGACGCTCCTCTCGTTATTGCTGTCGATGCGGATCTGGCAAACGAACAGATTGGACAGGTTGTACAAGATGAAAGCTTTCACACATTAAGCAATGCATTTCTTCTTTTTAGTTGGGATGTCAGAAGTACCAGTTCCAAGTGAGTTTTTTGTTGGACACTGCTAATAATAACTCAAAAACTTTTCATGTCAATTGGTTATTTGTTATTACTGTTAAATAACCACTTGGTTCCAAAGTTTGGGGTCAGTACGCTTAAAACTAAGAAAAACTAAATAAATTAATACTTTTATTCAGAAAGGACGCATTAAATTGGTCAAAACGACAGTAAAAACAATATAATGTTACAAAGGATTTCTATTTCAAATTAATGTTGTTTCTTTGAACATTCTATTCATCAAAGAATCCTGAACGGTATCACGGTTTATATAACGTATTAAGCAGCACAACTGTTTTCAGCATTGATAATAATCAGAAATGTAACTTGAGCAGCAAATCAGGATATTAGAATGATTTCTGAATCTGCATTTTCTGAATGATCATGTGACACTGAAGACTGGAGTAATGATGCTGAAAATTCAGCTTTGCCATCACAGGAATAAATTACATTTTAAAATATATAAAAGTTATTTTAAATTATAATAATATTTCAAAATACTACTTTTTTTTCCTGTATTGTTTTAGTAAAAAAAAAAAGCCTTCAGCCTCGGTGAACAAAAAAAACAAAACAAATTATAATAAAAGAAATTCTTACCAAACCTAAACTTTTGAATGGTAGTGTAACCTAAAGTAATGTTAAATTTATATAAACTTAATGCCATGTAGTCTTCAATTTGCAAATTTGTATTAATATTTTAACCTTTTAAATAGCATATGTACTTTTAAAAAAAATTTCTTTTTTTTTAAATCGTGAAAATTAACTGGTATTGTAAAAAATATCAAGACATGTATAAATAATTAAACTTAAAACAAAAACAACACAATGTATACTGCAAACATTACTGATAATCTAGTAGGCAAATATAAAAAATAAAGAAATAAATATTGGCATTAGCAACTAACAGCATTTTTTATAGACAAAGAAAAATGGTGTGTATATTGTAAATATTGTATTTAAATTTACTAAGTGTAATCTGCTATAATTATAGTGAATAAATATTGAAATAACTGATTATATATGTTGATTCAGACCTGCAATGAGTCTTCCTGGGGTCTCAGCTTTGAGTCTCTGGAACTACGAGAGCGGGACTCGTTCCAGTGCATGTCTTCAGCTGATTCAAGACAAAAACAAAGACTGTTACAAAAAACTAATACATGACTTAAAAATAAATAAAAATCAAAATGAGAGAAGCTTGTTAATGCAGAAATGTATAAATGTACAGTCCATTTATACAATCTAGATTTCAACAGATTTACAATCAAGTATTTCACTTTTTTTTTTTTTTTATAACTGTACGTGACATTGTAAAGTCCCTTCAGACAGGTAACAGCTCTAAAAACTGACTTTTGTATCCTCCTCCTCTTCCTCTCCCTCCACGACCCCGGGGTCCACCACCCCTTTTGCGTCCATCAGGGGCCCTTTTGGGGTAACCCATGGACTCCTCATCTGTGGGGGCCAGGGACCAGTCGCTGAGCTCATCTCTGTGGTCGGATTCGGTCTCAGATGCATTGGAGGCCTCAGAATTGGTGCCTGGGACAAATACAGTCCATAATCAAGAAACTGATAATCAGATAATTGACACTATGCTTTAATTAGTGGATGATTGATGCTTAAATATCAAACCAACGGCTATTATGTAACAGAAAGTAATACTATCACATGAAAACAATTGTCTTTAATAGAAATTCCCGGTTTCACAGACAAGGCTTAAGCCTAGTTCCAGACTAAAATGCACGTTCAAGCTGTTTTAACTGAAAGCAACTTGCACAAACACATCTTCAAATATATCAGTGCCATTGTTTTGTCTCAAGATGCACACCAGTAAGTTTTTTTTTTTTTTTTTAAGTCACGTTTATAAAAGCTACTTAAATGTCCTAATTTAACTAAGGCCTAATCCTGGCTTAATTTAAGACCTTTCTGTGAAACTAGGTCAAACTATTTTAAGTGTGATGTTTAGGGCCACCAATTTCCATAACTAGTCAAGCTCGACTTTTATCATTTGAGGCCAGTTATACCTGAGGCCAGTGTCGGGCCCCGTCTCCCTCTCCCTCCACGACCGAAGGGTTTGCCGCCCCCCCGTGAGGGTCCCATTCCATTATCAGCCATGAAGGGTTTTTCCTTCTCGGGTCGTCCCGGCAGAGCTCTGGGTCCTCCTCCGATCTGTCTGAGCTGTTCATCGATCTGCAGTCTCTCCATTCTCAGCTGATCAACCTCCTAAACAGGACCAAAGAAACATGAACAATGCACCGTCACACAAGAACAACGAGGCTAAATCAGAGCAGTGAACATCACATGATTATCTTTGAGGCATTAAGTATGTCACTAGTCAACAATTGCTGCTTTGCAACGAGTACTAATGTGCTCTGTGATCAAAATCTGCTCAACGAGAACAACAAGTATTCTGAAGAAAATGTAAAATGCTTATTCGAGCAGAACTCGTACCAACAACTGCACAAAACAACAAATGCTAAGGTCTAAAAACAACCCCAGGTGTCTTTGATATTCTGGGGATATATTAAGGAAATTCTGTTTTCTTTGGAATATGAGAGGCTTTGGATTACTCTCTGATTGTATGGCAGTTCTATCAGAAAACTTGCTGATCAACTCAAACACCTCAAAAGCTGTTCGCGCTTTTATAAAGGTGCAGGAAGCGATTTCTGAGAAACGCTGTTGAAAGTGGATAGGACTGAGCACAACAACACGTTTTGAACCAATCAGCAGTAGGAAGAACAGACGGGGAAGGAGAGAGAGTGAGAGACAATACAAAAGCTCACAGGAATACCACTGGAAAAAGAAGGGTGATGATTAGAAATATAATTTTGCTATAATCACAGAATCAAGATATGCTGTTGTTGTAATGTTAGCTGGAACAGGACGGTTTTGAGTGTCATTGTTTGTCTGGAGCTGCTGGCGACTAACAACCAACTCTTGCTTGTATACTCTGTGTTCTGTCTGCTCAGTTTTTTGTTCTTCCTTGTCATTCATTCGCCATCTTAGTTTTATTTTGCTTCGCTTCAGCTATGATACAGAGACACTCTAGCATTGCATGTTTGTGCATTTTGGGGGCGGAGCAATGAAGGGAGGGGTGTGTTTGTTTGTGTTGATTTCAAATATCAACAGTGTTTTCTAGAAATTGTATTTTGATTATTTTTAAAGAGCCTGTCTGGTGCATTCATTTGCGCTCTCCAAAAATTCATTAAACATCTTATTTTGTGGATTTACGACGAGTTTAAGGTTATGGTGATTTTTAAGAATATTATTTTCAGGAACTCAAATTCCTCTTAAGTTTTGTCTAAAGAACTATCTTAAGAGAAAACAATATGATAATATTCAAGAGAAATGTTTTAGGGAATACAGTATTTTTAAACTTATTCTTCAGTTAAAAAAATAAAAAATAAATTGCAGTTAAGAATAATTTTATTCTCAAGAATGTTTGTGAGAATGCAGCCCATGGTCTCTAGTCAATTCTTTATTTCTTTTTTGTTGCTATTTTATTGACCGCCAAACGGAAAATGTAAATTAAACGGAAAGAGCTAAACACCAAAGTTTAATAGTCAGGGTTTTTAATCAATAACCTCAAGTATGACCCAAGTATGATCAATAGTAATTATCCAAGCAACCTAAAAAGTGGTTCTTACCTTTAGATAATTCAGATGGTAGTCCAGCAGAATACGTGCATTTGAAATGCTTTCCTTTGTCCCAACAAACACAAACGGCACCATTCCCTGCAGTTGCAATTAAAGTATGCAAAGTCAGTATGAATGATCATTTGACAGCATGAATGATAAATTCCATATTGGATAAATACACAGTCGACTTAGGAGTAGGATGTATATATATATATATATATATATATATATATATATATATTAGGGATGCTCCGATCAGGATTTTATCAAGCTTTATATGTTTATAAGTGATATGTAGGCTCTCTGAATGATTTCATGTGATTTCAAGTGACATACTTAACCCTTGTGCATCCTTATGGACACTTTTGTTGTTTTCAGTGTTTTTGTAAACATTTTTTATCACTTTGCCTGTGTGCCAAAATTTGGCACAGGTCTGTAGTTTTAAATAAATTGTACTATTTCACTAGCCTGTAAATCCAGACCTAAATCTAAAAGATTAATGGTCTGGCATCGACTAATGAAAATCGCCCAGCTCGAGGGGCGGCACCAAGCATGCATTTGAAAATCTCACAGCACGCAATTGGATAACACTACGACCAATCACAACAAGAAACCCCATACGCTTAGCTACCAGCAGAGCTAACTGGTAGATTAGACTCTTCCGGTCGGCAAAACAGCAAAAACACCCTACTTGCAAAGGAACGATTCTAGCGCCGTCTTCTGTTCCTCTTTTGGGAAAAAGCCAAGTCTAACTCGTTCATTGTAGCGGCCAAAGCCGTTTCAAACCACTGCTATTTAGCCAATGTTTACTGATGACTTCGACGTCACACGCTGTCGTCATCTGTTTAGATCGCGTCTGGCCCGCCTATATCAGATAACCCGATGTGATTGGTGCAGCTCAGATCGAGGGGCATATTTAATGAGCTCCATGGCTCGACACCAGAGTAACTCGCTGAGCAAATTCAACTTGTGCTCTCGCGAGAACTCTGGTTTACCAGGGTACTATTTCACCCACATTTCCTTTAAAAAAATCTTCTTTTTTTTTTTTTTGCACTAGGTACACAAAATACTTTGTCCACATTGAACCCAATTAAAACTGCTATTTTTAATCCCGGGGCCATTTAACTATAAAATGATGGAATCTTTGTTAAGAGGCTTTCATTCTGTTGGCAAAGGCTTCAAAATATTTTTTTTTTTACTATTTTTTACCAGATAGTGCCATTTTTTCAAGTTTGGCCTATAAAGCAAATACTCGCTTTATTCCTGTTTTCTGCTTCGGCATATTATAGAGCCAATTGGATAAATTATGCAACGATAATTGTGTGGGTGTTTTGATATGGATGTCAGAGTGTGGTTTGTACGTGTGTAATAAAAAAAAATGTGTGCGTGTACGTGAGTGTTTGTAATATTTGAGAGAGAAACTCAACTGCAAATAACAAATCCAACCACTGTGTGCACCGGTGGAGTTTTGCTGCATCTAAATGGGGAAAATCTGTTACTGCGCCCAAACAAGCTCTTACTGAAAGCTCATTTTTTGAGATATCAACCTCAAATTTGGAACACAACTTGTTTAGATGTATGGATTTGATTTTCTAGCCGTTAGAGTTCAAAATGTTTCATAAAACATACATTTTATATAAAATAATGTTCATATATCATTTTCCTAAACTTAAACCTATATAATTTCTTTGGGGGGGTTTTACTTTTAACAATTTATTTACTTCAGTAATAAAGAGTCGTCTTTAAAATGAGACCAAACTTAAGTCTGTGCTCCCAAGCTTCACATTTTTATGGACGTTTTTTTGACACAGACGTTTCTATCCACTATGGACCTATGTGCAACTTTTTTAAATCGATGCAGAAGGGTTAAAAGTAATGGCTTATAACAAATAAAAAGGTATCAAGTACAAGTTCTATCAAGTCTCATTTGATAGAAAACCTTTAAAATTGAGGAAAATCGATTTTGATCATCTTTGGAAGTTCTTGTAAAAAATCTTGTCTCGAAAAAGTGATGCAATTTATTGATCTATTTTGCTAGTAAATCAAGTTTGGGCTTGTTCACAATCATGACAACTGCATCTGGGCCAAATTTTGTCAGTTTCCATTTGTTGAAAATTCAAATGACGTTGGAAAACACTGAATCATGATCGCGACGCGATCGGATCCCCGAGGTTCCATATTAGACAAGCAGCATGTCATGTTTCTCCATGAGGATTTTCTCCAGATCTACGCATCATGTTATGTTGTGAGTGGGCTCAATTGAATCGCGACAACCTGCTCTAAATAAAGATGTGCGATTTACTATAGTTTACAAATACTAATTGCAAAGTTACAAAACAGAACGTGGTGCAAAAGCCTCATCTGTATACCGTTTACTTGCATGTTTTACGTGATCAAATTGCGATCGGTTCGTGACTATTGGCCATTATCAATCTGCGTCCAATCGATCAGAGCAACTCTAATATATATATATATAACTCATTAAATATATAATTCATTAAAAAAAGATTCAATGCCTCAAAATATATATATATATATATATATATACACACACACACACACTCACTAGATTGCATTGTGGATGGCTTTGAAATATGTATTCCTAAAATTGATTAGTAGGCTAATGCAGTCTTCAACAATTACTATGAATTAATGCATTTTCTCATGCATCATCATTTCTGCCACCCATAAATACAACAACGAGTGTGTTCAGCCGCCCACTCACTGACCTCCTCTAATGGAGAAGGCTTTTTGTCATTTTCAGGTTCCACTCGAACTCTGACAACTCCCGATTTATCCACAACCTCTTGAATCAGCTTCCCACTCTTGCCAATGACTTTTCCTGCAGGACGGGGGTAGAAAATAATTTAATGATTCACATTAACCATCTTGGTGCAGGACAGAAAGTCCAGTCCGTGAAGGAGAATGTTGTTAATTTTGTTTGTCCTCACCGACTAAATTCTTAGGAACTTTGATAATATCTTCAGAAAACTCCAGGTAGCTTCTGGCCTTCCGTACAGCTTCCTGGTCCTGGAATTGAAATCACAAAGACCCATCTCAGATATGAGTTTTAGGCTCACATATTCTAACAGCCATCACAGTTAATTGACTTTACATACAGAAAGTCCCCAATAAAGCAGTTACCTCTCCATAGATGTGAAACGTGCAGGTCTCTTCATCCAGATCTATGGTTGTGACTCCAGGAATCTTTCGGGCTTGCTGGATATTCGCCCCATGGGTGCCTATGGCCAATCCCATGAGGTCATCACGCACCACAAACTGCTCATGGAACCTTGAAGCCAGTTGCCGAGAGCTCTGGAAGGGAATTTTTTTATTTATTAAATAAGCGGATGTTGTACTTAATGGAAAACCATGATGGCATGTGTTTTAAAAGTGGTTATTTGTTTAGATTTAAGCAGTTTAAATGTTATGGTTAAAAACATGCATGTTCAGTTCAGTTGTGGCTTTTGAGGAGGATATGCAAGGACGCGTCTACAGCATTAGATTTTGAGCACATATTCAC
>NC_138732.1:27788041-27883041 GCF_965113295.1 Leuciscus leuciscus
AGAGAGCATCTACATTTCTGTCAGCTCTGGTGAAAATCTAGTGATGCGGGACCAAAACTGATTTTTTTTTTGCAATCGCACTGCATCTAGCAGAAGAGCGTCAGAGAAAGCAGAGGGAATGGGAAGATATTTAACTAGCCAATGCGTGTCCTCTTTACAGATGTATAGTTAAATACAAACTGCAGTTCCACGTATGTGGAATGGAAAGAGACATGACTGCGATTTTTAATTTCTATGATCTTATAAATGTAAGGCAAGCATCATTGTTGCCATTGCTCATTCTTAATATTTTATTAAATGTTAGTATGCAACATGCCACACCAATTACATGAATCATACTTGTAATTATGCACCTTTTTGAGGTGTGCTATTGGTTTAAGCAATCATATTTACTAAGTTCACTTGAATGTAAAGCTAATGTTTTACTGTACTAAATAATATGTGCAGGTAATTTAAAACAGACAGCCTTTTGCCCTTATTTTGAGAAATTTTTCATAAAAAAAAAACAAAAAAACAAAACAAACATTGGGTGCAATATGTGCAATTACTTCATATATATTTGAAGTTCAATATTTACAACAAAATATTTTTAAAGATGTATCACAGATTCCACAAAAATATGAAGCAGCACAACTGTTTTCAACATTGATAACCAGAAATGTTTCTTGAGCAGCAAATCATCATATTAGAATGATTTCAGAAGGATCATGTGACACTGAAGACTGAAAAGTCAGCTCTGATCACAGGAAAAAAAAAACATTTTATAATATATTCAAATACAAGTTATTCTAATTGTAATAACATGCAATAACATTTGCATAAGAGGCTTCTTTCAAAAACAAAATCTTAATGACCCCACACTTTTGAATAGTAGTGTGTATTATATACATATACATATGTGTGTGTGTGTTTGTGTGTGTGTGTGTGTGTGTGTGTGTGTGTGTGTGTGTGTGTGTGTCTGTATGTATGTCTGTATGTATGTCTGTATATATATATATATATATATATATATATATAGCAGTCAAAACATGAAAATCTCACATCTTTAACAAGAGTAAACAATCTTACCTGACATGATTTTCCTTTTGAAATAATGCACAGTAATTGCTATACAAAAGACAAAGACTAGTTAATGGAGCCGCTACATACAGGGTGAGTTCAGGTAAAGCATTTCAACGTCAAAAGAGTCCCAACTTACCCTATGCCATCATTCATTAGTTAAAGGAGCAGTTGCAGCGCCATTGTTGTGCAGGATTCTGCTGAACTCTGCACGGCCTGTGCCGAGAGCGCCACCAAGTGGCGGAACAAAAAAACGACAGCTACAAATGACCCGAGCACTGGCAACATGCATTTAACATGCAGAGGAAGCCGCTGGTGTTACAGAGAGGACTAATTAAATCTGCTGTCGCCTTTAATGACGCGCAGATTTATCGCCACATACGGAATTGTAAAACGTCCAATTCCCTGCGAGGAATAAAAAACACTTCAGATTGCAGAGGAAGATCAACCTTTATTTATTGAAACTGCTTGCATACAAAATATATTGCACTATAACCAAACAATGTCAACATAAAACCCAGTCTGTTCTGCTATTATGTACAAAGAAATTATTACCCAAAGTGCAGTAACATACAAGGTCAGTCTACCTCAGTTCATTATCTACAGTATTTCATGTTTTTTTTTTTTTTTTTCTTGTTGTTTTGTTTTTCTTTTCAGCTCTTTTTTCAATCACAATAGCCTATGATGTGTGCAAGAGATGGTTTTACAATTTGTCATTTTCATATACATTCCAAAAAATAAATAACTAGAAAACAGTCTGTTTGGCAACACTTCAAAGATTCGGAACAGTATTATTATTAATTTTTTTTGTATTTTTTTTTGGAACAGACTGCAGTGAACTGAGCCATCTTGCCAGTTTACAGCCCGCCGTGGATGTGCAGGTTTTTAAAAATACTGATAGTAAACCATTTAACACCTTATTTTGAAGTAAAGGCTAAATTTAAGAGCCACGCGAGAGGGGCCGGACACAGCCGGGACCGCCTCGGTTTTCGAGAGTGGTTTGTCTTTCCCGACCCACAATCCTCTGCCGCCGGTCACAGGTTCTTTTGACGTCTCCGAAGCCGTTCGTTCCGTTTTTCACAGGCAAATCACTTTAAAACTGGTGTAAAAGCTTAACAGGTAGAGCTGGTAATCTGCCAAGGTGACTAGCGAGAGTACAGGAGCATAAAGAGAAGTCGAAACGTATAGGAAAAAGAGCAAAGAGGATAACAAACGACCGGTTTTCTTGCTGTACAGTCAAAGGAAAAGCAGAAAAAACTACCATGGTTACCGTCACAGTAGGTTTCGAAAGAGTCGTGGGTTAAGAAACAGCATCGCGTCTTAAAAATGTAAACTAAAGTTTAATGCACAAGCACTAATCGGATAAGACAGACGGTTTTCATATCAAAGTTAACATCGTGTCGCCCCTTCTTCTCCCTCTCGAAGCGAATTCAGCTGCAAAAAGTACAGTAGACTCAAAATTAGCGAAGATATCTAAACTTCCGTTTAGTTATGTTGACAGCATACATGTGATTCACCTGCCGAGGAAGTCTTATCACATTCTAGTTTAGTATAGGTTTATAGATTATAAAGTACTTGCAGAGTAACACAAACATGATAAGTGCACATTTAAAGTTCAATCTAAAAAGAACAGCAACAATCTCTTAACGGATGACATAATATACAGAATGCAACCCCACAGTTCAACATTTTTCAGTCTATGATGAGCCATTGTTAGGACGAAGACAATGTTACAGAGAGTTGATATAAGTGCTTCAACACCTGATGCTGAAAAATACAGCAGGAACGATGGCAGTTTACTGTGGCCAGCGTGAACGGAAAAGAAAAAGAGCATTTCCACCCTGTTTTGCGAGAGAAATAAAAAGAATCACCTTGTGTCGTTTATCATGATGGGAGGTAAAATAAGAGAAATCAAAGACATTTATTTAAAGGAACCTGCTTTGCTACTTCTATAAAAAAAAAGTATAAAAAAAATCAGAATTGTTCTACAATGCAAAGATATGCTAAACGTCAAAATGTATATTCGGTGATGCTTACGTCACTGAATTAGCGTTGATATTCGTCTCTGGGTGGTTGGTTACAATTTATGACTTCCACAGTTGACTAGGTTAGTTAGGTTAATACCTTTACTACTATGGTGAAATATAATTCGGCCGACTTGATAGAATCCTGCTTTTCAGACATACAAAATGTTCATGAATTACATGCAGCACAGAAGAAAAAAAAAAAACACCTCTTTTTTTTTTTAAGTCGTCGGCTGAGATTTCAACACTCAGTCGGGTGTTGTTCACGTCTTCTTCCCTGATTTAAACATCCAAATTATGATACTATCCACACTAGTTAAAGGCACAGATCCAGACAGGAGCATTTTTTTGTTGTTGTTGTTTACATGGTTTGCCATTTTTTTTTCTTCTTTTTTTTTTTTTGCTAATGATGTGGCTAAGATCTCACATCAGAATGGGCTCGAGTGACCACGGACACCAAAGCGCGTAAAAACAATGTATGCCATGAGATGTGGCATAAACTTGTGCCCCGAGCGCTTGAGTTCATCCTCCAATGTGTTACTTTCCCTTTATTGGACATTGTGGAAAACAAAACAAAAAAAACGTTAAAAACCAATTGCTTGGAAAACATTTTTTTTTTTTTTTTTTTTTTTTTCACGATTCCATTTTCGAGAGACATTTAATCCACAGCTTCTTTAAGTTTCATAGGTAGTTATTTAGAAAGTCAATTAGAAAACCTGTAGCTTCAGTTGTGATCTAGAGACCGGTCTCTCTAATCCACGAAGACTACCAAATTCCAAATTCCACACACCATACACCAAGAGGCCTCGTCTTTATACCCCCACTAACAATTACAAAGTGTGCTTTATGTCATGTCTTGCGACAGCCCTACTGACCTGGTTCTCTTTGGCCTAATGTGTCTCTAATGAAGAAGCATCTGGATTGGTGGAGCTGAGTGGGAGAATGAGGGGAAGGGGGCAATTTATTCTCTACGAAACGCCGTTCACAACGGCTTGGCTGTCGGGGACATCCTGCTTCTCTTTCTTTAGCACTCGGTCCTTTATGGGTCTCTGCCGGTTCCCTCCACTGTCTCCTGCCAGAGCTTGAGAGCCTCGGCTGGTGTGGACGCTCCTCTCGTTATTGCTGTCGATGCGGATCTGGCAAACGAACAGATTGGACAGGTTGTACAAGATGAAAGCTTTCACACATTAAGCAATGCATTTCTTCTTTTTAGTTGGGATGTCAGAAGTACCAGTTCCAAGTGAGTTTTTTGTTGGACACTGCTAATAATAACTCAAAAACTTCCATTTCATGTCAATTGGTTATTTGTTATTACTGTTAAATAACCACTTGGTTCCAAAGTTTGGGGTCAGTACGCTTAAAACTAAGAAAAACTAAATAAATTAATACTTTTATTCAGAAAGGACGTATTAAATTGGTCAAAACGACAGTAAAAACAATATAATGTTACAAAAGTTTTCTATTTCAAATTAATGTTGTTTCTTTGAACATTCTATTCATCAAAGAATCCTGAACGGTATCACGGTTTATATAACGTATTAAGCCTGGAACACACCAAGCCGACGCAGACGAACTAGCGCTGATGAAAGCCGACTGTGTTGTCGCCTCGCGTCGGGGTAAAAAGCTGCACTTGAACACACCGAGAGAACTACAGCCGACTGTCAGCTAGAATGCGCGTTCTGCGCCTGCGTGTAAATGAGACAGCTGTCTATTTCTGCAGATATATTCGTCTATATTCGTCATTCAAAAAGGGAAACCGGCGCTGCCGGCTGCAGTTACACAAACCGTAAACAAAGCAGTGCGTGCTTACCGTTTTGAATATCAATCCTGCTAAACACTGTCTTTATTCCACTCCTCTCGTGTTAATATTGAAATATTCGCCAAGGAACACTCAGATAAGATGACATATCATTAGAACAGCCTTCTATCTGTACCGTTTTGACTTTGCTCGCTATTTTGCTATTATTCTCGTGCACTGACTCGGTCACTAAGCTGAACAGCCAATCAGAGTTCCCTCTTTCACCGACGGCCCGACGCCGATTCAACATGTCGAATCGGCCGTTACAAAGCCGACGAGGACCAATTTCAGCCGACGGTGCGGAACACACTGAGAAGATTTAGTCGGCCGACGCACGGAAACTGCCCGACGGCCGACCGTCGGCTTGGTGTGTTCCAGGCTTTAAGCAGCACAACTGTTTTCAGCATTGATAATAATCAGAAATGTAACTTGAGCAGCAAATCAGGATATTAGAATGATTTCTGAATCTGCATTTTCTGAATGATCATGTGACACTGAAGACTGGAGTAATGATGCTGAAAATTCAGCTTTGCCATCACAGGAATAAATTACATTTTAAAATATATAAAAGTTATTTTAAATTATAATAATATTTCAAAATACTACTTTTTTTTCCTGTATTGTTTTAGTAAAAAAAAAAAGCCTTCAGCCTCGGTGAACAAAAAAAACGAAACAAATTATAATAAAAGAAATTCTTACCAAACCTAAACTTTTGAATGGTAGTATAACCTAAAGTAATGTTAAATTTATATAAACTAAATGCCATGTAGTCTTCAATTTGCAAATTTGTATTAATATTTTAACCTTTTAAATAGCATATGTACTTTTTTTTTAAATCGTGAAAATTAACTGGTATTGTAAAAAATATCAAGACATGTATAAATAATTAAACCTAAAACAAAAACAACACAATGTATACTGCAAACATTACTGATAATCTAGTAGGCAAATATAAAAAATAAAGAAATAAATATTGGCATTAGCATCTAACAGCATTTTTTATAGACAAAGAAAAATGGTGTGTATATTGTAAATATTGTATTTAAATTTACTAAGTGTAATCTGCTATAATTATAGTGAATAAATATTGAAATAACTGATTATATATGTTGATTCAGACCTGCAATGAGTCTTCCTGGGGTCTCAGCTTTGAGTCTCTGGAACTACGAGAGCGGGACTCGTTCCAGTGCATGTCTTCAGCTGATTCAAGACAAAAACAAAGACTGTTACAAAAAACTAATACATGACTTAAAAATAAATCAAAATCAAAATGAGAGAAGCTTGTTAATGCAGAAATGTATAATGTACAGTCCATTTATACAATCTAGATTTCAACAGATTTACAATCAAGTATTTCACTTTTTTTTTTTTTTATAACTGTACGTGACATTGTAAAGTCCCTTCAGACAGGTAACAGCTCTAAAAACTGACTTTTGTATCCTCCTCCTCTTCCTCTCCCTCCACGACCCCGGGGTCCACCACCCCTTTTGCGTCCATCAGGGGCCCTTTTGGGGTAACCCATGGACTCCTCATCTGTGGGGGCCAGGGACCAGTCGCTGAGCTCATCTCTGTGGTCGGATTCGGTCTCAGATGCATTGGAGGCCTCAGAATTGGTGCCTGGGACAAATACAGTCCATAATCAAGAAACTGATAATCAGATAATTGACACTATGCTTTAATTAGTGGATGAGTGATGCTTAAATATTAAACCAACGGCTATTATGTTACAGAAAGTAATACTATCACATGAAAACAATTGTCTTTAATAGAAATTCCCGGTTTCACAGACAAGGCTTAAGCCTAGTTCCAGACTAAAATGCACGTTCAAGCTGTTTTAACTGAAAGCAACTTGCACGAACACATCTTCAAATATATCAGTGCCATTGTTTTGTCTCAAGATGCACACCAGTAAGTTTTTTTTTTTTTTTTTTTAAGTCACGTTTATAAAAGCTACTTAAATGTCCTAATTTAACTAAGGCCTAATCCTGCCTTAATTTAAGACCTTTCTGTGAAACCAGGTCAAACTATTTTAAGTGTGATGTTTAGGGCCACCAATTTCCATAACTAGTCAAGCTCGACTTTTATCATTTGAGGCCGGTTATACCTGAGGCCAGTGTCGGGCCCCGTCTCCCTCTCCCTCCACGACCGAAGGGTTTGCCGCCCCCCCGTGAGGGTCCCATTCCATTATCAGCCATGAAGGGTTTTTCCTTCTCGGGTCGTCCCGGCAGAGCTCTGGGTCCTCCTCCGATCTGTCTGAGCTGTTCATCGATCTGCAGTCTCTCCATTCTCAGCTGATCAACCTCCTAAACAAGACCAAAGAAACATGAACAATGCACCGTCACACAAGAACAACGAGGCTAAATCAGAGCAGTGAACATCACATGATTATCTTTGAGGCATTAAGTATGTCACTAGTCAACAATTGCTGCTTTGCAACGAGTACTAATGTGCTCTGTGATCAAAATCTGCTCAACGAGAACAACAAGTATTCTGAAGAAAATGTAAAATGCTTATTCGAGCAGAACTCGTACTAAACAACTGCACAAAACAACAAATGCTAAGGTCTAAAAACAACCCCAGGTGTCTTTGATATTCTGGGGATATATTAAGGAAATTCTGTTTTCTTTGGAATATGAGAGGCTTTGGATTACTCTCTGATTGTATGGCAGTTCTATCAGAAAACTTGCTGATCAACTCAAACACCTCAAAAGCTGTTCGCGCTTTTATAAAGGTGCAGGAAGCGATTTCTGAGAAACGCTGTTGAAAGTGGATAGGACTGAGCACAACAACACGCTTTGAACCAATCAGCAGTAGGAAGAACAGACGGGGAAGGAGAGAGAGTGAGAGACAATACAAAAGCTCACAGGAATACCACTGGAAAAAGAAGGGTGATGATTAGAAATATAATTTTGCTATAATCACAGAATCAAGATATGCTGTTGTTGTAATGTTAGCTGGAACAGGACGGTTTTGAGTGTCATTGTTTGTCTGGAGCTGCTGGCGACTAACAAACAACTCTTGCTTGTATACTCGGTGTTCTGTCTGCTCATTTTTTTGTTCTTCCTTGTCATTCATTCGCCATCTTAGTTTTATTTTGCTTCGCTTCAGCTATGATACAGAGACACTCTAGCATTGCATGTTTGTGCATTTTGGGGGCGGAGCAATGAAGGGAGGGGTGTGTTTGTTTGTGTTGATTTCAAATATCAACAGTGTTTTCTAGAAATTGTATTTTGATTATTTTTAAAGAGCCTGTCTGGTGCATTCATTTGCGCTCTCCAAAAATTCATTAAACATCTTATTTTGTGGATTTACGACGAGTTTAAGGTTATGGTGATTTTTAAGAATATTATTTTCAGGAACTCAAATTCCTCTTAAGTTTTGTCTAAAGAACTATCTTAAGAGAAAACAATATGATAATATTCAAGAGAAATGTTTTAGGGAATACAGTATTTTTAAACTTATTCTTCAGTTAAAAAAATAAAAAATAAATTGCAGTTAAGAATAATTTTATTCTCAAGAATGTTTGTGAGAATGCAGCCCATGGTCTCTAGTCAATTCTTTATTTCTTTTTTGTTGCTATTTTATTGACCGCCAAACGGAAAATGTAAATTAAACGGAAAGAGCTAAACACCAAAGTTTAATAGTCAGGGTTTTTAATCAATAACCTCAAGTATGACCCAAGTATGATCAATAGTAATTATCCAAGCAACCTAAAAAGTGGTTCTTACCTTTAGATAATTCAGATGGTAGTCCAGCAGAATACGTGCATTTGAAATGCTTTCCTTTGTCCCAACAAACACAAACGGCACCATTCCCTGCAGTTGCAATTAAAGTATGCAAAGTCAGTATGAATGATCATTTGTCAGCATGAATGATAAATTCCATATTGGATAAATACACAGTCGACTTAGGAGTAGGATGTATATATATATATATATATATTAGGGATGCTCCGATCAGGATTTTATCAAGCTTTATATGTTTATAAGTGATATGTAGGCTCTCTGAATGATTTCATGTGATTTCAAGTGACATACTTAACCCTTGTGCATCCTTATGGACACTTTTGTTGTTTTCAGTGTTTTTGTAAAAAAAAATTATCACTTTGCCTGTGTGCCAAAATTTGCCACAGGTCTGTAGTTTTAAATAAATTGTACTATTTCACTAGCCTGTAAATCCAGACCTAAATCTAAAAGATTAATGGTCTGGCATCGACTAATGAAAATCGCCCAGCTCGAGGGGCGGCACCAAGCATGCATTTGAAAATCTCACAGCACGCAATTGGATAACACTACGACCAATCACAACAAGAACCCCCATACGCTTAGCTACCAGCAGAGCTAACTGGTAGATTAGACTCTTCCGGTCGGCAAAACAGCAAAAACACCCTACTTGCAAAGGAACGATTCGAGCGCCGTCTTCTGTTCCTCTTTTGGGAAAAAGCCAAGTCTAACTCGTTCATTGTAGCGGCCAAAGCCGTTTCAAACCACTGCTATTTAGCCAATGTTTACTGATGACTTCGACGTCACACGCTGTCGTCATCTGTTTAGCTCGCGTCTGGCCCGCCTATATCAGATAACCCGATGTGATTGGTGCAGCTCAGATCGAGGGGCATATTTAATGAGCTCCATGGCTCGACACCAGAGTAACTCGCTGAGCAAATTCAACTTGTGCTCTCGCGAGAACTCTGGTTTACCAGGGTACTATTTCACCCCCATTTCCTTTAAAAAAAATCTTCTTCTTTTTTTTTTTGCACTAGGTACACAAAATACTTTGTCCACATTGAAACCAATTAAAACTGCTATTTTTAATCCCGGGGCCATTTAACTATAAAATGATGGAATCTTTGTTAAGAGGCTTTCATTCTGTCGGCAAGGCTTCAAAATTATGATTTTTTACAATTTTTTACCAAGATGATGCCATTTTTTCAGGTTTGGCCTATAAAGCAAATACTCGCTTTATTCCTGTTTTCTGCTTCGGCATATTATAGAGCCAATTGGATAATTTATGCAACGATAATTGTGTGGGTGTTTTGATATGGATGTCAGAGTGTGGTTTGTACGTGTGCAATAAAAAAAAATGTGTGTGTGTACGTGAGTGTTTGTAATATTTGAGAGAGAAACTCAACTGCAAATCACAAATCCAACCACTGTGTGCACCGGTGGAGTTTTGCTGCATCTAAATGGGGAAAATCTGTTACTGCGCCCAAACAAGCTCTTACTGAAAGCTCATTTTTTGAGATATCAACCTCAAATTTGGAACACAACTTGTTTAGATTTATGGCTTTGATTTTCTAGCCGTTCAAAATGTTTCATAGAACATACATTTTATATAAAATAATGTTCATATATAATTTTCATAAACTTAAACTTTACTTTTACTTTCTACAATTTATTTACTTCAGCAATAATCTGCCAAGAGTCGTCTTTAAAATGAGACCAAACTTAAGTCTGTGCTCCCAAGCTTCACATTTTTATGGAAGTTTTTTTGACAGACGTTTCTGTCCACTATGGACCTATGTGCAACTTTTTTAAATTGATGCAGAAGGGTTAAAAGTAATGGCTTATAAAAAATAAAAGGTATCAAGTACATGGTCTCATTTGATAGAAAACCTTTAAAATTGAGGAAAATCTTAAGTTACAACACTGTGGAGAAAACCCCAGAAAAAGTGTTTTTTTTTGCTAGTAAATCAAGTTTGGGCTTGTTCACAATCATGACAACTGCATCTGGGCCAAATTTTGTCAGTTTCCATTTGTTGAAAATTCAAATGACGTTGGAAAACACTGAATCATGATCGCGACGCGATCGGATCCCCGAGGTTCCATATTAGACAAGCAGCATGTCATGTTTCTCCATGAGGATTTTCTCCAGATCTACGCATCATGTTATGTTGTGAGTGGGCTCAATTGAATCGCGACAACCTGCTCTAAATAAAGATGTGCGATTTACTATAGTTTACAAATACTAATTGCAAAGTTACAAAACAGAACGTGGTGCAAAAGCCTCATCTGTATACCGTTTACTTGCATGTTTTACGTGATCAAATTGCGATCGGTTCGTGACTATTGGCCATTATCAATCTGCGTCCAATCGATCAGAGCAACTCTAATATATATATATATATAGCTCATTAAATATATAATTCATTAAAAAAAGATTCAATGCCTCAAAATATATATATATATATATACACACACACACACACACACTCACTAGATTGCATTGTGGATGGCTTTGAAATATGTATTCCTAAAATTGATTAGTAGGCTAATGCAGTCTTCAACAATTACTATGAATTAATGCATTTTCTCATGCATCATCATTTCTGCCACCCATAAATACAACAACGAGTGTGTTCAGCCGCCCACTCACTGACCTCCTCTAATGGAGAAGGCTTTTTGTCATTTTCAGGTTCCACTCGAACTCTGACAACTCCCGATTTATCCACAACCTCTTGAATCAGCTTCCCACTCTTGCCAATGACTTTTCCTGCAGGACGGGGGTAGAAAATAATTTAATGATTCACATTAACCATCTTGGTGCAGGACAGAAAGTCCAGTCCGTGAAGGAGAATGTTGTTAATTTTGTTTGTCCTCACCGACTAAATTCTTAGGAACTTTGATAATATCTTCAGAAAACTCCAGGTAGCTTCTGGCCTTCCGTACAGCTTCCTGGTCCTGGAATTGAAATCACAAAGACCCATCTCAGATATGAGTTTTAGGCTCACATATTCTAACAGCCATCACAGTTAATTGACTTTACATACAGAAAGTCCCCAATAAAGCAGTTACCTCTCCATAGATGTGAAACGTGCAGGTCTCTTCATCCAGATCTATGGTTGTGACTCCAGGAATCTTTCGGGCTTGCTGGATATTCGCCCCATGGGTGCCTATGGCCAATCCCATGAGGTCATCACGCACCACAAACTGCTCATGGAACCTTGAAGCCAGTTGCCGAGAGCTCTGGAAGGGAATTTTTTTATTTATTAAATAAGCGGATGTTGTACTTAATGGAAAACCATGATGGCATGTGTTTTAAAAGTGGTTATTTGTTTAGATTTAAGCAGTTTAAATGTTATGGTTAAAAACATGCATGTTCAGTTCAGTTGTGGCTTTTGAGGAGGATATGCAAGGACGCGTCTACAGCATTAGATTTTGAGCACATATTCACGTGTGAAATTTCAGCGCTGCCTGATACACAAGAGTGCTCTCTGTACGAAACTCAACAGTGGGTTCAAAAGCCCTCAGCAGGCCAGCTACACTTGAACCGTAAAAAAAATCAAATTAAATCCAGCACTGTTTAGTCACAAATTTGATAGCATTTTCCAAATCAAACGCACTTATGCAAAGAAATAACTGCATTAATCAAGTAGTTGTTAGATTATGGATATAAAACATTTATTCAATTAAACAGAAGTCAATAGTGAAAAACTAAAAATCAAAGAAGAGATGATTTTTAAAGACATTTCAAACCATAAAAAAACATACAAATTCAAACATTGGTTGAAATACTACAATTTAATTCATTAAAAAAAACTATTCAATGCCTCATATGCGCTAATTTGAAATATATATATAAGTGTCTTCCATACATTGATTTATGTGGCAGCCTCTATTTGTCTCTATTTAAACTTCTCATAACAACATAAAAGGTCTTTCAAGTCTTGTTTTGCACCATTGCTGTTAAAGGAACACTCCACCGTTTTTTGAAATAGGGCTTATTCACCTTCTTTCCTACATTTAGATAGGTGGGCAAATGCATTTTTGTCTCAGTGCATGCATTGTTTTAGTTTGACAGGGTCGGCGCTAGCTTAGCTTAGCACAATGAATGGAATCCTTTGTTGCCAGCTAGCATGTCCTGAGTAAAAGTGATATAATTTTTTTTTAAAACCCACCTAATTACTTCTTGTGGCTTGCGTATTCACAACAAGTACAAATAGCGATGCAGATTAACACTAGGCGATTTCCTATGCAGATAGTGACTTGGGACTATATTAGGGGGAAGAGATATCACGCCCAAGTAGCAGTGCTTCGCCTGTGCTTCCCCCTAATATAGTCCTTAATATATAAGTCAATATCTGCCTAGGAAATCGCCTAGTGTTAATCTGCATCACTATTTGTACTTGTTGTGAATACGCAGGCCACAAGAAGTAATTAGGTGGGTTTTTTTAATTTTTTATATCACTTTTACTCAGGACATGCTAGCTGGCAACAAAGGATTCCATTCATTGTGCTAAGCTAAGCTAACGCCGACCCTGTCAAACTAAAACAATGCATGCACTGAGACAAAAATGCATTTGCCCACCTATCTAAATGTAGGAAAGAAAGTGAATAAGCCCTATTTAAAAAAAAAGTGGAGTGTTCCTATAAACAAACTAAAATCGAAAGCGCAACAAGGCTTTGTGTCCTTATCAAAAGACTGTTTGCGCTGCGCAAAGAGAAGTGCGCACTTCTCTCACGCGATAAGCACGTGATTAGACCCCAGTGAATGAATGCAGTGAACTTCATCTGTGCATGTGCTGAGTTTAGCGTGCATTTGGGAACATAGCGGTCACCAGTAACGCATTATTTCCATAGTTGCCGAATACAGCATTTCACTAGATTTGTAATGAGACGCATTTGAAAACTTGTTTCCGCCAAAATAGGGACTACAAAAGCAGCAGCCGGAAGTAAACGGTTAACTGTCATAGGAATAATTTTACATTATTATTATTCGTAGTAGTAGCATGTAGTGTAATGTAGACTGAGACACTATATCACAACTAAAAAGAGGTTTGAGTTCCCTTTAAAGTTCAGGTACAAGTGAATGCACTGACTTTTCCTTTGTTCAATTTGCACAATGAATATGGGTTGAAGCTCTTAAGTTTGAACTCTCAAAAGTGCACCAGATTTATGAATTTAACTTCAAAATGTACAAAGTTATATATAAACATAACTTTGTATGTGTAAATATATGTGTGTGTGTGTGTGTGTGTGTGTGTGTGTGTGTGTGTGTGTGTGTGTGTGTCCAGGCCAATCCGTCACATTCAACTGTGTTTTCAAGTGTGTATATGTATCACAACATATAATACACAAGATTTCATTATACACAAATTTAAGAGTTAAAACAATACCTATATGGAGCCAATGCATCTGTAAATATAGCTCTGCATATCAACAGAGTATCATATTATGCCATAGCAGGAGCATGGGCCATCACAGTGGTGCATATATGCACGTAATACCCTTTTGCACCTTTTAAATATAGACAGCCATTCCATGCATTAGTGTGTCCAGTGATATGCTGCATGACTTTATAATAGTAAGTAATAAACCAGCGAAATTCATGATAACACTATCAGCCTTCCTTGATTCAGCTACATTACAGCAATAAAATATGATTGCACTACTGCAAAACAACAAGCATTTTACATAAAATGATCCAGTGACCGCTTGAGAGTATCAGTTAGGTCTTTGTGGACTAGTTGTGAGTGAGTGTGTTAAACCTGACACTAAGCGTCAGGGAGTCCAGGACAGTACCTCCAGCTGTCTGGTTGCTTCCTCATTCCTCAGTATCAGCGTCAGCTTTGTGCGCAGACTCCTGAAGTGCATGTCACTCAACATGCCTATTCGCTTGGAGGTGACCTCATTAACAGACTGAAAGAGAAAGAAAACCATCCACTTAAGAAAACTTCAAAATCAGACATGCATTCAAAACTGGATTTGAAACATTCCAAATTACCAAAATAACCAACTGCTTTTCTTCCGAGTCATAAGTGACGTTAAAGGCTCCGATCGCTTTTTTAAAGTCTTTATGTGCCGAGTCTTTTGCACACCTATCCAAAAACAAAAACAAAACACTAGTTAAGATTGTACCACATACACAAATTTGTGTGATAGCATCCCCGGTTTAAAGTTTGAAACAAAAGACAAACAAAGAATCCACTTCGATATTTAAAAGACATGAACTTACATCTGTCTCAAGTCTTCAGGAACATCTAGTCTGATTTTGAGAAAGGTGTTCTTTGATGCTGCTTTGTTGGGGTTCACAGGTCGTAGCCTCTCTAATGTGACGATTTCATTTAGCGTTGCATCACAGGCTGCGTATTCTATCACATAAAACTAAGTGCAGGACAGAACAACAAAACAGTTACAATACATCACATAAATCAGCATTCAACTTCATGCCTATGTATAGTATTCAGGAGAACCCTTACTGTAGCTCACTATCATTTTAATAAACATGTTTAAGTGTTACATATTTTGCTTGTACTTATTTGTACATAAACTACTAAAATGGAATCTTCTACTTTTATAGACATTATGTAGCTCCGCCCCTTTTCAGTCTTCCAGTTTGTATTTCTACAGCATGAAGGTAAAATCTTATGAATTTATGAATGAACCACTCATTTTGAAATCTTCCCGATCTACTGGCATTTATGACAAATTCTTCATGCTTCACATATTGTAATGCTCATGATAAGTATATCCATTTCACCAGCTAATTGCTCTTCGACAGCGATGCCACAGAAATACAGGCTTCTCACTGAAACGAAGTTCAAAGACAAAATTGTGAAGATGCTTGTTTCTATGGCGCATAAAGTCTATAGAAAAGGGGCGGGGCTACATAAGGTCTATATAACAACACAAAATCGCTTACCTCGCCTTTCACCATGCGAACTTTGGCTAGCCACCATCCACAAGGCTCCTTATCATTGGCCCTGGAGTAAACCTGTGGAAGAGACAGGTAAATGTGTTAAATACGCAAAAAAGGGCACTATATAGACTTTAGTGCATGTGTGTGATATTTGTTTAAGGTTTAAAGAACGTTTTCCATGTTGAACAATCTTTGACAGCCCATACCTCCACTTCATCGCTCTCGTTTATCTCTTTCTGAAAGCCGGTTGGAGGTGGAAACCGGACATCTTGGAAAGAAATCTGTCGTTCTGGCTGCCAACTGCAAAGCAATTAAAAAAACTGTTTATTTTTTTATTTTTTTTAATTGAATTAGATAATTTCTTACACATTGCATTAGGAAACATCACCATCAGAAATCACAAAGTTATATATTCACGTATGACAAGTATATATTTATATTGAAAACAATATAAAACTGTGCATCTGAAAATGAAACTATTTTTGACCCCACAAGGCGTTCGTGTGCTGAAGTTGGTACTCACTTGTTCTCAAAAGACACTGTGACTGTACTCTCCTGAACATCCTTAATATAAGCCTGGAAGAAATAATGAGGTATTAATTATGCACTTAATATCTTGATCTTGTCTCGAAACGTAGACAAGACTGCATGTTTGGAGGGCATCAAAGGTGCCTATAAACAACAGTCTTGGAGTTTTTTTCTACTTTACACTTGGAACAAATTAGATATCTTTTGAAGGGTACATTTTATTGGTTTCGCAAAAACTGGCACCCTTTTACCTGTCATCTTGATGGAAACCATACTAATGCATCATTTTGCTAATGTAATGTTTAAACACTTCTTCCTCACACCTTTTCAATTCAATGTAAACAGGTCTGGTATGGGATGGTTTGTGATGTGCTGTTTTTTCTTCTTCTTTCTCTCCAATTATTTGATTGTTTTTATATTATTTGTATATGTATGTGCAAAAGAAGGTTGCAAATCCTTCTTTAAAAGTTGTCTTCCAATAAAACATTATTTAAAAAAAAAAAAAAGTCCACACTGAATGATATACAGAATTGTATCATTCAGAGATATTAAATTCCTTGACTTTCACATTACTTTTCTAGCAGTCCTTTAAAACAGGAAAATTATAATTTCCAGTTTATTATTATTTAGAGTGGATTATATGAATTACTATGAACTTTGTAGGACTGTCTGTATTCATTTCAATTCCTTTCCCCAGGTATGGAAACAAGCATTTTTAAAACCCCCTGGTATTCCATAAACAAGGAAAATGGCTGATTTGTAACCTTTTACATTACTAGAATAGCCATCCATAAATACAGGCAAATTATCATTTCTAGTTTATTATTATTAATACTATTTTGAGTGGGTCGTAACTTGAAAAATATTATATAAACATAAATTGAATAAAATATTTTCGGGTTGTATTCATTTCAATGACTTTTCCCAGGCGTGGAAACAAGCATTTAAAATTCACTGATATTTAACGTTACAAGTTTTCCATGAACATGAAAAGAAAAAAAAGAAAAGAAAAATTGGCTGCTTTATTAGCTGCTACAACATACATTACAACTTCATTGTCCTAAACTGTATAGATAACGCCATTTTAAAGCATTCAGACTCGGGAAACATATCAATTAATTTTAATACCATTTACATTGTCATGTAAGTTACGCTTTAAAGATCTAGAACCATACAGATGTTAAAATATAAACTGAAATACATTACATCAATCGCCCATTAAGTGGAGAACTCAGTGTACCATACACAGATCCAAACAAAACCGAGTCAGCTGACAGATTCCGGTGTCAACACTCTTGATATGCATTAATAATACACATGATATCGAATAATTTCGATGAATCTTTAACGCCTGTTCATGCAAACACACGTCGAAGAGGCCTCGAAGGCCTACTGCATCATCGTGCATTAGAGCCCTGCATTCACGACGGACTGGATCAATTTAACACACATTATTAGCATCATCCGTTGAGTTAGGCACACACAGGAGGCATATAAGACGAGATCTGAAGCCCACCTTGTAGAAAGCTCCACTCGCCCCTCGCACTTCCACCGCGAGCTCGTCCATGTCTCCAGTAATCTAATACACAACTGATCACAGCTGCAGCAGACGCGCGCGCTCTGTAACACACAGCAGCCTTATGCTCGGACGGTGTCGTAACTACCGTGTGTACCGATGTTTGTGCTCGTTTTCAACGAAATGAAAGCAAAACATTGATGTGTAGACGGTCTGCAGCGGCCGCTGTTGAATGCATCGATGTAAACACAAGAGCCTCCCTATTTCCCCCCCTGTCACGTGACACAGGCCCGCTTCCCTTCAGTCGAGAAGCCACGCCGCCGTCACGTGACACGCGTCAGATTTGCTCCTTCTGCACGCCACTTTTCTGCAATTAAATTAGCTTGACGTGCTACGGATAATTTTTTAAAATCCAAAATAAATAATATTCAAAATCGCTTTCCCGTTCCCGTTCCCTTTTTTATTTTTATTTTTTTTATTTTTACGTTTTAACAACATTATACAACACTATGAATAACAACCAGGAAAAAATAATACATCTAGGCCTATAATAATCGGCACACATTAACACCAAAGTTGGATTTCTTAGGCAGTAGCCATGTTTTTAATAATCCTTTCTATATATTTTGAAGCCAAGAAGTACATTTAACACATTGTGAATCTTGAACACTGTAGTAATACATTTCGGTATTTTACACCAAAATAATGGAGAGGATGACAATATTGCAGTGTGAGATCCTCCTGAGAACCAGGGGAAATATATATATATATATATATATATATATATATATATATATATATATATATATATATATATATATATATTTTTTTTTTTTTTTTTTTTTTATGATCTATTTTTCTATGTCATTTCATTATTTAGAGCATGGGAAACAATTGGTAAAATTATATATATGAAGAGTTCAGATGCAAAAGCCTCTAAGTGCCATCTGAAATTTTCTTCTAGAATGATCATTTTTATAAAGCTTGTATATTTAAGTTATTTCACTTAAATGACAATTAATAGGTAATTTGCATTGCCATTTAAGTGAAATTATTGAATTTAAATATACGAGCTTGATAAAAATGATCATTCTAGAAGAACATTTCAGATGGCACTTAGAGGCTTTTGCATCTGAACTCTTCAAATATATATAAAGATGGTTCTCAAATATGTTATGAAAGATATAATGGAATTAATTGATATACCATTTTACTTTATGCAATATGTGGGTGAAATGGCCATAAATGAGTAGTCCCATTCAATACAATGAATCTATACACTGTAACTGTTTTGTATATTAATGTGTTCTTGGGGCAATATGTTATGAAAGAGAAGTGTAATAATGGGAGTAATAATCAGCAACTTTTCCACAATAATAACTAATATTTCATAGGAATATTTATATAATTGATTTTCCTATTCACTTGTTTTGTCTCCCAACATGCCTGATAAACATGATTCAAGTCCTGATGTCCTCTACAGTGGACATGTATGAAATCAATGCCCTGTTAGATGTTCATTTATGACAAACAAGTAGAAAATAATAAAACAATTAAAAAAATATATGATCATATTAATAGGGATAAATTTGATCACTAAATATCAGTCATGTTTAAAGACCAATGAAATGTTGTTGTCATGGTGAAACATCCAAACATTTTGTATCTCTGAAAAGCTCTTTACAGGACATCAGACTTAAAACTGTGACACATGTTTTCAGAGAAATTCACTCAAATATAATGTCCACTACAGTGGACAAAAGTCTATTCCTGGGTCCCTGGAGGATTTGACTAACACCTTCTCTTTGAATAAGGTTACACATGGCTTTATAATTATTTTTGTGAATGAATGAAAAGCAAATTTTAGCAAATGAAGTTTACGGTACCACAAGTGGGCAATTCAAAAGAATGACATTCAAAAACACCTTCAAACAACATTTGACTATCTGAGGAGGGGACTAAACCAAAAGCAACCAAACTGCTTAAGAGTAAATGACAAGTTAAGGCCTCCACGTTCATGTTTCCTGTAACATCTTCTTGAAAGGATACATCCTATGATGTCATTGAGATTCTGCATATCCAACATCTAAGTTACACTACTGTTCTTACAGTGCTTGAGGCAGCTGTAGTTTAAAAATAAAAATAAAATAAAAATAAAATAGACCTCCAGCTGCTGCCTTGTATGATATTATTCTAATAATTGTATGCCTGATGACTTTTTAAAGGAAGATATGGAACATCTGCTGAGGAAAGTTAGAGAAGAAAGTCAAAATACGGGACTAGAACTGAACACGAAGAAGAAGATCATGTCAACTATAACATCGATAAATTCAAGCTGGATGGACAAGAAATTGAAATGATCTCAAGTATGAACATTTTAGGTGCCCTTGAGACCACTGATTCAACTAACACTCAAGAAATATTATGTTGTTGGGCAAGACGGCTATGAATATTCTCTGTTGTCAAGTTTGGTTGAAAAGGCTAATCGAAAACAAGACCAAAGGAATATTAACTTATTTAAAATGTGGTGCTGAAGAATCCTGTGTGTGCCATGGACAGCAAGAATGACCAACAAGTCAATCATAGAGGAAATATCACTCGAAGCACAAATGATGAAACTGCATTTGTCATATTTTGGTCACAGGGTTAGAAGGGAAAGATCACTGGAAAAGGACATCATGATTGAAAAGCTTGAGGGTACAAGCAGCAGAGGAAAACCGCCAATGAGATGGATCGATACGATCACAACAATGACAGGACGGATGCTGGAGGATCTCATCAGACTAGCACAAAACACAATCCCTTGTTCAATACTCAATAAGTCGCCAAGACTCGAGACCAAATTGATGGGACATGACCATAACATGTACATTGATCAGCCACAAAATTAAAACCACCTGTCTAATATCGTGACTGTTCCCCTCATACTGCCAACAGCTCTTCCATGCCAACAGGGGCTTCCATGATTTAGCACATCCCATAGATGCTCAATCGAACTGACATCGGAAATTGGAGGCCAAGGCAACAGCTTCAACTCAACCATGTTCCTCAAACCCGTCCTGAACAATTTTTGCAGTGTGGCAGAGCGCATTATCCTGCTGAAACTTCCATCAGCCAAAATCATTGCCATGAAGAGGTGTATGTGGTCTGCAACAATCTAGGTAGGTGGTATGTGTCAAAGTAACATCCACATGAATGCCAGGACCCAAGGTACATCCTGCTGCCATCACTTCCCCAGGTAAACAATACACATGTACCCGGCCATCTACCTGATGTAAAAGAAAACGGGACTCATCACACCAGGCGACCTTATTCCATTGCTACATGGTCCAGATCGGATGCTCATGTGCCTATTGTTGGCACATTCGGCTGTGGAAAGGGGTCATCATAGCCATGGGCACTCAGACCGGTCTGCGGCAAACTGCGATGATTTTGCCTAGTTTAGCCCTATTTGTACGGTAATGGTTTCTCGTAGGCCTGGTTTCCAGGGCTTAGATAAAGCCAGGATTAGGCCTTAGTTTAATAAGGACATTTTACATTTACATTGTAATGTAAGCTGACGCTTTTATCCAAAGCGACTTACAATTGTTATATATATGTCAGAGGTCGCACGCCTCTGGAGCAACTAGGGGTTAAGTGTCTTGCTCAGGGACACATTGGTGTCTCACAGTGGATTCGAACCCGGGTCTCTCACACCAAAGGCATGTGTCTTATCCATTGCGCCACCACCACCCCCACACCTACCCCCACCCCTACCCCTACTACCACCACCCCTACTACCACCACCCCCACCACCACCCCTACTACTACTTAGGACATCTAAGTAGCTTTCATAAACGTGCCTTAGAAGAATATACAGTATTACTAGTGCGCATTTTGAGACAAACAATGGCAATGACATATTTTAAGATAAATCAGTGCAAGTTGCTTTCAGTTAAAACAGCTCAAACATGCATATTAGTCCAGGACTAGGCTTAAGCTTTGTCTGTGAAACTGGGGAATGGGGTCGTAAGGTATTTTCAATATTTACAGGGGCAATCGTATTGCCGTCCGAATCCAGAATGTCAGTGTTTTTCTCCCACCACCCACTTAAAACACCCCGGCCGAATTACCTACAATTTTTTGATAAACATATAAGGTCATGTGGCGATTAAATTGCCATCTGGATCCACATCTCTGAGTTTACAAGAAGACATTAATTCAAAATTCACTGTTTGAATCCTTTTTGTCCACTGCCGAGCACCGTACGATAACGATTGCGCTTCGCTGTAATTTGGATTCATTTAAAAAATGTAGCCTATAAGCCTACACTTTTATTACTGAAATGCTGGAAAGTATTTACAAGAACAATATTTCATCACCGCTCAAAGGAGAAAGAGAAGAAAAGCACATAAACATTTGAAATACACACCAAGCAGCTTTATGTTTACCTCATGTAAATATGAGGATATATTAACTTATTCCCGCTAATTTCAAAATTTTTTAAATGACATATTGAGATAAAATACTTGACAGAAAACTATCTTAACTTTATCGAGTCTATCTTCCTATTTTTAAACAAATAATCACATAATAAATAGGATATTATTTTCCTTTTGTTAAATTAAATTAGTGCTGTCAAATCGATTAATCGCGATTAATCGCATCTAACATGAAAGTTTGTCTTCTCTACTGTGAATACATTTCCATTCAAATGCGTGAGTTTTATCACTGAGGTGCCATGCAAGTATATTTTTCCAGACTTCCACATGATAAAAAAAGTTACCATCCAAATAGGGCTTAAGACATGTTCCTGGATCGACATATTTTGTTGATCCTGGAACAACATTCCTGTCTGAAACTTTAATCATAACCATACCTTCCCATAAACCTAACCCTACCCATCATTATCCTTAAAATCTCCAATTGGTGAATAACACTGTTGTTCGCCTAAACTTGACATAAACTGTAAACTTGTCCCTCAAATCTGATTGGTTGATTTGAGGGTTATTGTTTCAGGATCAACAAAGATGCAGGAACATGTTGCACTTTGTGAAATCACGTTCACTATGTTCTACCTTTCTATCATGGGCAGCATTAAGTTTTCCAGCAATTTGAGCAACATAGCTCTTCTGTGATTGGACTAGACGGGCAAGCCTTCGCTCCCCATGTGCATCAATAAGCCTTGGGTGTCATGACCTTGACGCAGGTTCACCAGTTGTCCTTCATTGCATCGCTTTTGGTAGGTTCTAACCACTGTATACTGGAAATTCCTCACAAGACTTGCGGTTTTAGAGACTCTCTGACCCAGTCGTCTAGCCGTCACCATTGGGCCCTCGTCTCACACACAGGTCTTGTTTTGCTTGCCCATTTTTCCTGCACGCATTGATACTGTATAGAATTTACTTTTTTAATGGTCGCAGAGTAAGTTTTAAACCAAATGTAGTATCTACTATACAGAATGTGATTTTGGACACAGCATGAGTGTTAATTTTCTGCCTAATATATCCCAACTCTTGACCGGTGTAATGATATAATCAATGTTATTCAGTTCAACCGTCAGTGGTTTTAATGATGGGCTGATCAGTGTATATGTATGTGTGTATGCATGTATGTATGTGTGTATGCAGTTTGGCAATATTCCACAGGTTGGTTTTCAGTTTGCGATGTTTTATGTTTAACACATTTTTGTTTCTTCTGCTACTCTTCTGCTACTGCACATTGCAATTGTTTCAACCGTAAAAATTAAGTTTATATGATCAAAGCTGAAGTTTCAGCATCATTAATCCAGTCTTCAGTGTCACATGATCCTTCAGAAATCATTCTAATAAGCTGATTTAAAAAACATTATTATTATCAATGTTGAAAACAGTTGTGTAGGACAACTAAAAACTTTTTTTCAGGATTCTTTGATGAATAGAACGTTCAAAAGAACAACATTTATTTGAAATAGTATATTTTGTAACATTATAAATGTCTTTACTGTAACTTTTGATACATTTAATTCATCCTTGATGAATAAAAGTATTGATTTATTTGATTTATTTCCCGCAAAAAAATAAAAATTCTTACTGACCCCAAACTTTTGAACGGTAGTGTACATGTTACAAAAGCTTTCTATTTCAACATTGATAATTATGAGAGATGTTTCTTGAGCATCAAATCATCATATTAGAATGATTTCTGAAGGATCATGTGACACTGAAGACTGGAGTAATGATGCTGAAAATTCAGCTTTGCATCACAGGAATAAATTACACTTTACTATATATTCACATGCAAAACAGTTGTTTTAAATTGTAATAATATTTCACATTATTATTATTATTATTATTTTATCAAATAAATGCAGCCTTGGTGAGCAAAAACAATACTTTTAAACTTTTAAAAACATTAAAAATCTTACCGATCCAAAACTTTTGACTGGTAGTGCATATACAAAGTAAGTGTGCACATGTTAAACTGCATTCTGACACATCTATTCATTGCATTTTTGCCTGTAATTTTATATTACACCACTGGATGTCAGTATTGTATAATGACTGTTTCATGAGTCCAATCACACCGCTATACAATGTAGTGCTCTGTTTATAAAGTATATCATTCAGACACCATGTAATAGATTATACAATATAAGGTTTCTTTTTATCATTAAAAATATACAAGATTAAATTGTCAAAAATGCTGAGCAATGTTTCCTTCGTTTTACTCCCCCCCCCAAAAAAGTCCATAGGAAATGCATTACTCATGTTAACCAACAGCATCACACCCACTCTTTGTTTCTAAACTAGTCACAACACAATCCAATGTGTTCACTCTCACTCACAGCTGCCGCTGGTGTTGTCTGACCACATATCGCTGAATAGGAGCGAGAATGACGTATAGGCAAGAGGAGAAGCGTGTGGCTGGTGTGAGCGACATGGCTGCCCTTCTCAAGCCCCTGCTGAAAGTGATAAGATCAGTTGTGTTATGCTCTTTGGCAGGGTGGGCAGCTTGATGGTGTGAGCACTGAAACTCTCTCTTCAGACAGCAGGTGGCCTGCCAGAATTCATCAAGCAATCATGTGTGCTTGATACAGGAGGTGAGGAGGTCTATCGGTGGAAGAGATACAGCGCTGGATGAAGTATACTGTAGGCAACATAAAACCTGTACTTGAGTTAAAAACATACATTTGATGAAAAATACTCCAGTAAAAGTAGGAGTGAAGTAGGAGTATATATATTTCCTCACTGTATATATATATATATACAGTGAGGAAAATAAGTATTTGAACACCCTGCTATTTTGCAAGTTCTCCCACTTAGAAATCATGGAGGGGTCTGAAATTGTCATCGTAGGTGCATGTACACTGTGAGAGACATAATCTAAAAAAAAAAATCCAGAAATCACAATGTATGATTTTTTAACTATTTATTTGTATGATACAGCTGCAAATAAGTATTTGAACACCTGAGAAAATCAATGTTAATATTTGGTACAGTAGCCTTTGTTTGCAATTACAGAGGTCAAACGTTTCCTGTAGTTTTTCACCAGGTTTGCACACACTGCAGGAGGGATTTTGGCCCACTCCTCCACACAGAGCTTCTCTAGATCAGTCAGGTTTCTGGGCTGTCGCTGAGAAACACGGAGTTTGAGCTCCCTCCAAATATTCTCTATTGGGTTTAGGTCTGGAGACTGGCTAGGCCACACCAGAACCTTGATATGCTTCTTACAGAGCCACTCCTTGGTTATCCTGGCTGTGTGCTTCGGGTCATTGTCATGTTGGAAGACCCAGCCTCGACCCATCTTCAATGCTCTAACTGAGGGAAGGAGGTTGTTCCCCAAAATCTCGCAATACATGGCCCCGGTCATCCTCTCCTTAATACAGTGCAGTCGCCCTGTCCCATGTGCAGAAAAACACCCCCAAAGCATGATGCTACCACCCCCATGCTTCACAGTAGGGATGGTGTTCTTGGGATGGTACTCATCATTCTTCTTCCTCCAAACACGTTTAGTGGAATTATGACCAAAAAGTTATATTTTGGTCTCATCTGACCACATGACTTTCTCCCATGACTCCTCTGGATTATCCAAATGGTCATTGGCAAACTTAAGACGGGCCTTGACATGTGCTGGTTTAAGCAGGGGAACCTTCCGTGCCATGCATGATTTCAAACCATGACGTCTTAGTGTATTACCAACAGTAACCTTGGAAACAGTGGTCCCAGCTCTTTTCAGGTCATTGACCAGCTCCTCCCGTGTAGTTCTGGGCTGATTTCTCACCTTTCTTAGGATCATTGAGACCCCATGAGGTGAGATCTTGCATGGAGCCCCAGTCCGAGGGAGATTGACAGTCATGTTTAGCTTCTTCCATTTTCTAATGATTGCTCCAACAGTGGACCTTTTTTCACCAAGCTGCTTGGCAATTTCCCAGTAGCCCTTTCCAGCCTTGTGGAGGTGTACAATTTTGTCTCTAGTGTCTTTGGACAGCTCTTTGGTCTTGGCCATGTTAGTAGTTGGATTCTTACTGATTGTATGGGGTGGACAGGTGTCTTTATACAGCTAACGACCTCAAACAGGTGCATCTAATTTAGGATAATAAATGGAGTGGAGGTGGACATTTTAAAGGCAGACTAACAGGTCTTTGAGGGTCAGAATTCTAGCTGATAGACAGGTGTTCAAATACTTATTTGCAGCTGTATCATACAAATAAATAGTTAAAAAATCACATATTGTGATTTCTGGATTTTTTTTTTAGATTATGTCTCTCACAGTGGACATGCACCTATGATGACAATTTCAGACCCCTCCATGATTTCCAAGTGGGGGAACTTGCAAAATAGCAGGGTGTTCAAATACTTATTTTCCTCACTATATATATATATATATATATATATATATATATATATGACATATATATATATATATATGACATATATATATATGTATGTGAAGACTTAAGATGCAAAAGCCTCTAAGTGCCATCTGAAATTTTCTTCTAGAATGATCATTTTTATAAAGCTTGTATATTTAAGTTATTTCACTTAAATGACAATTAATTGGTAATTTGCATTGCCATTTAAGTGAAATTATTGAATTTAAATATACGAGCTTGATAAAAATGATCATTCTAGAAGAACATTTCAGATGGCACTTAGAGGCTTTTGCATCTGAACTCTTCAAATATATATTTATTATTATTATTATTATTATTTATTTTTTTACCAAACTTTGTATAAAGATGGTTCTCAAATATGTTATGAAAGATATAGTGGAATGAATTGATATACCATTTTACTTTATGCAATATGTGGGTAAAATGGCCATAAATGAGTAGTCCCATTCAATACAATGAATCTACACACTGTAATTGTTTTGTATATTAATGTGTTCTTGGGGAACATATGTTATGAAAGAGAAGTGTAATAATGGGAGTAATAATCAGCAACTTTTTCCACAATAATAACAAATATTTCATAGCAATATTTATATAATTTATTCACTTGTTTTGTCTCCCAACATGCCTGATAAACATGCTTCAAGTCCTGGTGTCCTCTACAGTGGACATGTATGAAATCAATGCCCTGTTAGATGTTGATTTATGACAAACAAGTAGAAAAAAAACTTTTTTCATAGTTCCATAAGAGGGATACATTTGATCACTAAATATCAGTCATGTTTAAAGACCAATGAAATGTTTTTGTGAAACCTCCAAACATTTTGTATCTCTGAAAAGCTCTTTACAGGACATCAGACTTAAAACTGTGACATATGTTGTCAGAGAAATTCACTCAAATATAATGTCCACTACATTGGACAAAAGTCTATTCCTGGGTCCCTGGAGGATTTGACTAACAACTTCTCTTTGAATAAGGTTACATATGGCTTTATAATTGTTTTTGTGAATCAATGAAAAGCAAATTTTAGCGAAAGTTTACGGTACCACAAGTGGGCAATTCAAAAGAATGACATTCAAAAACACCTTCAAACAACATTTGACTATCTGAGGAGGGGACTAAACCAAAAGCAACCAAATTGCTTAAGAGTAAATGACAAGTTAAGGCCTCCACCCACGTTCATGTTTCCTGTAACATCTTCTTGAAAGGATACATCTTATGATGTCATTGAGATTCTGCATATCCAACATCTAAGTTACACTACTGTTCTTACAGTGCTTGAGGCAGCTCTAGTTTAAAAATAAAAATAAAATAAAAATAAAATAGACCTCCAGCTGCTGCCTTGTATGATATTATTCTAATAATTGTATGCCTGATGACTTTTTAAAGGAAGATATGGAACATCTGCTGAGGAAAGTTAGAGAAGAAAGTCAAAATACGGGACTAGAACTGAACACGAAGAAGAAGATCATGTCAACTATAACATCGATAAATTCAAGCTGGATGGACAAGAAATTGAAATGATCTCAAGTATGAACATTTTAGGTGCCCTTGAGACCACTGATTCAACTAACACTCAAGAAATATTATGTTGTTGGGCAAGACGGCTATGAATATTCTCTGTTGTCAAGTTTGGTTGAAAAGACTATTCGAAAACAAGACCAAAGGAATATTAACTTATTTAAAATGTGGTGCTGAAGAATCCTGTGTGTGCCATGGACAGCAAGACGGACCAACAAGTCAATCATAGAGGAAATATCACTCGAAGCACAAATGATGAAACTGCATTTGTCATATTTTGGTCACAAGGTTAGAAGGGAAAGATCACTGGAAAAGGACATCATGATTGAAAAGCTTGAGGGTACAAGCAGCAGAGGAAAACCGCCAATGAGATGGATCGATATACGATCACAACAACGACAGGACGGATGCTGGAGGATCTCATCAGACTAGCACAAAACACAATCCCTTGTTCAATACTCAATAAGTCGCCAAGACTCGAGACCAAATTGATGGGACATGACCATAACATGTACATTGATCAGCCACAAAATTAAAACCACCTGTCTAATATCGTGACTGTTCCCCTCATACTGCCAACAGCTCTTCCATGCCAACAGGGGCTTCCATGCCAACAGGGGCTTCCATGATTTAGCACATCCCATAGATGCTCAATCGAACTGACATCTGGGGAAATTGGAGGCCAAGGCAACAGCTTCAACTCAACCATGTTCCTCAAACCCATCCTGAACAATTTTTGCAGTGTGGCAGAGCGCATTATCCTACTGAAACTTCCATCAGCCAAAATCATTGCCATGAAGAGTGTATGTGGTCTGCAACAATCTAGGTAGGTGGTATGTGTCAAAGTAACATCCACATGAATGCCAGGACCCAAGGTGCATCCTGCTGCCATCACTTCCCCAGGTAAACAATGCACATGTACCCGGCCATCTACCTGATGTAAACGAATACGGGACTCATCACACCAGGCGACCTTATTCCATTGCTACATGGTCCAGATCGGATGCTCATGTGCCTGTTGTTGGCACATTCGGCTGTGGAAAGGGGTCATCATAGCCATGGGCACTCAGACCGGTCTGCGGCAAACTGCGATGATTTTGCCTAGTTTAGCCCTATTTGTACGGTAATGGTTTCTCATAGGCCTGGTTTCACAGACAGGGCTTAGATAAAGCCATGATTAGGCCTTAGTTTAATAAGGACATCTAAGTAGCTTTTATAAACGTGCCTTAGAAGAATATACAGTATTACTAGTGCGCATATTGAGACAAACAATGGCAATGACATATTTTAAGATAAATCAGTGCAAGTTGCTTTCAGTTAAAACAGCTCAAACATGCATATTAGTCCAGGACTAGGCTTAAGCTTTGTCTGTGAAACTGGGGAATGGGGTCGTAAGGTATTTTCAACATTTACAGGGGCAATCGTATTGCCGTCCGAATCCAGAATGTCAGTGTTTTTCTCCCACCACCCACTTAAAACACCCCGGGCCGAATTACCTACAGTTTTTTGATAAACAAATAAGGTCATGTGGCGATTAAATTGCCATCTGGATCCACATCTCTGAGTTTACAAGACATTAATTCAAAATTCACTGTTTGAATCCTTTTTGTCCACTGCCGAGCACCGTACGATAACGATTGCGCTTCGCTGTAATTTGGATTCATTTAAAAAAATGTAGCCTATAAGCCTACACTTTTATTACTTGTTGTTTCTGTAAACAAATTGTAGAGTTGATCGTGCTAGGTGAAAATGCTGGGTTGTTTGGGGTACTGTAAACACATTCTTGGGTTCCTCATGCTGGGTCAAATGAGTTGTAAGGGGGTCATTCACAAATAAACAGCTGGTTGGGTTATTTTGACCCAGCAACTGGTTTATTACCTTTTCATTCTTTGCCGAACTTTCTGGATTCTTCTCTTCTGACTCGAGGAGCACGCCACTCGGAGCGGGCAGTGTTTTATGGTGAGTTAATATGAATGTGTACCTATATTTTTAACAAGTTGTGGTAACAGCAAGCTAATTTTACTGTTCAACATACAGTCTTTGATATGGAAGTGTGAGGGGTAACGTTATTCTGTGAAACATAGCCATAGCTAGCCGGTTAGATTTTTTGACAAAATGCCGCATCGTTAAATCCTTAGTTGTAAAACCAGCTATATCAGCAGCCTTTTTGAAATATGCTGTTTAAATTGTAAATTCATCACGTAATTATCGTATTCATTGTGGACGTTGCGTATTTCTAAATTCATACAAGCGCAGTATGTTTTAGTCCCTAGGGCTCGCACGTAAAATCTGCGGGAAATTAGTCTCGGCTAATGTAGAGTGAGTTGTGTGTGGAAAGTCTGCTGGCATATTTTAATTAGTCAGAAGAAGCGACTGGGGTAAGTTCCAGCACAGTCTGCGTGTGTCTTCTGTAATGTCTCTGTTAGAACCAGTATCGTTAAAAAAAAGAAGAAAAAAAAGAGCTTGATCAATATATATTTTTTTAAGTAAATGTAGGCCTATGACGTGCAATCTTTGCAAACAGCGACTGGGGAAAGGAGAAATGAATCGATTTCATGTTAAGCATTTTCTCGCCCTGAAAACCCATTACAAGTTGTTAAGACTAAAACTAATTTAGTATTAAGACAGTGGTCATGGGCCAGGTGTGCTCGAATAATTTTTTAGGCCAAATAATCGTTTTTGCTATATTCACAACAGCGCCATCTTTGATTTTTAACAGGAATGAAAGCGAGGCTGAGAGGGATAGACATAAGCATCTCTAAAAGCAGGTTGTACTGCTATTTACTGTGTTTTTTAATTGTTCTGCTGAAACAATGCAAATATATCTTCCCGAGAACTTTCAGTAGACAAAACTCCCCAGTCAATATGAGCTTTGGAAAAAGAGATCTGGGAGTTATACAGCTTTTTACAGCGGATCTCATTAAAACACGGTGAGTTTATCCTTCACAGCCTCGCTTTTATACCGGTCAAGCTAACAGATGACACCGATTTAAAAACGGATATGACCGGGGGGCGCGCAAAAGAGCCCTAAACCTTGGTTACCAATGAACACCAGAAAAGTCAGAAATGCTACTTTAGAAATATGAATTGTTATATACAGCACTGCCTACTGTTTAAATGTTAATGCCACTTTATGTATTATGGTCAAATTGTTTAGCTGCTAAAGGGGAGACAGCTTTAAAGGTCCTGCCAACTCTGCTTCCCCCATCCATCTACGGGAGAGGAGGAAAGGTCTTCAGACCCACCACAGAGGAGGCCCAGAGGTCATTTATTGACATGCAACCTGTAAGTTTTGCTTTAGTGTTTCTACTTTAATAAGGGTAGACGTTTGCACTGTTTAATATGCTTGATAACTATGAAAGTAATTTAGGGTTAGAAAATTTACTGTAAAGCTGCAATCCTCTCTGCCATCATCTCTGTTTGAAATATTAAATAGATTTTTGTTAGTTTTTAAAGCTACACCTATAATAAGTGTTTATATTCAGACTATTTTAGACTGGCGGAGGAGCACAGTGCCTGCGTGACTCGTCATAGATACCCTGGAAATCCAGAGTTCTCGCGAGAGCACAAGTTGAATTTGCTCAGCGAGTTACTCTGGCGTCGAGTAATGATGCTCATTAAATATGCCCTTGTATCCGAGCTGCAGCAATCACATCGGGTTATCTGATATAGGCGGGCCAGAGGCGAGATGACGACAGCGCTGTGACGTCGAAGTCATTAGTAAACATTGCAAGATGGCTATGGATGAACACCAGTTGTTTGAAACGGCTTTGGCTGCTACAATGAACGAGTTAGACTTGGCTTTTTATCTAAAAGAGGAACAGAATACGGCGCTCGAATCGTTCCTTTGCAAGAAGGGCGTTTTTGCTGTTTTTCCGACCGGATACGGCAAGAGACTAATCTACCAGTTAGCTCCGCAGGTAGCTAAGCGTATGGGGCTTGTTGTGATTGGTCGTAGTGTTATCCAATTGCGTGCAGTGAGATTTTCAAATGCATGCTTGGTGCCGCCCCTTGAGCTGGGCGATTTTCATTAGTCGATGCCAGACCATTAATCTTTCAGATTTAGGTCTGGTTTTCCAGGCTACGTCATAGACATAAAAAGAGAGAAGTAGCTCCGGTTACAATGTTCTTCCGCAAGACGTATGCAGTTCTGTTCATTAACCGCTAGAGCGCCAAAAGTTATGGATTGCAGCTTTAACCAACAAAAGTTATGGAAAGCTGCAATCTGTAACTTTATTTGGGATAAAAATTTACAAAAATCAGTTATTGAGCAAGTACATGAAAGATCAGTGTCCTTGCAGTGTCCCAGTCGCCTTACCTTCCCCTGATTCGCAACGGTATTTATAATTTGAGCTGTCGGGTCCAGTTTCACTGGAAATGTCTGTCTGTATACAAATAATATACAGTACAGCCATTATATCACATGTCAGAGTACTGGTGATGGTGCTGCGTTTGTAACTTGTTCTTACAGCAGTTATTTATAAATTAAACTTGTCATCCACATCAACAAAATAGCTTCAAGTACCCTGCAAGTTTATGTTTTTAAACAGAGATGGCAAAAGTTATGGATTGCAGCTTTAAAAAAAGCAAACAAACATAAATTCATATATGTTCATATATGCAATATCAAAATACATTTTTAATGTGAAACCAAACCTGTAAATGAGAAAACAAAATGAACTGTAAGTAAACAACCATGAACAAAGAACAGAAAATTTTTAGCCGAAGAATAACATTTAAATGAGAAAACTATTGGACTTTATCACAGTACGCGTCGTCACATCCGGCTCTGATTAGTAGTGTAAAGGAATTTCCGCCTGGATTATTGTCAATGGACAGGCGCCAGTTTTGAGAGGAAAATTATACCCGTTTAGTTGAACTTAAGAATGATCGTCAATATTAAAACTTTAAAATCTTAGACTTACATGATACACCATGCATGTCATCTTTCATTTTATTGTGTAACATTATCTAAGCGAGGCGATCATCAGCGCTGCCAGTCAGGAGATTAACAAGCAGCTTTGTGGGTTTGTGAGTTTTAATGTTAAAGACACTATCAACATTACAGTAATATTTTGACTTTTATTGCCTAAATGTAGTACAAAGTACTCTTTTATTACTATCATTCAGTTTGCAAATACTGAATTTAAATAGACATTTTGTTTGGTTTTCACATTTGGTCATATTTGGTAATGTTTGCAACATTTTTTTTTTACTTCCACAAAAAAAGCTTAACTTGCATGTCAGTTATATTGCAACACTCTAAGTGATTGTGTGTAATCAACAGGTGGGGACCAGCTTGGTTGAATATTTACAAAATGAGATGACTGGAGAATGGGATGAGACGAGGTGGACACGTCAGTTTTTTCTGGAGGCTGTTCATTTTTGTTTCAAAGCTTTTTTTTGTTTTTGTCAAATACACAAAGCAGTGTCTCCCCGCCTGGGAGTTTCTCCAGCATGCCATGTATCAAATTAATGGAAAAGAGATTTGAGGACAACAGTTGTTTCAGGCTCACGTGATATTTAGTCGCATTTTAAATGTTTGTTGCTGTTCTTAATAAATCAACACATCTTAATAAATGAAATCGTAATCGTATAAGAGTTCAAATGAGTTGCTTAATGACTTTTAAAGGTGCATTGTGTAATATTTAGGAGGATCTGTTGACAGAAATGCAATATAGGCTACATAACTATGTTTTCAGTGGTGTAAACACTTAATGAATCGTAATACAACAAATATTTGTTACTAATTTTATTAAGGCAATGAGACACGAAATAACCCAGCACATGGAGTAAGACTTAACCTAGCAAGAGGGTTAATTTTGCCCACTGGTTGGGTCAAACGAATGACCCAGAAATATGGGTTAAATGGTAAAACCCAGCACTTGGGTCAAACCAACCCAGCGCGTGTTCTGTCCAATAGTGACCCAGCGGTGTGGTTAAGGTTGGGTTATTTTTTAACCCATCAGTTTTTAGATTGCAGAAAGTTTTGGAATATTTTTCCACTCCCCAAATTAGTCACTACCAAAACACAATAATATCTAATTTCATAAGAACGCTTATATAGACCTATAGTCTACCTTGTAAATATATGTTTTGTATTTTATTAAAAAGTGTTAGGTAAATCAATAACGATTACAATTTTAACAATATTTCAAGTATTTATTTATGAGGCATAAAGTTGATAATACTGATTTCAAAGTTAAGGATTCATTAGTTTGAATATACTATGAACCAAACATATAACATTGATAATTCAATATACTTTATTTTTGACAAAACATCCCATGTTTTGGTCGTGACTGCACATTGTCGGTAGTGACAGTAATGTTTTGGTAGCGACTACATCACATTACAGAACTTTAACTCACATACTAAAACAATAATAAAACATACTAAAATACTAATGATTTGCATAACTGTACTAACATTTTGTTTATTTCCGCCAAACAAAGGATTATGTTTTTTTTTTTTTGTCATTACCAAAACAATGACGTCACAACCGAAACTCACGTGTTTCAGTCGTGACTGTTTCGGTAGTGACAATTTTAGATAATTTAGAGGCTAGCTCATAGATGCTAATCAGCACAATGTTAGCTAATATAGTTCTGAACAGTTGTACACACATAAAAACTAAATTTTATGGAATAACACCCAAAAAAAGTTTGCTTAATTGCAGAAAAAAGGTGTTCGGTAGTGACGTTCCTTTAAAGATTTTCAGACTTTTGAACACAATCTACCTCAAAATGATTGGACCTTTTTATATTCAACTGCATTTTTGGAAGTGAACTGGAAAATCTCCAAGGTAGGATATCTTGAAGTTGCAAAAAATAAATAATACTGAATTTATTCAACTTTATTTATTTTATTTAAGGTTGGTAGGTAACTTCAAAGTATCAAGGAACATGTTTTAGATGTAGTAAATCATTTTTAGAAGAGTAAAAGTACATGTTTCCCACAATGAAAATACTGTACTGGGATTATAGTACATATATTTAAAGACAGAGAAAGAGACTAAATCAAGATTAGAAAATGATTTTAAAAACATTTCAGAAGAATGAATAAACACAGGTGGCTGGCTGCAGTGTCACGCCAGTCTGGCTTTCTTCATGTCATGTTTAAAAATGCATGAAGGCCTTTTGCACAGATGTTTTTTTTTTTGTATGTTATCATCACCTCCTAGACATAATTAATGTTCATCCCTTACCACCGCCTAACAGCAAAATTTATATTTCAGTACTAATCCCGTCAGACGTCAATCAACCGTTTCACGAAAAGAAATTGGAATGATTGTCACCTCGATAGACAGACAGACCTTTGAAACACATCTGAGGTGACAGACACCCAGGGACAAAGAGAGCACTTCTAGACCGTTAGAATGATGCAGAAAGTGACGGCCAGTGTATAATTTAGCTGACTTGTCCATCACCGGGCTGCGATCAGGGCAATGTGGGGCCAAGGCCTTGTCTTTTTTTTTCTTTTGTTATCTGACTGACTTGCTTCTTAGAACTTGTCTTCCACTGTCACACATGTACAAGCCAGCCCAGTGAAAACATGTCTTCACAATGTTAGAGAAGCTCTCCTGGCGACTGAAGGTGTCTCAGCTGAGGTGCAACCGCTCAAAGCTATTTTCAACTATTTTTGAAGGTGAGGCACCTTTGGATCTGCTGGAGATCAATACAGAGCGGAGCAGAGGGGATATCGATAGAAGAGGTTATTTTAAAGCCAAGAATATCAGAAAACGGATCTGTATCTGGGGCAGGCTATACATGTGGAGCACATGTGCAAACAAACGCACATCAAAACCTGAAGTGTGACATACTGTATATACACAAACACACACAAACATGGAGAAAAAAGAAAAACTCTGAAGCTAGTTGTAAACAACCCTGACCTCTTACAGTGTTAACTCTGTCAGAAACACAGAAAATTTGGATTTACTGCACAGCTTGACTGCAAGCTTACACAGTAACAGGTCAACTCAAACAGTCATTATTTAGCGTGCTCATATTGTATTTTATGTATGATAGGAACAATGTGTTTATTCTGTTGTAATGTTTTAGGTCCGACGAAGATGATAGAGATGCAAAAGGTTCCAAAACAAATGTATTTATTAAATAAAAACAAACTTAGGTAATCCACAGCTATGAAGGCAGCGTAACAGTGTGTAACACAAGAACAATGCCAGACAAAGAACGGAATGAAATGAGGAACTTAAATACACAGAAGGTGAATGAACTCAATGATGAACAGGTGACAACTAATTAATCACAGACCATGGTAAATGAAAAAGGGAAATGGAACAAAGGAAAACAAACTAAAAGTCCATGAAAACAAAACAAACAGGCAGTCTGTGACAACTGTACATTTCATTTTAAATACATGCTCTTGACAGAATCTTTTTTTATATATATTTTTTAAAGTTGCATGTAAGAAAATGTTATGCTTGAGTTAAAGTGGAAATCATGGTTTTTGGACATGGTTCCAAAGAAAGGCACTTAATTGTATTGAATTAAAAGTATATGTAAAAAAAAAAAAAAAAAAAAAAATACTTGCAGATCATAACATTAAAGGACTACTTCACACGCTTAAAGGGATACGTCAGGGTTTAGCATTAAGCTTTGTATTAGTAGAAAACCTGTAGTATTTTTGAATTACCGAGCTTTCCACCCTCATATCCCCCTGAGACGAGAGATTTATGTATTTTTTGTCTGGAAAAAATCCTCAGATGACGCAAAAATCGTCACATTGGTGTCTCACAGTGGATTCAAACCCGGTTCTCTCACACCAAAGGCATGTGTCTTATCCATTGCGCCACCACCACCCTTGCACATTCATCGAAATACACATTCATCTTTCCAGAGGTGAAGTATCCCTTTAAGTACACTTTTAAAAATGTTAACACTTTCTTTTTTACTTTAAAGTTATTTTAAATTATTGTTTTAATAATCTTTGTTAATGCTTTAAAGAAGTACACTTATTTTGATGTGCTGACTAAATTACCCAGACAGCAACATAGAGTCGGCCCAGATTCGGCCCACATCTGGTACGTATTGAATCCACGTGTACCAAATGTGGGCCGGATCTGGGCCGACACAGTGTTGCTGTCTGGGAAAGCACATATAAAGTACTTATAATTTTAACTCTAATGTTCTATTCAATTTTTCATTTAAATTTTATATATTTTAAATGAATATTGAAACTACATCATTACAAATGTGTAATAGCAAATATATTTAAATACATGATATAAATGTTTCAATAGAAATTACATTAAAATCTATTCTATTTTATGATAAGTGCTTCTTCTTCTTCTTCTTCTTATCTAACACAATCCTGAGATTTATTTGCCACAAGTTTGCAGCCTTCTCCTCATTATATAAGTTATGGTTTTCCTCACTAAATGATGCATATACATGCAACTTCTCTGATTTGAATATACTCATAAATTTAGCTGTGGCGCAGCATACAAATGAGACCATAGAAATGTATTTTTAATCTCTGTCGGGACATAATGAAGGATTTAATTCCAGGAATGAAGACTTTGCAATTACAAAATGTCTTAATATAGAATCTCAAATTTACATAAAAACTTGACTACAGTTTTTCACGTGTACACAATTTCATGTAGGACCATTAAAGGGACAATGTGTAGTTTTTTTAAGTATTTTACTATCTAAAATCAATATTTTTATTTTTATTCAAATATGTCCTCAATGGTGTACAAATACCTCTGCCAATGATCTGACTTATCCTCGTAAACAAAGAATTTATTATCTTTATTTACATGGGACGGGTAGGTCCACGGAGGCTTCCATGTCGTTCCTCCATCTTGAAAAACTATAATAGCAGAGAGGGACAAAAATTACTAGGCCAACGTTTTCGTTCAGAGCCAGCATCACGTGACTGAACCGGACAAGAAGATTTGAGAGACGCTTGTCACTGCCCCGGCAAGTTTAAAAGGCTGCACTGCACGGTTATTTATAATAGAGGACCATACTTATGTGGAGCCACAGGACCGGAGATTGCAAAAAACAAGGGTTAATGTCGGGATAGCTTTTTCCAGTTGGAAAGAGTTGATGCAGGAGAAAGCTTTCAAAAGGGACGCTGAAGTTGCCTGCTTTCTTCTCGACAGGTAAGTCAATGTTACGGTCTAAATTACAAGCTTTTTTTCATTGCTTTGGCTTCTCTGCCTTTGGAAACTTTCAATTCTATCAAACATCCGTTTGTTCGTTGTGTCAAGTTGCAGTTTGTTTGAAGTAACAAACCTGTTCACCAGAAGGAAAACTCGATGAAGTGCTATTAGAAGACATCCTGTCATAGCTTTTTGGTACATAACGGCTACCGTAGAAGCAACACGCATTTGAAAAAGCGAGGCGCTGTAGAGCACTATTCGTTTGAATGCAAAATACAATTTCACCGCTAGATGGGAGAAATTCCTTCACATTGTCCCTTTAAGGACCATTGACTTTTTTATCGTTTTTCTTGATATAACTGTGTCTAAACCAGCAAGACAGCTTTTTACCAACACTTTGAATACTAACTATGAAAAAGGCTGGTATTTTACCTGTGGCAAAACATGAATAAGCACATACATTTTAAGATACAGCGAAGTATATGCATTTTGCTGTTGCCAGCAAGTTCAATGAACACGTTTTTGAAGACAGCAAGAATACATTATTGATGTAAACTTTGATTCATAATTTAAATGAACAATGTATTTTGATTGCTATGTGCTCTGTTATCCACGTTTTGCAAGTGGCAGCCTGGAGCCAAATCCATTACTGAGCAGGAGACATTATGATGTGGATTACCGCAGTGAAGCGTAGTGCTTGACCACTGTCCATATTTATGTCAGCGCAAATTCAATCACAGACTAGTATCCCAATGCCTGCATGGAATCTGCAGCTGCACGATTTACACAGAACTCAACCAATTATTCACAAAATACAATGCACATCCTCATTCCTTAGGTGTTACTCTGTTAAATATCTTGGCTAAAGGAGCTGTTCAGCCACAACATCAGTTTAAAGGGCACAACACAGAAAGATAATTCATCATGGGTTTCCTTTGAAATTCTAATGGGTTTGAAGTTTTTGATGTATGAGTAAAATAAACTAAAAAATTGTATTACACAGTATTGGCACACCCATCCAAAATCATTCATAACCTGTGTCTGTCCTCATATATGTCCCCTTATTGGGAGATACACATGCTACTGTCACCTTATACACAGATTGTAAAAGCATCGCTTTCTTTAAAGTTAAAAAATATATTAATTTGTGTTCCGAAGATGAACGAAAGTCTTACGGGGAACAACATGAGGGTGAGTAATTACTGACAGAATTTTCATTTTTGGGTGAACTAACCCTTTAACTATTAGATCCTGTCTTCTGTCACGGGTGGTTAAAATACAAGTAGTGCATGAAGGAACCAGGACACAATCTATAACACACACAGGAAAACGCACACCAACATTAACTTAGACAGGACAAAGAACTGAACAGAACACATGGCTTATATACACAGGGACTAAAGTGTTAATTGACTGAACTACAGGCGATCCGAATGATAATCAAACAAGCAGAGAAACTTGGTAAACTGGCAGACAAGGAAGACAGAATCAAAACACAAAGAAACATGGCCAAAACAGAACACAACTCTGACACACTGGTTTGCTGTACAATTACTTACCATTACACATTTTTCTTCACTTTATTACTCTATTATTTACCTATCAGCTGCAAATTAAATCTGAACAAATATCTTAAGTTCACCTGCAAACTACATAAATCGGTGATACATATAAGACTACCAAAAGCAACCATTACCATCTGACCACTTTAAGACCTGATGATCACCAAAGCCGATGTTTCGCATCATCTAGGTCTGTTTGCCCAATTTTTTATGCGTTTTCGGATACAGACCTACATGGCCACTAGTCAGATACATGACCGACTTGAGCAATGATGATGTTGGCAGTCAGAGAGATCACTAATTGGTGAACCAGTGGACGAGAAGAATAGTGAAAGTGATGAAAGCGAGCATATGACAAAGTCAAGAGAGCACACAGAAAATGCTGTTTACATTTTTATCTTATCTGAGCATTTCAATGGTGAATATTTACATAAAAACATGGCCACCTGGAATTAAGAAAGTGAAGACCAACTGTTGCTGTGAATTCAAGCACAACATTTTTGCCCAGACACGACAGTTAATTGCTAGTACATTTTCTGGGCCTCCCTGTACTGTTTTTTAACATTGGCAAGTGAGGACCCTTGGGGGAGATTTTTACCCCAGTCTCTTCTGTCTCTCCGCTTTACTACCCACTAGTGATGCCCCTGAAACCAGGCACACCCCTGAAGCAGGCGATGCAAGGTGCAAGTCTGCTTCCATCACTGCCAGTTCTTTGATGTCGGTTTGGTGTGTCCCGGGTTTAATAGACAGTATCTGTGGCCAGTTGCATACTGCTTTGGCTAGCCACCTATATTTTTTCTTCAAGATTGGTCATTACTTTTTAATAATAATAATTCGTTACATTTATATAGCGCTTTTCTAGGTACTCAAAGAGCTTTACATGGAAGGGGGAATCTCCTCAACCACCACCAATGTGCAGCATCCACCTGGATGATGCGACGGCAGCCATATTGCGCCAGAACGCCCACCACACACCAGCTTACTGGTGGAGAGGAGACAGTGATGAAGCCAATCAGTATATGGGGATGATTAGGAGGCCATGATGGACAGAGGCCAAGGGGCAAATTTGGCCAGGATGCCGGGGTTACACCCCTACTCTTTTTTCGAAGGACATCCTGGAATTTTTAATGACCACAGAGAGTCAGGACCTCGGTTTAATGTTTCATCCGAATGACGGTACTCTTTGACAGTATAGTGTCCCCATCACTACACTGTGGTGTTAGGACCCACACAGACCACAGGGTGAGCACCCCCTACTGGCCTCACCTCTTCCAGCAGCAACCTAGTTTTCTCAGGAGGTCTCCCATCCAGGTCCTAACCAGGCTCAACCCTGCTTAGCTTCAGTGAGCAACCAGTCTTGGGCTACAGGGTGATATGGCTGCTGGCATGCTAAAGTAAAACTAAAGTAAAGTTATGAGGTAGATTGGTCTAATTTGAACCCGGACTTGGCTAATACTTGTAAACAAAACTAGTTTCTAAGACACAGTCTTAACATAGTGGCTGTTTTAATTCAACTGGCAGTTGGTTTAGGTCTTGAGGTAAATGGAGGCTTCAGAGCTGGTGGCGGAGGCAAGCCTGGACTATGGCCATGGTGCTAAGACTGAGGGGCTGGGTAATTTGGGCAGGGTAACTTGGGCAGACATGGCATGCACATAAGTGGCCAAGACAGAAAACTCAAGGACAGCCTTCCAGACAAGACTCAACAAAAGGAGCCTCCGTAACAGGAAGGCACTCATGGATAAGACGAGTGACTGAAAACTCAGGGACTGTAGGGGCCTTTTGCCAGTGTGTGGGTGCTAATGGATGCTCCCGGCGAGAGCTGATTCTTGGTTTGGGGAATGCGGTTCTCCTCCATTACACCCATCATGTAGGAAGAACCACTTAGGCATAGAGTTAATAAACTTGACTACTGACCATTCTACTTCTAGAAAACAATACTTTACTGGTTAATTTAATCCTATCCACAAAAATATATTTTAGGGCAATCAAATGCTATGAAGATAAGTGGGTAAAACACAAAAAAATATCCACATATATAGTTATTTCCTTGACAGGAAGAAAGGAGCTCCATTGCTGAGTTCATAATTAATTGATTATTCTGTAACATCAGGCACAATAAAGATAATAGAGAGGCCCAATTGCAGGACAGTTGCCCCAAACCAGAAGCCCCTATGTCCATCATGACATCCATCCATCCATCTTCTTCCGCTTATCCGAGGCCTGGTCACGGGGGCAGCAGTCTAAGCAGAGATGCCCAGACTTCCCTCTCCCTAGACACTTCCTCTAGCTCTTCCGAGGGGACACCGAGGCGTTCCCAAGCCAGCCGGGAGACATAGTCCCACCCCCATCATGGCATTTGCTGCTAATTCTAATTAAGAAGTTGTCTCATTATGACAACTGTAGAAATTGTGTCCCATCAGAAGGCAAACCAAAGTAGAGCAACAAAGCAACAAAGCAGAGATAAAACATACCCATTGTGATCTGTCTAAAGGGAACAAAAAATGCCTTAAAGACCTTGTTTGACCAGTGATGCTATGGTCTTTAAAGGGTCACTGAAGCGAAATAATTAAAGCATCTCCCAAGGTAAAACGAAATGGATTTGATCATAATGCTGAGCCACTGGCGCAAGGATTGTTTAGATCAGTTGCTGACTCAACCGCCTGCTATTATCCCGACTGTTTTGCAACCAGAGGCCTGGAGATTAAGACAGAGTGTGGATCCTAATACTTGATATTCAGTTTATGTAAATTTACTTTTTTCCGAAGCATGATCTCTTGAATTATTCATCCGCTGAATCTATTGAAATTTGGGTATATTAGATTTTTAGACAAAAGTGTTGTATGTAAATAAACCTTTCCTACAAAAAAAGTTCCTACAAGCTGTGAGGTTATTTATTATGTCCGATATTTTTATGGCAGCAAAGCATTTTGATATAGATGCCCAAATGCAACCACCTAATTAAATGCCTGGATAAAGTAGTGTCTAATTTCTGTTCTAAACACTTGAGTTTATTTGAAGCTTGAGCAATTGTCATAGAATGAATAGTTTGCTATGAGGAGCAGCAATAATTTGAAATCATTCTCTTTGTTTTCCTACAATCTGCCAATGGCGATTCAACACATCCGCAGTTCAGCATCACAGCATGCACAATCAGAAAGCACAGGCATTAAACACATGGTCTAATCAGTAAAGGATCTTCAAAGGCATGAAATTAAAGTGCTGTTGAGATGAGAAGAGTGGTCTGCGCTCGGCAGACCTCTATATTTGAGGGGTTGGATAGGAAGGTTGATGTATTTTCACTGGCTGTGGTTTATAGTGGTTGGAGAATGTCTGAGTTCATAAGTTAGATGTACTTAAGGTTACTTTAGCTTTCATTCTCTGTCCTTACAGTGAGCTTTCTTAGGCCTTTGGGATGTGAAGGCTTCTCTTGATGGTTCATTGCTTGTCTAATTAAAACTGTTGGTGCATGGTTCTCTGCTTCATGGGAGGAAACAGACTTAAAGGCTGGCGTTGTAAAAATTTGATTATACTAAACTTGGTAGAATGTCATTTATTATGCATCAAAGGTTCTAAAGTAATTCACAATTTAGAGTAAATCTACACTTATAGATTAATTGGTACTTCATAAATAAAGAAAGCAACACATACTCATATCCAGGGTTTTTCTTGAATGATGTATGTCATAAATGCAATTTTCTAAATGTTCTGTTTATACAAACTGTGTCTCACAGAAAACAAACTCACACGGCAAGTGTATTTTATATGCTACGAGTCTTATGATAAACTATTTTGAAAATTATGATCAAATGCTAAATTAAAGGTGAAGTGTGCAATTTCTCAAGCAGCACCAAATGAAAAATAGTGATGGTTTTTCAAAGTGGTTGCCTGAATGACCTGCCCAAATCTCAACCTGTTGTTTGAGACAGTTTTTCTAGGATGATTGTTATGCTTAAACAACATTTTTTTTTTTTTTATCTACATTGATACTAATAAGAAATGTTACTTGAACATCAAATCAGCATATCGGAATGATTTCTGAAGGATAATGTGACACTGAAGACTGGAGCAATGATGTGGAAAATCCAGCTTTGCATCACAGGAATAAATTGCATTTGAACATATATTCGAATAGAAAACCATTACATTGTAATACTATTTCACTGTACTATTTGTACTATATTTTTGATTAAATAAATGCAGGATTGATGAGCACAAGAGACTTCTTTCAAAAAAATACAAAAAAAAAAAAATTAAAAAAAAATTAAACTACAGACCCCAAACTTTTTAACAGTAATTCAAAATGTTGTTTATTATTACAACAATATTATTCACAGAATTGTTATTGGTGAACCCTGACAATGATATATAGTACTAGGCTAGATGGTTCCAAAAGCATTGCCATGCTTACAACATTTTTGAAAATTGTATTATGTTTTATGTATTTTTGAATTTATTATTTGATAAAATCCTTGAAATGTACTGTATGAAAGTAAGCATAATCATTTCGCTTTTTTTATTTATTTATATAGTTAGGCTGAAAGGAACTAACCTAAATATTACAGATTTTCTCTAAAATGTACCACCCAGTTGCACTGGAATGTTTTAAATTATTCCAAACATGATATATAATTCACTCTGAAAATTATATATTGATTACTAACATTGTTAGTAATGTAGGTTACCCCATCCTAGTAGATGAGGAGAGACAGAGAGAGAGGAAAGTGGAGGGAGAAGGAAAAAGCGAATGAGAAGGACTATTTAGTTGGGAGCTCTCACACAGTCCTTTTACTGAGTGGTACTAGTTTCCTATGAAACCTCTTGAGCCCTAGAGACTGCAGTAAAGAATAGCTGTTTACATCGTTAAGTCAAGTCAAGTTTATTTGTATAGCGCTTTTCACAATACAGATTGTATCAAAGCAGCTTCACAGTATTAAATTAAAATAATACAACAAAGTTTGTTTCAAGAGGAATTTATTGATTGATACAATTAAATTAAATATCCCCAAAATATCCCCAACTGAGCAAGCCAAAGGCAACATCACTGATTGAAGTCCATTCCTAATTTATTATAATTCATTACCATGAGTGTGGAGTACAAAATCCATTACCTCCACAGGACAGAGTTCACGGTTCGAAAGGCATCTTTCTTTATTGATGATCATTCAGATTTTTTTCATTCAAAGGTTTGCGGTCAATTATTTATTTATTTATTTATTTATTTATTCTCAACAAAGAGACCCACTGAATTGGTCTAAAGTGACTGTGAAGACATGATGTTGCCAAAGAGTTATTTTTCAAATAATTTCTGTTCTTTTGAACTTTCTATACATCAAAGAATCCTTAAAAAAGTATCACGGTTTCCACAAAAATATTACGCTGCACAACTGTTTTCAGCATTGATAACAACAACAACAACAACAACGATAACAATAAAAATCATAATAATAATAATAATTAATTTTCTTGAACAGCAAATCAGCATATAGGAATGATTTCTGAAGGATCATGAAAGACTGGTAGCCTGGCAAGCCAGACCTACATCAAGATGTTAGGTCTGGCAACTCACCATTAGCACGGCTCAATCCGAGGCACGGGATAAACGGTTGTCTCTCAAAATCCCTCTGCACGCAATAGGACAGCGCTACAACCAATCAGAGCAACGAAGTCGGCAAAACTCCGAAAACATCTTCCTTTTTTATAAATGACTTAAGTGCCGTTCTTTGCTCTTTTCTCAAAGAAAAGCTTAACTCCAAGTTCTCCAGAGTCGCGGCCAAAGCCGATTCGAAAGACCGCTGTTCGCCAGCAGCAGCAGCCATTCTTTGTTTTCAAGTAGCAGGGAACCGTCGCAACTCTGTCGTCATTATGTTAAGCCCGCCCCGCCTACTCTATACACGATGTGATTGGCTTGACCTGAGTTTGGTTTTTCCAGCTCGAAAGTCAACGGAGAGTTGCTAGACCACACTGGCTGCAAAATAAATGTTGCTGCCGCTAGGGTGCGTCTAGATTTCTAGGCTAGAATACTGGAGTAATGATGCTTAAAATGTAGCTTTGCATCACAGGAATAAATTACATTTTTTAAATATATTTGTGTAAAAAAAAAAAAAAAAACCTTTAGTGAGCTTAAGGCTCAATCCCAATTCACCCCTTGCCCCTACCCCTTGTTTTCGAGTGTACCCCTTGGCCCTTAAAACAGAGTTACAATGGCAAAGGGGTTGAAATATTCCCCTACAAAATGGAACAACCCTTCATGAGCCCGATACATCGTCAGTCGTCGACGATGGCTCTGACGTTACGGAAGCGACGAGTTTTTACAGGATGTCTCCATGACAACGACTGACAACGATACCAATATGCCGTCCTCCGCTGTGACAGTCTCTGTCGTATGGGCTGTAAACATCTTTCTGCACTTTCTGCACTTGTCTACCGCAACTCGGACAAGAAAACGGAGACGTCTTCAACGCCTCCGTTTTCTTGTCCGAGTTGCGGTAGACAAGTGCAGAAAGTGCAGGATGGTATGCAGTCTATGGTATGCAGGATGGACAGCAAACATATTAACATATTTTTTTGCAATTAGCCTAGCTAGATTGTGTGACATGTTTGCTGGTCTGATAAGATGGAATACCGTGAACAGAGATGGGCATAAATACATGGACATTTATTTAAAATACAAATACAAAATACTGTCTGGAAAATATATATTTAAATACAAATACAGTATTTTGTATTTTGAAAATACACTAAATACATGTGAAATTGGCCATCCAGTGCAGGTATAGGTCACAGTGAATGAAGAAACTACATAGGCCTATTGCTGGCCATTACAAATAAACTTGTGCAAAATAGCAGCCATTTATATACTTATTTCTGACCAGGCTACAATGTAGTCGATTACTTGTGGTGAACTATTAATTTATTAAAATATAAAATATAACTATTAAAAATTCATACTGTGTGTAAAACTGTGGGAACCTTTTCTGCTGTCTAGCAAAGAAGAATATGACCCAAAATCTTAATTTTACTTCACAGTAACAATATATATCATGGTTACACAATTCTCAATATCGGTTTTGATACAACAGCAAAAATGTCAAACTCTGTTGAGGCTTTTTTTTTTTAAAACAAAAAAACATTTAAAACAATGTTTTAAATACATGTATCTGAAATACTGCCCATCCCTGACCGTGAACATGTACTGTTTTGTTGGCTGCTATAAACGTATATAACTAACGTTATTCATATGAGGAGATGCAAAATTTAAACGATTTTCCTGCAGTTTTAACTAGTAGAGATCCTTCTTTTAAAACTAATGACGTGAACTTAATTCCTTTTCTCAGACTGGTCATCCTAGGTCATACTGCAGACTCAACAACAACATGCCCATCCTGAGTTTGTGGTTTAATGTAGAGGCTGAGCTGAAGCAGGACTTTCGCCTCAGGAGAAGAGCCATGCATGGTCTGCAGAGGCTCCTACAGAGGGAACAGGACCATGGCTGGGGTAACAACCTGGAAGTCCTGATCTACGTTTACTGGCTGGCTCATGGACTGTCCTACTCAGTTGTATCCGGGGTTTTCAATGTGCCCAAGTCTACAGTCCATCGCATCATCCACAGAGTTGCACGAAATATAATGACCAACCTGAAGCGAGCCATTTCTTTCCCATTGGCAGGAGAGCTTCATGCAGTTGGTCAAGGATTTGTCCAGCTATCAGGAAGCTCTGCATTCAGCAATGTTGTGGGAGCAATAGATGGCAGCCATGTCAGAATTAAACCTCCTCAACAGTACAGATTAGACTACCTGAATTACAAAGGATTCTATTCACTAAACATGCAAGCAATATGTGAATCTAATGGCAGGTTTCTAGATATCTTTGTCGGTTACCCAGGATCAGTTCATGACACACGCATCATGAAGAACAGCAGCTTTTACAGGGCAAGACAGTATCCTCCCACAGGTTACATCCTTCTGGGTGATGGTGGCTATCCCTGTTTGGACACACCTGTCTGCCTAATCACAGTTTACAAGGAGCCAGTCAATGGGCAAATACAAGGGCGCTTCAATTATTATCATGCCAGGGCCCGCAGCATAATCGAAAGAGCTTTTGGGAAGATGAAAACCAGATGGAGGTCTACCCTTTTCAGAGCCTTGGAGGTTAAACCCAAATTTGCACCTCTGGTTATTGCGTCCTGTGCATTTCTACACAATGTGTGTCTAGATAATGAGGACTTGCTGGAGCCAGATGAAGATGCAGATTTGGACATCCTTGAACCCCAACCACCCCGTGAGCCCCTAGCGGTTAACGAGAGCTCTGGGAAGCTACAAGGGACAGACTGGCTGCCCTGGTCTCAGGCCATGTGCAAGACCCTTAAGGATGTCTGTACTGTGTATATAGTTTGTTAGCTATGTGAAAAATGGCTATTTGCCATTGTATTTTTTGTTGCTGATGCTGCTTATGGATGTGAATATGTGATTTTACAATGTTTTTACAAATTATTTTTATACTAATAGCACAGATAGTTTGCATGCTATTTGTTTACAAAATCTTTTTATTGACAATATTGCACTTTCTTACTATATATATATATATATATATATATATATATATATATATATACAGTATATATATGTGTGTGTGTGTATAAATACATACACAATACACAAATGACTTATTACCAAAGTTGTTTTGCAGAACTTTTGCACTTCAGAAAGCGGTTCTCATTTTCTGATCGGAAACAGATGATTCGTCTGGTTTCCTGATGTGGAGTCCCTGGAATGATTGGAAGTAGACATTGTTGAGAATAACGGTTGCCAGTGCTTGCCTTTTCTCCATACTGTGACAATAATGGTTACTGTAAGAGCCAATTTAATATTTCAATAATTTGTATATTAGCCTAGTATTGTTTGTTTGGAGTGTTGATTTTTCAAGCACTAACTGAATGTATCATATTTGTATCTTTCTTTGAATTCTGATATTTCCTTTGTTTTCTGATGTATAATTTCTGTTCTGTTTCTTTAATGGTTACGCCCCCTGGGGTGTGGAATATTGAACTTGAAAAAGTTTGTGCACAGAAAAAAGGAGAAACAGTTTTCTTACCGTTTGGTCTGTCATTTAAGGATAAAACTTAACAAGTAATTGTAAGTAAAGGTTTTGTAATTTTATGTTTTGATTCAACTCGCACTTGTTTACGGATTTTTGACTGACTTCTGTGACGAGTGAGAACAATTCTTCCTGCTAATACCAGTGAAGTAAACCTAGGACTTTACATTTACATTAAACTTATATCACACATCAAACTTAACAACTCACCAATTAAACATTAAAAACATAGCTTCATTGACGTTATTGAATTGGGATTGAGCATAAGAGACATTTTTCCAAAACATTAAAAGAATCTTACCAACCCCAAACTTTTGAATGGTATAGCTGATTATGCTTTAGAGATTTTATACACTCAACAACATGCATGTTTAAACAAGTTCACAAGATGCAGCTCTAACTAGTTACCTCCATGGGTGTTGTTATGCACTTTATTGCTAATAGGCTTTGGGAGTTTGGCTGTATACTGAAGAGAATATGTTTACTGAAGAGAATATGTTTTGTGAATAAAGAAAGCCATGATGATCCTGTTAGTGGATACTAATATGCTGAGGCAAGCATTATAGGAGGCTGTAGGTCTGGTCATGCCTGTAGGCATGAAGAGTCCACTGGGTTATTCTTTCACAAACATTAATGAACAATTACATCGACAGACCATGAAGAAACCTTCATCCACCACTGTTGCTTGAAGACACGTAAGGATAGTGGCCACTCAGCGTTTTGACACTGGAACAGAAATGTACTGACATAGCCTACTTTAGTGAAATATATTGCTGAACTAATCTGCTCAATTCAGCATGGCACTTGATGGCAATATATTTAAGTTCTTGTTTCTTGATACCTCTGGGGATATTTTGCCTCCTGTACTAGCAGTGAATTTTAAAAACTTGACTTTCATTAGTCCAAATCATTAATACAAACAGTAAAAAAAAAAAAAAAAAGAAGATATGTTATATGTTACATACTAGAAAAACACTGCAACAATATATTTTTTATTATACAAGTGTCTCTGGATCTATGTATATTTGATCATTTATGAATCAGTGTATAATGGATTATGAGGATGCACACTGAAAAAGCAAATGCATGACATAAGTAATTATATACATTCAAAATAATATAAATGTTCTCATTATATCTTTATAAATATATTAATAGTAATACTTATAATGAATTATAGCCCTATTTATACTTATTTATAAGCATGGACTTCATAGAAAGTTTTGAAAGTACTTCAAAATTTCATGTTTAACTCAATGTGTTACTTGCCATTTCTTTGCTATTATTTGTTAAATTTACTTGCAATTTCTGAGTGAAATTTGTAAATCCTCGACAATATATTTTTTTCATTTTATACACATGTTGCTGATTTGAGACATTGGGCCCTATCTTGCACCCAGCACAATTGACTTTGTACAGCGACGCATGTTCCATTCCTATTTTGCACCCGAAGCACAGTGGACTATTCCCTCGACAGACCCACGTCGGTAAATTAGGGAATGAACTTGCGCTCCTGGGGGCGGTTCAGCGAAAAGAGGAGGGGTGTTCCAGCGCAAACGTTCCCTGATGCTATTTTGCAGTTCCAGAAAACAATTCCGCCACAGACCAGGAAAAACCTAGTCTAAATGTTGGAGATGCTATTGGCTGCATTGGGCGCATGCTTGGCCATAATGTAGCGTGTGCATACACTTTGCTTCTCTCATCTACACACAGACGCAGCAGTTGACATTTTTGCAAACCATACATAATTACAAAGAAAAATATTCTACATGAGGAAAATCATTGTGGTGTCCATGAAGTTGTGAAAAAATAGGCATAAATCTAGCTTACACATTTACTCAAATTATTATACGCCTGTTTAACCGAAGCTAATTTGGGTGTGTTTCTCCATCCCCATTCAATGTCACTTCTCTGTGTTTTACGTCCCTGACGAGAACGTCGGTCTCCTCGGCTGTGAACCGCTCCTGGCGTGCGCCTGGCAAATCCACCGTTAAAATAGCAATCTGCCATGGAACAAGCGTGCCTGCTCTTAAAGGGAATGTGAGATGTCGCTCTGATTGGTTTATTTCACGTTATGCCCAAACCACACCTATGAGTAATGAAGCTACTTCAGACCAACCCATTTTAGATTTGCGTCGGCCGCAAGAGTCATTTACCCCGCCGGTATAATAGCAACAGCGCCCGAGACCCGCCCACAAAGTTACTTGCGTTTCGCGTTTGATACTTGCGTTTCAGATCGTTAAAATAGGGCCCCTAGACTCAAATACATGTCGAAATAACTTTCAAAAGTAGAGGTAATTTTTTTTTTTTTGAGATGCGAAAGCTAGGTTACCATACCTCAGTTCTATGACGTATCAGCATAAAGCAAGCATCCTAAAGATTTTTTTTTTTTTTTTTTTTTTTTTTGCTTACACAGGGCTCAAGCCTGAGAAATTAGATATTGGGGTCTACTGAAGATGTCAGACTTAATTAGGTGCATCAGAATAAATGCTGTGTTGTTAGCACAAAAATAAGACTGTTTGGCCCAGAAAAAGCAGGAGGCAATCACTACCACCCTTCCATTACCATAAACTGTTTTGAATTATGCAAAGAAAGAAACATAATTAGTTCCTCTGGTGCAAAAGCAGAGACAGAGGTGGATATACTGTCCCACATCTTTGCAAACAGAAAAATAACTGCTCGTAAAAATAGACCGCTTTCATGTGTGTGTGTGTGCGTGTGTGTAATACACAGAAGTTCTCTGGTGCACCCAGAACAAAGTGTGGAACAATAAGACTTTCTTTTTTTTTTTTGGCTAGATCAAGGGGAATCATTTTTTAAGAAGCCTTACTTCATATACTGCTTTCTCTGATACATTAGTCATTGTACAAAGATCCCCAACCCCTCTTGTTTTGAAACAAAAGCTCCCTAAGCTTAACCCAGAAAAAAGGATGACAAGCATTAAGTTCTTTATTATTTGAATATAGAACAATGGTTTTGTTTGCCAGACTTGCACCTGGTTGCATCAGTTTTTGTTATGCCATCTGCAGTTCTTATCCTTTGCAGACCTCAAGGATGAGACCTTGATAGTCAGATCAGCATTTGGAAACTGTGTTTCACTTTGATGAAACATCACACCATGCAAAACAACGAAACACACTTCACTGTCTTAAACTTTAAATATAGTCTTTGTCCTGGTGAGGTGAGGTGAGATACCTGACAGTGTGTTGAAAGATCAGTGCCGAACAAGAGAGTCCATAAGGAAAAGGAAAATCTAATTTTGCCATTACATGGCATTAATGTGGGTTGCATTTAGTTTTGAAACACTTTTATACTTTTATATATTCACAAAGTTAAAATGTAATGTGGTTTACTTTTCAATCAATTAAAAAGTAATAGGTATAGGATATCTTTTGCAAATATCATTTAGTATATGTTTCTCTTTAGACATCTACAACAGCGGCACACATACAACTAATACAACATTCATTAAAATACATTAAAATATGCAAAATACAGAAAAGCAGATCTGCAAGATTTGAAAACAACAACTTTCCCAAAACTTAATGGACATAATCTTACATGCAAGACTAGTTTTCACATTTGTGTGACAATTGTTCACTCATGGGTGATAATTCAGTTGTTGAGCTGAATTAAATTGTATTATAGAATAAATGTGTTAACAGTTAAAAATAAATGGTCTTTAATATATTGAATTAATCATATGCATTAACATTCTAACTTTGACAGCATTTTATAAAAAGATAAAAGGATGAGTTGGTTTTATCATTTAGACATTCATTCTGGCAAGGACATAATATGGGCTTCCAAAATTGTCTCGTAAAATCAGGTTTTCAAGATGATACCTTTTGAACCTTTTGAAGTTCTCATGCACCTGAGGGATGAACACAGTGATGAAGAATGGTGGAGCTTTAGAAATGGTTTATATGCATGGAAATAATATGAAGTTCAAAAAAGTGAAAGGGGGTCATGAACACATTCTGTTTCTGGACTACATTAGTTGCTCAATATCTTTGTTGTTGTGTACAACTAGCAAGGACACCGCAACACAGAGACATATTGGGCCTAATTGATCAATCTAACGTAGAAATGAGCGCAAATCCCAGCACAGAAATCATCTCACGACAAAGTTCACATGTGATTCATGAAACATTTGTATGCTGCCAAACCCATCATACGAATGATCATATGTTGATAAATGTGGCGGCTCAAAACAATCGTCATTTGAATATCACGCTCAAAAAAATTCACGATTCAGAAGCCTTGCCCCTAGAGTTTACAACATGGAGAAAATAATCTAAATGAACAAAATGCTCTAATAACAATTCTCCACCAGTCACCAGTTCAGTTCTTGGTCCCCTCCTCTTCTCCATCTACACCACATCACTGGGACACATCATACAGGCACATGGTTTCTCCTACCACTGCTATGCTGATGACACACAGCTCTTCCTCTCATTTCAACCAGATGATCCCACAGTAGCTGCACGGATCTCAAGCTGTCTGGCGGACATCTCGACATGGATGAAGGAACATCACCTGCAGCTCAACCTGGCAAAGACTGAGCTTCTCGTCCTCCCTGCCAATCCGTCTCTGCAACACGACTTCACTATCCAGCTAGACTCATCATCAATCACCCCATCAAGGTCGGTCAGAAATCTTGGAGTAACCTTTGATGACCAGCTGACCTTCACAGATCACATTTCAAAGACAGCTCGATCATGCAGGTTTGCACTGCACAACATCAGGAAGATCAGACCTTTCCTAACTGAGCATGCAACACAACTTCTCGTCCAGGCCCTGGTCATTACTAGGCTTGACTACTGCAATGCTCTTCTGGCTGGACTTCCATCATGTGCAACTAAACCTCTACAAATGATTCAGAAGGCTGCAGCTCGTCTTGTCTTCAACGAGCCCAAGAGGGCCCACGTCACTCCTTTGTTCATCTCACTGCACTGGCTACCTCTCTCTGCTCGCATCAAGTTCAAGGCACTGACGCTTGCTTACAGATCTGTCACAGGCTCAGCTCCCTCCTACTTTCACTCACTCCTACAAGTCTACATCCCTACCAGAAGCCTTCGGTCGGTCAACGAGCGACGTCTCGTGGTCCCATCACAGAGAGCCACAAAATCACTTTCCAGAACATTCTCATTCACAGTTCCATGCTGGTGGAATGATCTCCCCACCGGCATCCGGAATGCAGAATCCATGACAACATTCAAAAAAGAGCTGAAAACTCTTCTCTTCCGTGAGCACTTAACCTCATAAAAAAAAAAAAAAAAAAAATATATATATATATTTTCCTGTAAATTCTCGCTTATCGGGCTTATGCTACTCTGAATAATGCCTGAACTTCGTATTTTGAGCACTTCTTGCGTTGTTTTTTGCCTCTTCACGATGACTTGCTTAATTTAGTCCCAATTTGTAAGTCGCTTTGGACAAAAGCGTCTGCTAAATGACTAAATGTAAATGTAAAATGTCACGTGAATGCTTCACTTTGCGTGTCGGAATGTTTGAACCCAGACCACTACTCTACTGGTTTTTGGAAGTTTAAGTCCATTTACTATTTTGTTATATATATATATATATATATATATATATATATATATATATATATATATATATATATATATATAAGCCTACAGCCTATGTTACATGATTTTACATATATTCTGCCATATAAACAGCATACAAACCATAAAATAATTAGACTGTTTGCTACACTGTTTATATAACTCTGTTGGTATTTTTATAATTATTAATAATTTAATTGTATATTTAAGATAAACTTTAATATGTGAATTATATTATAATTAGTAATAATTTAATTGTATATTTAAGATAAACTTTAATATGTGAATTATATTATCAGAAAACTGAACATTTAGCATTGTCAGGCTTTTATTTGTGCTTAATACATTAAACAACAGCGCTGCGCACTCGGGTTTATGCTGTTATAAATTTGACCTGCCACAAGATGGCGCTGTTTTCGACCATCCCTACACTGACTGAAGACGCCGGAGATGGAGACTCAAGGTAGTGATGGCAGTGTAATGGTGCGTTCACACCGGACGCGAATAGAGCATCAGGCGCGAGTGATTTCAATGTTAAGTCAATGCAAAGACGCGTTACGCGCGTAAAAAATTCCTGCGGCGCGGTAGACGCGAATACGCCTCATTCGCGCGTCAAGTTCGCGCGAATAGCGCGAATTGAGCATCTGGCGCGTTAATCGCGAATGATTTTATTAGTGCTTTTGTGCATTCACGCGTTTGACGCGAATTCGCGTCTGCCGCCCGAGTTGAAAAATCTGAACTTCTGCGTCAATTCGCGCCGCGTTAACCAATCAGGAGCCTGCTTGCTGCTGTCACGTGGTGAAGTGACAGTTTATAATGTTATTTTATGTTTGGCCTCAATAAATTATTTTGTAATATGACTAAAATGCACAACAAAGCAAATCTTTCACATAAAAACTCGATTTCAATATATGAGATATACTCATTTTGTATTGAATGCAATTTATTCCATATCTATATGAAACATTATTAATCTAATGTAAAGACAACAAATACAATTTAGTGTATACAAAGTAAAAAAAAAATCACAGGACAGGTTTCCCTTTTGGAGGCTGGCTCCATTTATTATCAAAACAAAAATAAATGACAGATTAGGTGGGTGCGGGCGAGGGTGAACCTCGCGCCGGGCTGTACAGCGCGGGCTCGTCAGGCAGCGACCACTCGAGGCCGAGGCCTTATTCGGCTTACGCTGTCCTCGTCAGCGTCCTCACCGTTAGGTCCACCAAACCTAGCTCCTGGACCAAATTGTGAAACTCCTGAAACCCTCCGGAGGGTCTGGTGGACCCGAGTACAGCGACGATGTCCCCTACGCAGCTGTTTCTGCTCTCCAGAGCATATACGAGCGGTGACTCTCTCGATTAATGCTAACGCTAATGCTCGATAAACATCGAAAAAAGAGGGCCGCCAACGGGTTTCGAAACTTTCGCCTCTGACGCGCGTAAATTTCGCTTCAAACTACGCGCAAATTAACACAAAGTGGTCAAGCGTATAACTAGATGCGGCAGGCGCAAATTTGACGCGCTATTCGCGTCCGGTGTGAACGCACAGTGAGTAATCCTCTTCCAATGAACGAGTCTAGACAGTGAACAGAGGTGAAGAGTGTGGCTGAGTCCCAATTCGCCTACTCATACTACGACCTAAAAGTATGTACTTTTTTTGTGATGAAAAAGTACATACTTTTGAGTGTGTAGCAAAAGACGTTCTGGGACATTCTTCGATGATGTCATGCAACGTAAACGAGAACGTGGTTGCCTAGTTACGCACACCGCGACTGTTAACAAAACATTTTACATTTCATTCATTCTTATATATCAATATAATTTTATTTACTATTCCCATCTTTTTTTCCACAATACATTTACAATGTGTTTTACCAAATTGAGGAGTGAAGCAGGGCGTCGTCGTAGATCAACCAAACGCAGATCGTTTGTGAGGCGGCTGGTTCTGACGTTCATGTGCAATGTGTGTAACGAAAGCTACTTATTTTCTGAGTTAAAATATTTAAAGTTTATAGTGAACCTATTGTTTAACGTATTTTATACTTAATCTTATACTTATGTATAATACTTAAAAATACCCAGATGAAAATGAACCATCCTTTTACTATAGTAAAAGTGTAGTAACCATGTTTCTTTGGTTGGACTGATAAAGTTAACATGTGTACAGCCACAGTATTACTACAAATAAGTCAGACAGAAACATCAAAAGAAATACATAAAAAAGACACTTGCATGACACTGTACTAGAGCCTTTTTATTTATTGTTTTGTAGCCTGCAATGAGGCGCTCAGTATCTTCATCGGACCCTACAAGATAAACACAGTACTTTTTTGGCACAACATAAACCCATTAATATTACGAGACAATAAAATATAACTTTAATTAGGGTTAAACATTTGAATTCTTACACTTAAAAACTGAGGGCGCATCTCCGCTGCTGCATCCGGCTGCCATGTTTACATCACCACCACAAAGCTCCTCCCTCCCGCACGCAATGGGTTGTGGGCAATATTAGCCGTTAGAGTGTGCATTGATCTGCACTTCGAATTCTAACCGGAAATAGTAGACCATCCGGGTATCTTTGGAATACTCATTTCAACATACTACGATTTGGGACGTATTAATTCTAGTTTCGCATACTATTTAGGACGGATAGTATGCGAATTGGGACTCAGCATGTGTCTTTATAGTGGTGGTGATGATAGTGATGATGAGGTTCAGGTGTGTGTGTGATCAGGAATGACGTGCAGGTGTGAACAGAGGAGAGTGATGGGAAGTGTAGTGCTGGAACCTGGCAGACTGACAGCAGAAGGTCTGGACTCTATCGCAGCTTTTATTGGCCAAGGACCGCTCAAGATGACGTTTGACTGACATGTAACGCAACCAATCTCAGTTCATTTTGTTCCGCGTCATGTTTAGGAGCGTGACAATATAATGTCGATAACAGACCGACGTGCATCTAATAAATTATTCATTCAAGAACATTGTGCAAGTTTACTGCATCAATGGAGCCTTGTGTTTTGTTGATCCTGGTAAGCGCTCATTGTCACAGTTGTAAACACAACGGCTTTCTTCTTCCACAAGGGGTTGTAGCGTCACAGCATTTGTTTCCAGATGGACCGATAAAGAACGCGACACTCACGTCTCCCGGACATCCAGTAGATTTCAACCAATCAGACCGCGACTTCGAAACTCCTGAAGTGTTTCCAGAAAAGTGTGCCATATGCATCAGACGTTCAGCCAACAGTCCGTGACGTCTGAGGCTGAGACTAGCAGACCTGGAACACATCACACATCAAGTAAAGGAGCATAAGGAATAGTTATTTTAAAGTAATGTCTAGAATGCAAATATATACATATCCAACATATACATATCCAACATATACATTGTCTCTAATGCTTAACAGTTTATTCTGACTGAATGTAAAATGTTTAGGAATATACTATGTTAAGTCCTTCAGTTATTAATTACTGAATTCTGAATGTACAAAGCAAAATTATTACTGGAGATGCTACATCCTGAGTCAGCCTGACAGTCTTTAATCTGTGATAACTGACACGATAAACAAACCAAAGCCTCAGAAATATAAATCCAAAGTAATAGCAAACCAATTGGCCCCAAAACCACCAAGATCACTTATTATTATTCCTGAAAAGGGCCAATATTTAGTTATTTGCCTATACACAAGGCAAAGGCTTGTGCAGAGTAAAAATCCTAATACTTTTTCTTCTACAGGTAGAAGTTCTTCTTACTTGAATACTTTTGTTAGCACCCAGACTAAAAAGCAATTATGAGAAACTTCCCACAGGTCCAGTTTAATTTCCGTCAGTCTGTCATAGTTCCAAAGTAAATTTAACCAGTCTGCGACTCAGACATGACAAGCAGTCTAGCAAGCTGTGTTTATTAACATTTATTAAAGTCCGCCCAACAGAGACTAACAGCTCATCTTTCTGACTAGGTGAGTTAATTACACTATTGCTAATGAACTCACTCAACTTGCTATAGTTGTGAGTCAATTGCAAGTCTGTTTCAACTGGTTCAATAGCACATATATATAACTACACAAACTGAAATCACACTTTTGCAGTAGCACATAAGTTTAGCCATCTGCTTTTGCATAATCATTTTTAGATGAGCTGTATAGCTTCAAACCAAGAAAACTGGCACCACTGTGGTTCACTTTGCTTTAAATGCAAGTCAGGGGGTGAAGCAGAGGGCCCTCTCACTGCACATAAACAGAGCAGTGTTTGTTTCGCTTCCCAGCCTGACCTTTGGAAAAGCATTTCGAGAGCTAATTGAATAAAGCCTAAATACTTTGTATTGCCAAAGCCCCAAAATCCCTACAGACAGCGCAATGCACAACCCTTGAATTATGCTGAAGACTTCCTTAATTGAATTTCTGCTGGGGCTTTAGTTCAATTCCATAGTTTTATCAAAGGAAACTTGCTCATTTCAAATAATTCAGTCTGTATGAGAGGCCAAATCTGAGCAGTGTCACTTTCTTCTCAATAGCAGGAACACTTTGTGACCTGCACACCTCGTACAGGAATAACCTCTACGCTCCAGCAGAGGCTGTCAAAAAGCATCTGGATCATGATGAACCCAATGCAAGAGCATTGTGTAACACACAAGCTGACAGATGGAGCACTTTGCATTTAAACAGCAGGTATTCCCTGTTAGTGATCATGCAATAATGTTAAGCATGACTTTTTGTATGTTGTTTGGCCTTATTAGGAATTCCACTGAGGAACTAGGAACAGCTTTGATAATTCTTGCATTGTTTGCAACCAAAAAGCTGAACACTATGTTTTTTTGCTTATATGGGGTTCAAAAGAAAGTCTGTGGTAAAGAAAGGTCAACCACAAGGTCAAGAATGTTCTCAGAAAATCACAGAGGCACCCCTCAAAGCTGCATTTACTTATATTGAACCCATTCAGAGTCTCTATCCAATACAGAGCCGTGAGGTGTGCAAGGGTCAAAAGGAACACTGTCAGACTCAGTTATGATTAATCGCAGTGGTTCCCAAAGTGGGGGTCGCGAGATGATTTCTTTTCAAAAAAGTGGAAACAATATATAGGCCCTATATATATTTTGTTGCAATTAATTTAACCCTTTCGCACGTACGATCACACCGGGGTAGATTTTCTGTTTGGCAAGTAAATCTCAAAAGGCTATCCGCCACACTGGCGGGTGAATGTTCATACCAAACTATGAAATTTTCAGCGCGCCCGCGCTCTTCTGCCTCTAAGAACGAGCAGAGGGAGAGAGACAGAGAGAGAGAGCGAGAGCCCCGGCCGCGCGCGCGCGCACTCACTATTCAGAGCGGCCCAGCGTCAAGCTTCCCCATACTTTTTGACAAGCGTCCTTGACAGGACGGCCAGAGCTTCTTTGTTTGCAGCTCAAGTCGGCGGCGGTGTGTACACAGTTAACGCTCTATCTGTTGACGGCGCTGAGGAAAAAGCTCCCGCCACTGGAAGAAGCGGTCGCCGCCCATTTGTGTCCTGCTGGCAGTTGGAAGGCTGCGCACCCATCTTAGCCGTGCAGAACGTCTTCAGCACTCGCGGATCGTGCATACTCCGCCGCTGGCCAGGCTGCTTCTGCTTTACACACCATGGCCGTTCTTTTCTCGAGAAAAGGAGTTTTCCCATAGCGTTCGCAACGCAATACTCGTTCCCTTATCTCTCAGGGAACCGAGGTTACGTTCTGCCTTCCCTTCCACATGAGTCAGGTAACAAAACTGACAAAAAAAATAATAATTTATTTCACCCCAATGATAGTAATATTTCATATATTTCTCACATTTTGATCAATATATATATCGATTTTTTTTATTATACATTTCAAATTTTGCTCTGGACATTTTTTTTACGTTTGTATTCAACATAATAGGCCTACCATATTATCTCAATTAAAAGTACTGAAATGAATGTATATGTGACAAAAAAAAAAGGCTGTTTATTATTTTGGCTGGTAAAAAATATGCTTGGCTGGTGGATTTTTTCATCTACCAGTCCCCGTGGCAGGTGAGCCAAAAAGTTAATTTCGGACACTGGGGTGGGCGAGGTGCAGGGTCGCGGGGCAGCAGCGCATTTAACATGGGGGTCGCGGGCTAAAAAGTTTGGGAACCCCTGATTTATGTACCACCTGTTTGATTTTAACATCTTGCGTGCAGCTAACTGAAAAAGCAATCCCATTGGATGAATTCGTCCAATCACATTTGCCATTTATCTGCCTCGACTTTCTAAAACGCACAGTACCTCAATCATGTTTTAGTATTTTTCTCTAAATGCACACGACATACAGTATATAAGCAGTCTCTATTTAATAAAATGCATAATGTGCTTGTATACAATAAATGAGAGTGCATGACAGGCTACTACAGCCCTCCAACCTCCCACCACATTTCCCTCTTATAACACTATGAACCACTATTGCTCCATTAATAATTGACTATGTACATTGCAAATACAATCTGGATCATACCTGCATTACTTTTATTTCGTGTAATTTACAACGTAACGGCGTTGCATGCTCGTAGTTTCTTTTGCACTTGATCAGTGAGGCGAATCGATACAGCGCGCGCCGCTCCCCCCAAACGATCCTGTACTGTAGGTGGAGCCTGAAACTGATCGTCCTCCTTGTGGTGGTAGTCAGTACTACTGGCCTGTCCCTCACAGGCTCAAACACGTAACCAAAATGACTCATTTTCGTGTGTATAGGACCTGCAGTTGCAGCTGCCATATACCTTCGCAGGTCCTACCATTCCAGTGACGTCATCAGAATTGCCACCTTTCTTATACTAACAAACGCAATTTTTGTGTTGCTTTTAAAAAAAGCTATATTGATATTTTTAATAATTTTTTTTAGTGTAATTTACTTTTAATTGTCATAAACAACACGTTATAAATTTTTTTTTTTCAGTTCAGTTCATCTTTAAGGTACAAATCTTGCATAGTGAGTGCAATTTTTAAGCATATTTTTTAGAAGTACATAAAACGTATACTGAAAGTATACTTTCTTATTTTTTCGTTTAAAAGAAGTATACTAATAGTACACTCGAACAAACTTTTTCTCATAAGAGGAGGTATGTGTATAACAGCGGTGTTCAATCCTGCCCCTGGATGGCTGCCATCTAGCAGAGTTTAGCTATAGCCCCAAATTAAACACGCCTGAACCAGGCAATCAAGGACCTCAGGATCACTAGAAACTTGGAGTGCCTGTAGCCTCTAGACCCTGCCCTTTCCATGACCAAATCGTTTTTGCACGTCCTGACATTCCCAGATCATGGAGGAAACATCTCCCCAAGTCATGATATTTCCCATGGACAACTAATGTCCCCATTTTAATATATTTGTATATAAAATTAATGCCAATCCGAGGTCTGAAGCACTGTGACTGTCTTTGGCTACAGCTTACAAACTCCTGAATAAGTAACAAGACTTTTTGTTTTGAGGCATCATTACTCAGATGTTTGGCTCAGTCATGGGCCCATAGGCTCATGGACCTCAGCCACTCAAAATCTCTAGGAGCATTGGATTTGTAGTCTCATATGATTCACGCTGACAGAAGGGGAAGCAAAGAAATGGATGTTTGGCATGTTTCCCAACCCTCTGCACGCTTCTTCAACTATCACAGCCACTGCAGCCCGACATGTCCAAGATTCTTGTCAGCTGCTGTAGTTATTGTACACGGGGGCCAAGCAAAGGAAGATGTTGACAGTGGATCTTAATAGTAGATGCATGGTGCATTGCACCACAATATCAATGAGAGATTGAGTCTCTGCTTGTGTTCCCTGCGACTGTCAGTAACAATGTGCTCTCACTCCTTCATACTGTCAGGGCTTTATACAAAAGGTTGAAAAAGCATCTAGTAGTTAACAAGTATTCAGCAGCGTTTCAGACTGTTGCACTCAAATACAAAACACAGGTGCTAATATCTCTTCGATTTATTGAACATGGTTTGTTAATTTGAAGCTGTATCAAATTACAGTTCACATTTGCTCAGCTCGAGGTCACTGGACGGCAACAAACTTTCAATGATGACCTCAGGGGGTCTGTTCATGAGCCAAAAACTGATTCAAAACACGATCTAATGACATGTCAGGCTGTCGCAGCATTTAAAGTACATTATTATGTGGTTACACAAAATGTATGCAGTTTACATGCACTTTAATTTGAAAAAGGCAATGTTTCATTGAGAGAAATATTTCAGTATGGTAAGAAGCATATTACGAGTAAATTTCAGTGTAGTTTTTCTTTGTGAACTTTGTTCATTTGAATGGTCTGAGATTAATATGCACCACCTTAAATCTGCAGTCTGCAGTTTTTCCTCTTTGTCGCCATCTCTGTTCGAAATCTGCAATTGCAGTTATTCGCGGAATTATCAACTTTACGTGGGTTGTGCCTCGGCACGGCACAGCGCGGATGAATCCAGTGTTTTGAGGAGAATGTGCTGCTGTCAATCACCGCACTGGTGTGGATACTGTCATTCGGAATCACAGATTCTACTTTTTGGAAGTATGACCAACATAAGAATTTTCACCGGAAAATGTCGTCTGAACAAGTAAGTAACATCCACTTTTGTTCTGACCAACTAAGGGAAAAAAAGCATTGCAGTAAATCACGCCGATTTAATCTAATGATTGCTTATCATATCAAGTCACCGTGCAAATTATACTTTGTTCTCAAATTTTAACAACATTAGCATTGATTGACTACATTTAATGCCCTTCCGATATTATCCTTGTTTTCGCATGGGCCGGTTGCAGTCTCTTTTTTTCTCCGAAGTCTTTCGCGTTTTACAACGGGTGAATCTTCAGTTGTCACTGGTGATTGTCGTTTGAACCTTTCTGGATCCGCCATCAAACTGATTTAATAAATTTAATTATATCAAGTGCTGTGAGAAAAGGCTATAAATCTCCACCTCTAACATCCTCACAAGCAATATAGCCTACTAGCCGAGACTCCTTTATGTGTACAGATGTGACGTAATGACGCAAAGAAATGCTCGAATTTCCCGCGGAAATCCACCAGTACCACTGGAATTAAAAACATTATTACAAGCTTCCCGTTTTGAATCGAGCTCAGGCAAGCAGAGAGTTTTGAAGACTGGCTGGTTATGTACTTGCTAAAAAAAATATTTTGGATCATTTTTAACCCAAAAAAGCTACGGACTGCAGCTTTAAGTCAATCAATTTCAATGTATTATATATTAAATACAATGGCCATATGTACCATATTACATGATTTGTAAACGAATATATTTTGGACTTTGCAACTTTGCATCATTAACCAGCTCCATATGTTTGGTTTTACTAATGTAATAAGCTTGCTCGGTGGCTCAGCTGGTACAGGATTGTACTTGTGATGTGGAGAGCTCGTATAAAAGACGAGTCACAATAAAAAAGTTCAACAAAAAAAGTTCAAAAACAAGCTAAAATGCCAAGGTTACGATTACGTTTTTATGTCACATTTGCTTTTGTCAACACTATCAGGTTTAGGCTTAGTGTATGTGCATGTCATTTTAAAATGGAGCATTGAGCTTTTTAGCGCCACTCACCGGACATTTCAATTCAGAACTGCTGTAAAACGTACAAACACCATTGTAATAAAACGTTGCCTTATTCACGTTCATCTGTAAAATACAAAACATGCTTTTAGCGCCACTTACTGGACATTTCACTTTGAAACTGTCGCGAAAAGTGCACAAAGCAACGTATTTTGTGTTTTGCAAAAAAGTTGTAACAGGTATGTTTTTCTAATGAGCCTGGGCTGGGAGATTCTATACACAAACCCAATCTTGACTAATTACTCTCAATGGATGCTCAAAACTAACAAGAGTCAATAAATGGGTAATATGGATGACTTTCTTTGAGAATGAAGGCCTCACATGCGCAGGAATGAGTCATGTTTCAAAAACATTCCACAACACAAATCAATATCAGCACGATTAGACAGAATTCTGAGCTCCATCTGCCTGCATGTACTGTGGCCCTCACATGCCGTCCTGAGGGACAAGACTGTTTACATACAAAGTTTAACTCTACTTGTGCGCTCACAAGCGATACTTTCTGGTCTACAACATAGTGAATGCAAAATGAGACAGATATTTCTGTTGTTGGAGGTGGGGTGTATGTTGCAGTACGCAAGTTGTTAATTAGTAATTATTTATTTCTAGCTTTGGGAAAACGAGTGTGAAGAATAGCAGGGAAGTAATTAAGTTCTCATCTTTGAGATTGAAATGCTTCAGTGCTAGATTGTGAGAAGAACTGGTAAGTGCTTGTCTATAGGTCTAATGGGACTTGTTATCCCGTAATGATGAGGAACGGCAGAAAAAAAACCCCAAACATGCTCTGCTGTAGAAATGATGGGAGTTAAAGCAAGATCATGGAAATGTAAAAGCAAACCAACAACAATCTTTTATGTAGAAAATAAACTTTTGTAGCAATTTAATTGCACCCAGTGAATGCTCAGATTTTTTAAAAGCTGTTTTTAAAGTTATTTTTTATTCGGCTGAGAAATATATAATATTGCAGATGCTAGTGCATTTGTAACTTCCCATTATATCGCTCTAACTATATACAGCTTTTATGCTTTAATGTTTCACTAATTTAATTAGTGTCCATAAATAACATCAACTGATTTAACACCCGTTTTAATGTCTTGAATCCCTTCCACCATAAAAGTAGTTCCACTAAGTGTCACTAGGCAACAATGTACTCAACAATGGCTCAGGTTTGAACATATTTTGTATGTATTTGACCATTTAGCCGCACACAGAAAGATGCCTGTCAGTGTGTGAATACAAAATTTAAGTTCTCTTTGGTGATATATTGCACTTGTAATAACTCTTTTTAACATCAAGCTTGCCCCGCTCTTTAATACATGTTTCTTTATCGCTCTAATGTGTCAACAACGCCTGCCCACTAATAGCTTACATGCATGAGAGATGTGAATGATTTAGAAAAAGTTAAATCAATTCACACTTTATGTCATCGTCACGATATAGGCTATATCATCATATCACCCAGTCCTAGCAAACAGTAATGCTTAAACATTTGACTAGCCAGTTGATAAAACCAACAACTGATTAACTATCGAGACTGACTGGCTAACACTATTTTTCCCTGGCCAGTGCTTTTTTTATTCCTTCATGTTAACCGAAAGCAAATCGGAATGATGTTCCATTTTAACTATTTTCAAGCTGCAGCTCACATGCATGATAGTTTGGGTAAAGGGGCCTGGACTAGTTGATACAGGAAATCAGCAGCCTAATAAACAGGTTGACTGGCACAAAGTATTTTATGTATTTAAAAAAAAAAAAAACAAACTAAAATACTGAACTTAAATGCATTTAAACACAAATTTTTTTTTTCAAAGGCTTTAAAATACAAAATAGAATTTTGTATTTCAAATAGTATTTTAAATCTGAAATATGCTCATCCCTGATTGCATATAATCTTCACTGTATAAATTACCCAATTTAAGAAAAATATTATAAGTCAGATGAACATTAAAGGAGAAGTTCACTTTTAAAAAAACTTTTGCTGATAATTTACTCACCCCCATGTCATCCAAGATGTCCATGTCTTTCTTTCTTCAGTCGAAAAGAAATTAAGGTTTTTGATGAAAACATTCCAGGATTTTTCCACATATTATGGATTCCATTGGGACCCAAACGGTTCAAGGTCCAAATGACAGTTTCATTGCCGCTTCAAAGGGCTTTAAACGATACCAGACGATGAATAAGGGTCTTATCTAGCGAAACGATCGGTCATTTCAAAAATAAAATAAAAAGTTGACGTTTTATAAGCACAAATGTTCGGCTTGCTCTGTTCTGTGATGCGCGTTCGTGACGTCACGTAATACGCAATTACGTTGAAAAGGTCACGCTTGAAAAATTGAAGAAAATGTTCTTTTTGGCTTTTTAATATTAAAACACTCAGGATGCGCACACGAAATGGGCATTTTAAACGATAAACTGACACAAATACATTTGAAAATGTTTATATGGTCCTCCTTCCGCACATTTGTAAACACATCAAACTTGACCTTTTCAACGTAATTGCGTATTACGTGACGTCACGAACGCGCATCACAGAACAGAGCAAGGCGAACATTTGTGCTTATAAAACGTCAACTTTTTATTTTATTTTTGAAATGACCGATCGTTTCGCTAGATAAGACCCTTATTCATCGTCTGGTATCGTTTAAAGCCCTTTGAAGCGGCAATGAAACTGTCATTTGGACCTTGAACCGTTTGGGTCCCAATGGAATCCATAATATGTGGAAAAATCCTGGAATGTTTTCATCAAAAACCTTAATTTCTTTTCGACTGAAGAAAGAAAGACATGGACATCTTGGATGACATGGGGGTGAGTAAATTATCAGCAAAAGTTTTTTCAAAAGTGAACTTCTCCTTTAACTGCCATTGTGCAAACAGCACCTGCATTTTCGCTGTTGATTTCAGGCCCTGCTTGCAGTTCTCTAAAGACTTGTGCCTGGATGTATTTCTCATTCTCTACACATAAACCTGGCTCTCTTTACACCCACTATGATCCTTCCTCCTTATAAATTCCTAACTTCATCCCTGAAGCACTAAATTACTCAACTGGATCATACAGCCTAACTAAATGAGAAATGAAAAACAGGTGAAAGCCAAATAACTGACTCTGTCTGCTCCTTCCACAAGCTTGAATTGGCAATGAAAGTTGGCTAGTCTGAAGATTATGTAATACCACAGCCTCATCTGACATGACTTAAGCACCTAACAGCAATTCTTGCAAAGCATACCTGATCATTACTAATACTGCAATGCACACAACTTGTTTTCCATGGAAAGAATAATTTGCTTTATATAACCATTGTGGCTTGTTTCCGTTGTGTTGTGGCTTATGTAAGGGTTCGGGTAGAATAAGTTGGAATGTAGTTGCAAAGTTTCTAGTAAGTAGAATGTCTATTGGGGCGCATCAAAATAAAGTGTTAGCAGCAGATATTTAGCATGACATTCTACAAATACTCTATGCACTCCTATTGGTTTATGATTTGATGGTTTTCGTAGGAGAAGTCACAATTCAGGGCTGTGCTTCAAAACTTCTGACACTGCCAGAATTTCATAAAATTGGATCGTAATGGTCATTAATTGGCTGTTGACGAACATGTCAAACTAGCGATTAAAGACTTTTGAGTCAGGATATAAAAGGAATCTTTAAGTTTGTCTCAGATGGCCAAATTTTGGCCAAAATCGCACAGTGTGAAACTGGCTTAAGACATAGTTTTGGAAGTACTTGTAAAATTTTTGAACTATGGCTGAATCTTTTAAAACTTTCTCTGAGTCCTGCTGTGCTAATAGTGACTGATGGCCCCTCCTGAGCACATGACCCATGTTATGAATATGCATGAGCTCAGGACAGGCACTGCCTCAGGAGTGGAGTGGTAGGAGGTGAACAACAGAGGGATGGAGTGATTGATGGCTAAGTTTTGGGACGTAACGTCAGTTGCTCTACTGAGCCAGAACGGTCCCCCCACTAAACTAAAGGTCAAGATTTGAAGCCTGGGAAATCTAACACAGTCAATAAACGCTGCTGCATAAAGCATTCATCTCGTTCTCTTTGCTTGTAGGAAATGGCTCTGAGTCAAGTTGCTTTGAGGCAGAACAATGTAAAGCAAGCAAGCACAAATGCATATAGAACAGTTGTCTGTCTGTCCATTAAAAGGTTGGTATTATATAGGCAACAAATTACATTACATTTACAACACAAACCAGAATCTTTTTTCTTTTAAATGCTCAAATATATTTTCCCCCTTTTCAGTCCATTCATATTCCTTATAAAGATTTTTCCATCTGTCAGTTGAGCATTTACAGATACCTGAAAGCACTGATTACCCCAATCTAAAGCCCTGTAACAGTTGATCCACTTCAAGAAAAAGTGATTTGTATTTCCATAAGGAAATACCAGTGCTTGCAAGAGACCAAAACAGTTTTAAGGTAATAGGTAGGCTTACATTCTGTGTAAATGATATGCAGCTACAGAGTTTTGTCCTCCAGCAACTGAATTGCATTCAGTTATTTAGGGTTCTCAAAACAAACCTAAACCTGAATGTTTAAGGAATATCAATACAGTGCTGCCTTGCAAACAACTTAATAATTAATACATATTTTTAAACAAAGAAAGAAAAAAAGGAAAAAAGAACATATTCAGACACTACTGCACACTACTGTAAATGTACTGAGGGAACCGAGAGAGAGTAAGCAGGAGGTAGTGCAGTGCTCAGTGTGTCTTGAGCTGTTCTTAGCAGGTGTATTCCATCTGCATTCCTTCCTCACATGCTCTGCACAGCAGTAATATATTTATTGTTAATATCTCAGCAAAACTTTCCAATATGAAATGCATTAACATTCTTGATGCAGAACCATTCTGGACTACCAGCTGAGCCGAGCCTAACATATTCTCCAAATACATGGACATAAAGATAAATACATTATGGGCCCTATCTTACACCCGACGCAATGCAGCGCCAAACACGATGCAAGTGTTTTTTGCTAGTTTCAGTCCGACGCATTTATCATTTTCACGTCCTGCTGTTTAAATAGCAAATGCATTTGCGCCCATTTGTGCGTTGCTATTTTGAGGCAACAGAAATAGAGTGCATTGACCAACTGAAACCTTGTCTAAAGGTACATTTTTTTAAAGTTTTTAAATTGCGCATTACGCGCGTACATTCTGCTTATTGAACACACAGGGTTGCACAGCAGCACACAAACATGGCAAATATTCAAATGAAAAGGATTACAATGTAAACGATTATTATTGTGTACATAAAGATATGGTGGCTTGCGCCCTGTGCTTAAGACCATGCACTTAGATCCTTAAAATAGGGCCCTTTATGTTTGTTCAGGACATAACATGCTTTTCTTTTCTTTTCTTTTCTTTTCTTTTCTTTTCTTTTCTTTTCTTTTCTTTTCTTTTCAAAAGCACATCAATACAGCATTTAAGATGATCTATCTATGTCAAGTCAGTTCAGAAATGAAATGTCCAATGAGGGGCATTACTGCATTTAGTGTTAATTTCATATAACCATAATATGAATATAACCATATCTTTCTGTGATATGTCTAGAATTTATAAAAAAAATTAAATGTCAGTCAATATCAAAAAACGTAAACAGTGAAAGGGGTGACACAATGTAGAGACATGATGTGGTATATGATGCCTTTCAGTGCATTTCAGGCATGAATATTTAAAAATGATTTTTTCCCACTCAGAATAATAAAGCCTTTTCTGTCTGTTTTTATGCTCAAAACACCACAAGATTTCACAGTATGTTTGAAAGAGAGAATTGCCTTTTTTTTTCAACAGCTCTATTTACAATATGCATTTTCTGAAACACAAACTCATCGTCGCAAACCTCAGACCTCTTTCAAAAATATATGAAATTGACTTCAGGCTTTGCCTTCAGATGACACACCATCAAATACAGTTGCATGAACACCCATCACACACTGTGAGACACGATAAGCTCTTGCTAAAAGGAACTAAGCTTTTCAGAGAGAACTATGTGCTTTTTGAACATTTCAATATCACACTGTTGTAATTACATAAATTGCAGAACATGAGTAGTAGAAAGAACACTTTCACTTTACTTGAATATGCAGCCTTCCTTCCTTCCTTCCTTCCTTCCTTCCTTCCTTCCTTCCTTCCTTCCTCCCTTCCTTCCTTCCTTCCCTCCCTCCCTTCCTTCCCTCCCTCCCTCCCTCCCTCCCTCCCTTCCCTCCCTCCCTCCCTCCCTCCTTCCTCCCTCCCTCCCTCCTTCCTCCCTCCCTCCCTCCTTCCTCCCTCCCTCCCTCCCTCCTTCCTCCCTCCCTCCCTCCCTCCCTCCTTCCTTCCTCCCTCCCTCCCTCCCTCCCTCCCTCCCTCCTTCCCTCCCTCCCTCCTTCCTCCCTCCTTCCTCCCTCCCTCCTTCCTCCCTCCCTCCCTCCTTCCTCCCTCCCTCCCTCCCTCCTTCCCTCCCTCCCTCCCTCCTTCCCTCCCTCCCTCCTTCCTCCCCTCCCTCCCTCCTTCCTCCTTCCTTCCTCCCTCCCTCCCTCCTTCCTTCCTCCCTCCCTCCTTCCTTCCTCCCTCCCTCCTTCCTTCCTCCCTCCCTCCTTCCTCCCTCCCTCCTTCCTTCCTCCCTCCCTCCCTCCTTCCTTCCTTCCTCCCTCCCTCCCTCCCTCCCTCCCTCCCTCCTTCCTCCCTCCCTCCCTCCCTCCCTCCCTCCTTCCTTCCTCCCTCCTTCCTCCCTCCCTCCTTCCTCCCTCCCTCCTTCCTCCCTCCCTCCTTCCTTCCTTCCTGCCTCCCTCCCTCCTTCCTTCCTTCCTCCCTCCCTCCCTCCCTCCCTCCTTCCTTCCTCCCTCCCTCCCTCCCTCCCTCCCTCCCTCCCTCCTTCCTTCCTTCCTGCCTCCCTCCCTCCTTCCTTCCTCCCTCCCTCCCTCCTTCCTTCCTCCCTCCCTCCCTCCCTCCCTCCTTCCTCCCTCCCTCCCTCCTTCCTTCCTCCCTCCTTCCTTCCTCCCTCCTTCCTCCCTCCCTCCCTCCCTCCCTCCCTCCCTCCTTCCTTCCTTCCTTCCTCCCTCCTTCCTTCCTTCCTTCCTTCCTTCCTTCCTTCCTTCCTTCCTTCCTTCCTTCCTTCCTTCCTTCCTTCCTTCCTTCCTTCCTTCCTTCCTTCCTTCCTATTTTAACAATCTAAGTGCACGGTCTAAAAGCACACGGCGCAAGTGCACTTAAGGTGTGTCCAAATCCACTTTTGCTAGTTTGAAGACGGGAAAAATGGTCGGCGCGTCGTGGTCTAAAAGGGTTGTCCCTATCCTCTTAATGAGTAATGTTTTGGGCGTAACATGCAATAAACCAATCAGAGTCTCATCTCCCATTCCCTTTAAAAGCCAGTTGTACTCGCGCCATGCCGGATTCGCTATTTACATGGCGGAATTTGCAAGCGGAAAGACTGAACGCTTCTCTAGCGAGGAAACGGATCTGCTCGTGCACGAGGTTAAAGCACGCAAGCAGACCATCTACGGGACAAGCCAGATTCCACCATCTGTACACAATAAAACTATTTTACATTGCAATCCTTTTATTTTTAATATTTGGCTTTGTGTGCTGCTTGGCATCCCTGTGTGTGTAATAAGCAAAGTGTATGTGTGTTGTGCACCCGCCTATAGGCTCATATTACTAATGTGCCCTTTAAATAACAAACATTTAAAAAAAACTACTGCGCCATTGACTTTAGACCAGGTTTTTGTGGGTCAATGGCGCAGTCTATTTCAACAATGTGCCTGAACACACCTAGTTTTCAGACCAGCACGACCATGGGCGAACAGATGGGCGTAAATGCATTTGCTATTAAAACAACGTGGCGCAGGACGTGAAAATGATAACTGCGTCAGGCTGAAACTAGCAAGAAACACTTGCGTCGCGCCTGGCGCTGCATTGCGCCAAATGTATTATACGGCCCGTAGACATCACAGGAAACTAGGCTAAAACTAAATTGGAGTGTATTGGAGTCTTTGAAATTCTACAGCTCCTTTGGTGTCCAGGGGGGATATTGGCTTTAAGGTAAAGGCGAGGTACCCAAAGCGTGACTGTGATTTTTCCTATGAATATCAATATGTGCAAGCTTAAAGAAAACACTATCCTAACACCTGTCTTAACTCATTTAGTGTGGTACAGTACGTTAGTCTACATGTCAAAGGGAAAAGCTGTTTAAATAGATAATTAGATTCTTATGCTGATGCGATATGTATGTTCTCTCCCTCGTGGCCTATTCCTCTGTTGTGTCTAAGTGTCTAACAGCCGCTGGCATCTTTATCTCATTGAGTCTGATGACCCCCTCAGCCTTGATGGAGGGAAGATATGGACTGGAGAGAAAAAACAATCTTTTCATTCTCAATGAGTGTTTATGTCCAAGTAGAAGTTTAATGACACAATGCGAACTCAGTGACCCGAACTGTGCAGCCCTGGATGTCAATTAAGAACACTGGACCCATGAATCACTGTACACCTGCATTAACACAGATAATGAAGCTCAGGCACTTAATGAATTGTATTGTTACATAAATAATTGGATGATGTCTATATTTGGAAGCTTTTAGCATACCACAGGTTGGAAGAAACCAGTTTAGTCTTTGCATATCCCTGTTACTGAGTTCCTGTGTTATGAGTTGGTTTTCTTAAAAAAAATGGGCTCTTTGGCCTGAAAAAGGTTGACGACACCCGTTTTAAAACCATATTGTGAGTATACATAATGGTAGTATTTATTTAACTAAATTATGCTTATAATTGATTGATTGCACTTACACTCTATTTTTTTAATACCCAAATCCTGGGTTGAGCCTTTTGGGTAAATATTTTGGGGTTATTTCTTCAGTGTTTAGTTTTTGTGTTACCCTGCTCCTGGGTCAGATGTAACAACCTAATCCTGGGTCGGAGAGACCAGTGCTTGTGTAAATTTTTTGCATCTATAAATTCGTTATTGTTCTGTATACCGTTTACTTTTATGCAAAGCTGCATACAGGGGCGCGATGTCAGTCACCTAAACGAGTTTCACGTCGGTCTTTTCGGTCTTTTGATGTCTTGCATAAAATTTTATGATTCTATTAAAAAAAAAAGCTTAAAAGAGCTTAAATTTATGCAATATGTATTCAAAACTATGAAATATGCTATACTGTAAAATATGAGCAAAAATAAATGAATTATCAAGCAAACCAGTGGTTGTGTGGGTCATTTATTTGAAACGTTTCGAGGATTTATCTTTAATCTTTAAACATTAATTCATGGATGAATAATAAAGGGTTTTTAGTAAAATAATAATTTAAAAAAAGTAAAAAAAATAAATAAAAAAAAATTAACCCAACATGTGTTCTGTCATATATTTACCCAGCCTTTTTTTTTTTTTTTGAGTGTACTTATGCATACAGCCCAAAATCTATAAATATTAACTGTACAAAAATATGTTTCCATGCTATTTATTTATTTATTTATATATTTTGTATTTTTTTTATGTTTGATGTTTTCATAGATCCACCTCTGCTGAACCTTTTACAAAAGTTAAAGTTATGGATGAACGTTGCTAAATGATATGTGCACAGTCTCATTAATCTGAAAGACTTGTTGGCTAGTGAATATCAGGTGGAGGAGTTATGATGTAGCCAAGAGTGGATCAAGCACCATGGCAGTGATGTCAAGAATCATACAGTCTGCTGTTATGTCATGCAATTCCATGCACAATGTTGCATAAATGCTTCATAAGCTGTCATGTTTGCTTAATGCACGTTTAACCGTCAACAGAACACACATATATACTGTAAGTCATAATTTAGGTTATATCCATGCCGTTCTTCATGGAAGGAGAGACAAGTGAAAGGGCCAGTTAAGAATCAATGATCTATAGAACAGTGAGCAAATGTTTTTTGTTATATTATTACTATTATTGTGACAATGACCTAAACCTGGCTGACTGTACAGTACATTAGGTTACATTTTACATGGCTACTTATAAAATAAGTAAATAAATAAACTATAATATATATATATTTTTTTTTAATATTTGTACTATTTTTCACTAAGAAATATAATTCATATGAGTGTAGAATAGTAATTTATTATTTTTAATCATATCACTTCTTCCATAGAGAAATTTGTCTTCTTCTATGTTTTCCAATGTAATACGACTTCATCTATTTTATGTTCTCTCTTATCTGGCTCTTTGTATCTTAGTTTGTTTTCCCATTTTAAGTTGGACGTGATATGAGAGATAAACGTAGCACTAGCATGTTGCCACGGACAGCTGTGGAATATAAATGGAGCTCTCTAGTGTTACTTAAAGTCCCCCTGTGGTGAAATCAAGATTTTAATGTCCATGTGGTGTTTTTAATATGCTTTGAGACAAACCAAATTCATAAGTCAACACCATTGCTGAGTATTTCTCCTTAAAATTGCAGTGAAACGAAGACAGTCTCAAAACAAACTACCTTGAAACCAATCAGGTCAACATGTGATCATCACGAGTGGATCTTTGAGCTGGAGTGAGTGAGTGGAGGCGGAGCTAATTTGCATATTCATAGAACTGCGTATACTAAATGAGGCAAGGGTATAGAGTTACATTCAAGCTATTTTAAGGCTTTTTTTTTCTAGGAAAAAACGTTTAAATATGTCTTTTTGGTGATCAAGGTTTTAAGGGATACAATTATTGACTACAGGGGGACTTTAATATCAATTATAGTCATTTTAGCGATCTTACACTCCACCTGAAAACATGTAAGCATTCTTCTGTTGAGACCAAAGGAAATAGTTGACTGTGATTGACCAATTCAAGAGAGCCGCGTGATAATATAATTTAAGAGCAATTCATGCCACATCTCAGGTAACTGATGAATCCTCATTAGTCAAAGCCATTCAAGTGCTTGTCTACTTGTCTTGATATAATTTGTCCTCAATTATACGGTAGATGCTTTGAGCCAAATTCATCTGTTCATCTAAACTGTGCTGAGGCTAATCCTTTTCTGTCTTCGTGCCTTCAAAATGTGTTTGGCTAATTGATGAAAGCATGCAAATTGTGCGGCCAAATTGTTTTCCTTGTTCAGGAAGCACCAGAGGCGATTTAAGCATGAGGACTCAGTCCCCTGCCATCTCCTGATACACCAGCGACATAATGTGTTTTTTTGTGGTGTTGTTGTCTTCGGGATTCAGTTTCCTCAAAACTGTCAGCCCGGCGATGAAAGACCAAATCAGCTCTCTTGGCTGCCATCAAAGCAGAACATCCAACATAAAGAAAGAAGGAAAGAAAGGAAAGGGAAAAACAATAGAGAGTGATTTACTCCCAATGCTCATTATAAACATAGATTTGTTCTTATACACAGTAATTCACTTACTGTGACTAATCATATAAATGTGAGACGAGACTAAAACAAAGGCCAAAACAATCGCCAGCGCAAATAAAATAAAAAAATCTTTAAAAAAAAAGAGATTCCTTTCCCTTTTTTTCAGAAAGGACGATCTTACATTGAAAACTACAAACAGGCCCTTTAAGATTAATAGTTAGTGGCTCAAAGTGATGTTTCTATTTATCAGATCTGAATTTATGACCTCGTATCTATTGAAGTCCATCTGAAAGCATTTCACTTGAAAGGTTTGCTGTTAGGGTTTGATGGCCTTGTTGTTCCATCGATCATTTCTTTTTGGCCGTTTATTGTGTTTTCGTTTTCATCCACTTACTGTACAATGCTGCATTACTGTTATTACTGGACTCACTTATAAAGGAATCCAAAATGCATTCTGTCTTGTACGGGGCGGAGTGACGTGTAATAATCTACGATGGACTCATTCTGTCATGGCCTTAAGTAGTGGACGAGAGCAGAATGATGAAATGAGGGAAGCCGAGGGCTGAGGTCCCATGAGCTGGCATGTGAGTTCTGCGACTTCTCGTTGCGGCGAATCCTAAATGCACATGCAGACGGAGACAGCGGGCGTGAGAGAGAGACTGTAGGGAAATCAGTGAAGAAGAGGTTTATGAATAAGAAATGAGAGACAAGCAGAATCTCAAAATACAGTATGTAATTTAGAGATGTTAGTAGCACATGTAAGTGTTCTCTATTGGGGACTGTGATTTTGCCAAGTAGGACATGTTCTTGAGACAACATCCTAGTTTGTCCTGAAACATCCTTCCTATGAGCTTACGAGATTTTTGGCTTAGGTTAAAGGAATAGTTCACCCTCTTAAGCTACTACACAAACGGAATTTTAAGCTATTACACAAAAGGAATTTTAAATAATGGCCATGCTGTTTTTTCACCCATACAACAACAGTTCATAGTGAGTTTTCTCTATAATCACATTTACTCTCCCTCAAGTCGTTCCAAACCCAGAAGACAAATCTTATTAACACAAATTAAGATATTATTAATGAAACCCTAGAGATTTCAGTCCCTTCATTAAAAGCCCAGGTGACTGAAACTTTGGCGCTTCATAAAAACATCATAAAAGTAATCCAAGCAGTTTAATTCAAGTCTTGTGACATACGATTACTTTATACGATGAACAGATTTAATTTAGGCTATTATTTACATCTAAACAATGATTGACACATACATAGAGAACATCAAACAACACTGAGGCTTAAGCTTGTGTGAATAAACACACATACATGTACCTAACTTATGCATGTGTGCATTGCCAGGGATTGCTTTAGTTTTCAATAATTCAATGCAACGTTGACAACAACCCCTTACTGAATCAATGTGCTTTAATGTTTGTTACTCTTTCTAATGTTGCGCCAGGGGAATGTCCTGAAACACTGTCATTTTATGGTCTGTTCTGTTCTTTTAAAGAACATCAGAATATGGTATTGCACTGTCCTCTTCGCCATTTTTGAAGAGTGAAAAACTGATAAAACCTTGCGTAACCTTGTGTGCCTGAACTGGATTTCCTTACGTTTATACGTACCTGATTTCGACTTGTGGTCAAATAACCGCTTCTCCGATGTCAAGGGATGATGACAGGCTGGGTCCGAAATCGCATACTCTCGAGTAGGTACTTATTTTGAATAGTAAAAGTACGAAAAGTTTAAAGGTACACTGTGTAGGAATTTCTCCCATCTAGCGGTGAAATTGTATTTTGCATTCAAACAAATAGTGCTCTCTAGCGCATCGCTTTTTCAAACGGTAGCTGTTATGTACCAAGAAGCTATGACAACATGTCTTCCAATAGCACTTCATCGAGTTTTCTTTCGGGTGATGAGGTTCGTTATTTCAAACAAACTGCAACTTGACACACAACGAACAAACTAATGTTACAGTATGAATCACATGCAGGAAATGCAACCCTTATTACATCAAACATAGCGCATGCTGCTATTCATCAAATAACCTGTTTAGCTTTTAACTATACATGTTCTACTGCCTATATAATGAATTACACAACCAAGCAATGAAAAAAAGCTTGTAATTTAGACCGTAACATTGACTTACCTGTCGAGAGGAAAGCAGGCAACTTCAGCGTCCCTTTCGAAGTCTTTCTCCTTCATTAGCTCTTTCCACCTGGAAAAATCCAGACATTAACCCTCGTTTTTTTTAAATCACCGGTCACGTTTCCTTTTACGTAAATTTTTTGGCTTTTGTGGTGACGAGGATTCCTTCTCCTGTGGCTCGGCATAACTATGGTCCTGCATTTATGAATAAAGACATTGATTTTAGCTAATAAAATACTTAAAATACACAATGCACCTTTAAATTGAAAAGTAACTTCTATATAGTATGAGTGTGTGTAGTATGAATGTAATCAGGACGTACTACATTCGCCATGTTGTCATTATCATGTGACCTACCAGCATCAGTTACGTCTCTTCACTGACATTCACAAATCCTCTCCCATGGCCTCATGGGATAATAAAGTGTCCATCGTATGCACACTACAGAATCTCGCTGGCAGTAGTAGGCCATCCGTGTACTTTTTAGGCAAAGTGTATAGTACAGTGGTATTGGATATATTTTGACCAATACCACTCTTTTATGAGTAATGTGAATTTAGACATACTTTTTTTGTCATAAGTTTTTCGCCTACTATATAGGAGGAAAGTATGGGATTTCGGATGCAGCCACAGTGTTTATCACAACACCTTGACTACAAGCTACTCTATTTGGGTGGTGTCACACTCAAAATCCACACCCACATTTCTCCTTGGACTGAAATAGCGCTATTCACACGAAACATGGACGAGGAGAGATGTATAATTATGAGGTAAGAATCAGATATTATGATAAATGCCTCAGGCTCCAGAGGGGAAACCCATAAATAGCATGCTGTCGAAGAAGCACCACGGAAGTCAAGTTATGTGTTGTTAGTTTTACACTCTTCAGCTGGAGCATACGGAGCCGTCTGCTCTCTAATCACTTCCGCGGTACTTTGATGTCAATATACACTGATCAGTTTGCAACTCCTTCAAGTTGAACATACTTAATATTGCAGTTGTTTTTACACACCAGTTGTTTCCATCTCGAAGCCTTAAATTCCCCTTATTAAAACAACACACTTTCAAATTGGTCCAATTTTGCAATGACATTACCTTGAAATGATGAGTAGGCAGCTATATCATAATAATCACAATGATCAGTACATAAAGTATTGAATGAAAAGTGCTTCTGTTGCGATAGGAAAATGTCATCTGTGTGTATTTGACAAAATAGCATCTAATTCACTTCATCTGAGATAAAGTACACAAACCCGGTGTGAGGGACACTATGGGAAGCAAGTGTCCAACTTCATGCCTCCATTTTCCCTCTGTTTTGACTCCGATATTGGATGACAAATAACCTTATCAAATTCATACACTAGATGGTTGAGTATAAATGGTATAAGTGCATAGTGTATATTATGTAATTTGGGACACGACTTATGCTTCTAACCGCAAGTTAGAACTATGGTTTTGGGAAATGGTGAATCGATCTATGTTAGTAACGACTGAACTTTCGACCATAGTTGACTGATGCTAGGATCAGACTAAACAATATTTGTTGGTTACGATAGTCGCTGTGACAGATTATGCGATTTTGACTCCTAAAGTTTTGTCGTATCAAGGAAAAGAAACATATTAGACTGCACGTTGCTTCCCGACAAATCATCGCTTGCAACGTGCATGATGTCATTGAGGACTGCCTGCTTACATATATATATAGTTTATACTCTTTATCATGCAGAAATGGACAATGGTGAATATATTTAGACAGTTTGAGAACCCTGTTTTGTTTTCAGACAGACTAAGTTTCAAAAAGTCTAGTACAAACGTTACTGTCACTCATCAACGGCAGCTGTCACAGTTGCTAGGCAACAATAACAATCTTCTGTAAGCTAGACCGTCCCATTTGACAACGCTCAGTCCGACATTCGTGGCCTTTGAAGTCCGTGTCCTTGGAAGGATGCAGCCTCTGAATTGGGTCGCAGCTTATATGAGATAAATTGATAAATTCTTGGGTTCTGACGCCCATCGTAGTTTATGAACCACCACGACACCCTATGTCAAACAGATTGTTTGCCATAGGGTCATTTAGTCTGAACTAGGGATGTTAAAGATTAATCGATGAACGATTAATTGTCGATAATACATTTAATCGATAAAACGTATCGATCGTCGATTAAGAAGGTTCATGTGAAACATCTAAAGCAGACACGAGGAAAAATTAAGCAAGCGCGCAGGAGTTATGTTTGGGACCACTTTACAGCTAGAGTTACACCTTCATCATGAGTTTGCTTGTGCATTCGCAACTTTTTGTTTTGTGCAAATGTAAGTTGTATTATTGTGTTTATTTTAGGCCTATCTAGATCTGATCTATCTCATATTTGATGCATTTATTTAAGAATTATCGCTGTAGTAAAACGTGCTGGTGATCATCTTCAGCTTCAGTGCATGCAGCTCAAACAGCATTGACTAGACTGTCATAATACATAACATTATAAAGAGAACAATATTGTAATAAAACATTGTGAATGATTTGGTTTAGTCGCCGTGTTTCATCGCATTGCTCCAGAAAGAGCGCGTCTAAAACAGCAGTCACACATTCTGAAAAGCACGCAACTTAGTTCAAGTTCACTTGTACATTCATGTCATTTTGTGCAGATATAATTTGTAATATTGTGTTTATTTTCTATCTGATTAACCTCATATAGGATGTGTTTCTTTGAATGAAATAACGAGCTAGCAAAGTGCTACATTTTACCGGTGTTCATTTAGCTTGCGCAGCTCAAACAGCAATGCTGTCATATTACATAACATTAAAGCAACACCATGTAGCTTTTCAACCTTCATAATATATTTCCGAGACTCTTGTGATGGTACATCGACTTACAATACGTTGAATGACACGTCTGCCATAGCCTGACGGGGTCTGTATCGCTTTTACTGGCACTACGGAACTTCGGGGTTCGGGTAGTAACCCGAGCACAAAAAGAACTACAAAATTCGACTGCTTTACGGCATACCTCACTTCCCCCACCCCCCCATTTCCTCAAATTCGGACGTATAGCGTGTGGTATTGCGTGTGTATGTTGTTGTCATGTCCGAAGCAGCAACGGAACCGAAGAAGGCAAAGGTCGGAGGAGACTAGGAAGAGAAAAAGGGAGTGACAGAATCAAAGGCAGGTGAAGCAGTCGATTCTGTTCCCTACCGGAATTCCTGTTCCCCCTCAACGAGCCGTGTCTGCTGACAGCACATGCGTCAAAGCCTTAATATACCTTAATAAATCAAAGCCTTAATAAACATTACATTAAAATCGGTAATAACGTTTTAAATTTGAAAATAAATAATCTGGATTGAATTGACAGATGGGGAAAAACTCGCTTCTAATAAAAAAAAATATTAAAAAAACCCGCTTAAATTTCGGTAAAAAATACTATCCTTTTTTAACCTTTTGGCTTCCCGTACATCCAGTTGTGCTTCTTGCTCGTATTCAGTTCTGATGGTACGTATGGTAACTCGGCAACTACGCATGATTTGTAGTATGATTGCGTAAAGGGAACAGGAATTCCGGTAGGGAACAGTATCGACGGCTTCACCGGACGAGGATCAATATTGGTCCAGCGTTCGCTCGCTGGCGTGAGCTAAAGAAGGAGGAGGGGTGCCGACCGAAGCTGACTTGGCCATCATGCTGTTGGACTAGTAAGTATATTGCTTGCATACTATCTCTAGTTTTTCTAATTTGTTGTCTGCCTGGCTATGTTACGGAAGCTATCTGGTCCTCCATTTATCTTCATGAATCAAGCAATGCTAGTAGAGGAGCGAATTATCAATCTGGTAGCTAGTAAACGCTAACATGCTAGTTTTCGATGAAAAAATTAAACCCATGAAATTATATTCATATGACATGCTGAAATATATGCCACTGTACCTGGGATGAAGACATTCCACACGCAGCGCAGGCAGTCTGCCCAAGACGTGAGAACTCCTTCTGCAGAGTTCGGGGGTATCGGCTTGTCAACAAATGCACGTGTATCCTCTGGTGAAACCATGACAGATTTTACGACAGTAGTAGAAGACAATACTGTTTCCCAACTGTAGGGGGACCCCGAGAGCAAAAGTTACTTGGTGTTGCTTTAAGTAGAACACTATTTTTAGAAATCATTGTGAATTCATTGGATTTAGTTGCGGTTTTCAGCGTGTTGTTCCAGGAAGAGCCAGGAAGAGCGCGTCCACAACAGGAGTAGGCCTATACATTCTGACAAGCACACATCTGAGGCGGCATTGGTGACACATTGTATTAGTCATTATATTTGATTATTAAATAAGTAATTTGATAAATGATCACTCACATCCACTTGTCGGCTTGTCAACAAATCGGCTTGTCGGCTTGTCAACAAATGCACGTGTATCCTCTGGTGTAACCATGACAGATTTTACGACAGTAGTAGAAGACAATACTGTTTCCCAACTGTAGGGGGACCCCGAGAGCAAAAGTTACTTGGTGTTGCTTTAAGTAGAACACTATTTTTAGAAATCATTGTGAATTCATTGGATTTAGTTGCGGTTTTCAGCGTGTTGTTCCAGGAAGAGCCAGGAAGAGCGCGTCCACAACAGGAGTAGGCCTATACATTCTGACAAGCACACATCTGAGGCGGCATTGGTGACACATTGTATTAGTCATTATATTTGATTATTAAATAAGTAATTTGATAAATGATCACTCACATCCACTCATTTTGCTATCCTACTAGCCCTTTATTTAGAGTAAAACCCCATTTCATTTATTTTGGTGAAGAACATGGCGTTTTGAGCAGCATTTGCACACCGTTGTTGGCTGTATGCCACTGCAGTAGATGCATATTGCACTATTAAGGCTAACGATTAATCGATTAATTGATCGTTAATTTAAACGACTATTGATCATGGGAATTTGTGTAAACCTGACATCCCTAGTCTGAAGCCGGCATAACAATGCTTTTGAAAAATCACCCCTGACTGGCTGTGTTGTGTTAATGCTTGTGTCACATCACAACCCATTGTATGTTTCAATGTGGACAGACAAACTGAATCTTGTCACATCATGTGTGAGCATAGAAACATGTTTGTTTGACAATAGGGTTGAAGGACCAACAATACATGGTCTCACTTGGCAAAATCACCAGATATATTGGTTATGTTTTGGTTTATGTTCTTCAGAAAGACTATTATTCCAGCAACAAACAGTGGTTTAGTCTCGATCTGCATCCTGAGTCTTTTATTGTTACTTTTATTGACCACAAGGTGACACCAAACACTCATAAAAATACCCTTGAGATTAATTTGGCTGCCACTCAGAGCTTCGATTTACTGCATCATATGGATTTAGTGCTTCACTATATTTAGCTTAAAAAAATAAATAAAAAAAACACAGAAAGAAAATTAAAAACACTTACATGGGAATGCTGACAATAATTTATTTCTTGATTTCATCCAAACATTAAAGCTATATTTCCCCCACACTGCAGTTAGACATGTCAGTGTGTGTGTGTGTGTGTGTGTGTGTGTGTGTGTGTGTGTAAAGCCTTGTGTCACTACATCAGTTATCACAACTGACTGCCTCCTCAGCCCCCCCCCCCCCCCCCCCTCCCCCCTTTTGACACCATGCCATTTTCTGACTCTCATCTGCTGAAAGAAATGAAAGCCACATATGAGAAATAAGGGACTGACGCAAACTGCATAAAATCCTATAATGAGTGTTTAGTGCATTTTCAGAATCAAAAGATCCACCCTATTTCTTTTTATTTTTTTTTAGGTAGAACCAACCTATTTGTTGCGCCCCCTCCTACCATTTCAAACCAAAGTGGGGATGCTTGCCAGCAAATTCCCATTCTCGGATAATGAAGATGTAGTCCCTGCTCACCTGGCAGTGCCTGGATGGTGGGAGGTGACAGACGGGCAACGTGAGCATCCATATGGCCCCGGCATCCACAAGAACACCCTCGCCTCACCTTCACCAGTCCCATTAGCCGCCCTGATCCAAGACCTCCTCACCTTCTCCCTCTCTAATCGCGCCGCTAACGGCTTACGGCACAGACACTGCTCCTGGATCAGTGGAATAAGCCACGCTCCGCTTGAAGCCCGCTCCATTACAGGTCTCAGTTGGAAGCGTGGAGGTAAATGAGAATCAGATGATGGATCGGGGCATGTGGGGGGATGCTGTGGGCGGTATATCACAGCCAGTGTCCTCAGCATATCCGTGTCGCTCCACCTCTCATTACTGTAATGAACTCAAGGGAGTATGTGGGCACTGCAAGGGACCCACAGGCCTGCAATCTGTTTGATTAGCGCAATTTACAAATTACTCAAGTCTCCGCTATCGTCCTCAGACCATGGCATTCATCACAGTCCGTTTCACTTACAAGATTACAATTTGAATTAAATAAATAAATAGCCTAATGCTCGGCTGTACATAAAGAAAAGGCAGCTGCGTATGGCGACGATAATCGGCCACCATGTGCCTCTATAGATAAGGTGAGATTTGCATGAAAGGATACAGTGTTTTATGTTACGTGCATCCTGCAATTATCGTTAGCAAGGCCAATTGATGGCTGGATCAATAAACAAGCAGATAGGATTTGAAACATAATTATAAAAATAAATCATTTTCGAGACCAGTCCTTTATTCCTGTTTGTTTGTATGAGCTGCGGCATAGCTGAAATATGCAAATTAATGTTTGCATATGTATAGATGAGTCAGTGTTTGCTTAATATGTAGAAAATGCATCTGCAGGCTAATTCCTCATTTAATTCTCTCTCTCTCTCTCTCTCTCTCTCTCTCTCTCTCTCTCTATATATATATATATATATATATCAACACGAGTTACAAGTCCACTTCAGATAATAATGTTCTTGGGTAAATGTACAGACATTCTCGGTGTACAAACTGTGTGCAAATTAAGTGACACGTGATTTAAAAAAATATATATTTTAAAGCAAGTGTCACAAAATATCTGCATGTAACATACAAAAGTGTTTTCTTTAATTGGATTGTCTTGTAAAATAATAATAATAAATATAGTTACATTTAATAAATAAAAACAATTAAATTACCCTTTTAAAAGAATAGTAAAATTATGCCATAATTTACTCACCCTTAAGCCATCCTAGGTGTATATGACTTTCTTCTTTCAGCAGAAGATCTGAGTTATATTAAATCATATCCTGGCTCTTCCCAGCTTTGCAATGGCATTGAATAGTGTCCGATGTTTTTGAAGCTCCAAAAAAGCGCATCTATCCATCATAAAAGTAATCCATATGACTCCAGTGGGTTAATAAATGCCTTCTGAAGAGAAGCAATGTTTTTTTGTAAGAAAAAAATATCCATATTAAAAACTTTATAAACTATAATCACTGGCTTCTGGCAACTCTTCTGAGTGAACTATTCCTTGAATGACCCTACATGGTGCTTTAATAACTGCATTAGTCTGCTAACAACGGCTCACTCTAAAATGACGTTTTGAAATTAGCAACGGATGCTTGGGAAATGCGTAAGAAATTAGTAAATTAGTTACACACAAGAGCGTTAAAAAAAAAAAAAAAAAAAAAAAAAAACTGCCCAAAGTCTTGAAATAAATGATCTGAAGAATGTAAGAAGGTTTGGTAAACGTAGTATAAGCAAAAAATGTCGCTCCAGGTCGTCACATTATTGAAAAATAATGCACAACCGAGGTGTAACGGATTACCACCTCAGGTGTGCATTATTTTTCCAATAATTCAAAGGCCCGTTGTCAATTATTCCTTACATAATCAGGTGTTAATATTTCGTTGGTTCTCTCTTGTTTTTGCATGTGTTCACATTTTTATTTTTTTTGTATGAGAGCCCGGCCAAAAATTACGTCCGCACAATATGGCATGTTTCATTGCATTAACACCAATAAAACATTGACTCAAGCACAACTACGCACCATGGTTACAAAATGAATGCATAACACATTTATATTTTAATAAAGTGCGAATATGTAAATTTTCCTATAGGCCAGACATCACCCTTGGTTATTCCTATTATAGGAATGGCCAAATGTGATGTCAGGCCGAGGAAAATCCCACCATATTATATATATATATATAATGACTATATATATGATACAGTATAAATATATATATGATACAGTATAAATCATAAATCAGTGGGTATCACTGTCAGCTGAGCCAGGAGTCCTTTCTATGCAGAGTTTGCATGTTCTCCCCGTGTCTGTATGGGTTTACTTTTTCTTTATTCATAAATATGTCCTCATTGGTGTAAAATTACCTCTGCCAATGATCCGACTTACCCTCATAAATGAATAATTTCTTATCTTTATTTACATTTGACAGGTAAGTCCAAGGAGGCTTCCATGTCGTTCCGCTATCTTGAAAAACTATAATAGCAGAGAGGGACGAAAAGCACTAGCCTACCTCAACACGTTTTCGTTCAGAGCCAGCGTCACGTGACTGAAACCAGCTGAAACGGACAAGGAGATCGGTGAGAGGCGCTTGTCACTGTCACTTGTCACTTTTTTCATTGCTTGGTTGTGTAATTCATTATATAGGCAGCATAACAGTAGAACATGTATAGTTAAACTCGATGAAGTGCTATTGGAAGACATGTTGTCATAGCTTCTTGGTACATAACGGCTACCGTAGTTGCAACGCGCATTTGAAAAAGCGAGGCGCTAGAGAGCACTATTCGTTTGAATGCAAAATTTCACCGTTAGATGGGAGAAATTCCTACACAGTGTACCTTTAAAACATGTCTCAAAAATAACCATGTATTTAAGAAAAGAAACCCCGAATTGAACCCAAATGCATTTGCACATGAGATTTACCAGGCTTATCGCTGTGGCACTGTGAATGCCTCATGGCAAGGTCAACAGACCAGCAGAGTCAGCTGGATGCTTATTTCCGCTTGCTCTGCAGGGTGGATGAGGTGTCCAAAACCAAACACGGCCATTGGAGCAGTGTTTATATCCTTAAAAAAAGGACATACTCCGTTATAATGAATTGTTTAGAAGGCACATTTTTCTGCCTCCATGACTTCAGCGGATGAATACAGACAACACTCTACTATTATGTCTTTAGGAACACTGCAACTGTTTGAATATGGGGCTAATGGATCTCGTGAAAGCACTAAGATCTCCCTATAGAAGTCTGGAACATATAGCTTTTACTGTCAAACCAATCTGTCATTGTATGTCAGTATTTTCCAGTAACTGGTTCTCTGGTTTGGTTAATTCAAGGAAAACCACACCATCCAATTGCAGAGTGAATGAATCCAATAAATTCTGCTCATCCCCCTTGAGTACATTCAGAAATACACTGAGCAGACAGCTGTCAGTGACATTTCGTATATTTGTAACTACAGCTCAACTTGACATTCATGGGCAAAGTAAATTAAGCCCTAATGGATGTCAAAAGCAAACAGAGCTGGCCAGAAAATCTCAAATATTAAGCTTGAAGCAAACCGGACAGAGAATGTAGATCGTGAAATGCGCTCTTTGTTATGAAAAATAACAAGGTGTAAAAATAATGGTTAAACATAAATGGAAAATATAAATATATTCAGTTTAAATCCAGTTCTTGAAGCAAATGATCCATGATCCTTGAAACCAAACACAGATGTACAGTAGAGAGTCGTTCAGGATCACATACAGTAGATTTTGTACATTCGCTTCAGCAGTGAGCTCTTGTTGTCAGCGCTGCCATCAACTCCCTGCCACAGGATGTAATATAATGTGGCTTCATAAGGTATAATGCATGCGAAAAGGCCTATTCAATAACATGCCTACTGGCAAGGTTATACCAGACTACAGAAATATGAGATATTTATCCGGTTGAATATCTGAACAGACCTGTTGTACTCATACATGTGATGCAATTGTAATGGCTTGAATTAGTCAATGAATACATTCTTGAAATATGCTTATTAACAAATATGTAGTATCTCCTAGACAATTAAAGCCACAAATAATTGTTGAGATATGTAATGAGATTAAACGGAGAGCTTGCTTCTCAGATTTGTCTCCACAGAAATGCACATAATCTCACATAAGAGATTTCAGTCATGTCAAGACACCAAATTTGGCAACCAAGATTTCAATAGGAACCTAAATATTTTGCATCAAAACCTTTCAAGACCAAACTTTTTGAGATATGATATTGACATTAAAGAGGACCTATTATTCTTTAGTGTGTGATGTTGCTGTGAGCACGAAAGACCTAATTTATTCTCGATATCAGTGCTTCTGAACTCCCTGAAACACCTCCATTGTAGTCTTGAGTTTTCTTCCGGAAACATAAACACCTCACATTATTCCTCATTTAAATAATTCCTGCCGAAAGTATATGGAAAATAATGGGGACGAGGCCTGGTTGAGTTGCGTTAGTAATGTGTTGAAACATGCGGTTATGATAAGGGGTGTGACATTTTCAAAGCACGCTCGAAACGGTTGACCAATCACAACACACTGGTCCGGTCGGCCAATCAGAGAACATTACACTTTTCGTAAGGAGGGGCTTCTCAGAGTCAGGAACTAAACAGAGAGGTGCTGCAACAATGTCAAATATATGAACAATAAGGTGTTTATTTTTTTTTATCATTCAATCAGGAAAACCTATTCTAGTAGACCACCAAAACAAACAAAGAGCATAATATGACATTTAAAAAAAAAAAAATTGTGTGATAAATTAACCTGATAAGGAGAACTTTAAAAGATATTAAGTCTTCCCGACTCTCCCGACTGCTTGTCTTCAGAATTTTAGGAGAAAGTTGATACTTAAATGAGACATAACTGAAATTAGCTCTAAAGAGGATCCTCTTAGTAATGAAATCTTACTCTCGACTGTGTAAATTATTTTTAAATCCACTGTCCTCAAAGGAATTTACCAAGTCAATCTCAATCTACTTTCATTTCGCCACGGTCCAATAGGACTGAATATCACTTTTACTGTGTATTACCTTGTGGTTATTGTTCATGTAAACATCTCTGGGCTCATGATACTGGAACAGGGTTAGATAACAAACAAACAAAAGCCTGGGTTGGTACAATTCCCAAGACCACAGCTCTGGCATTGATTCTATAGTCACCATCCAAGTGTTTTGTCTCAGTCTCATTTGTGAAGTGTCAGGTCATCAACGGGAATCAGGCTGTTGTGCCGCACAATGCACAGAGATATTCAAGTGAAATGTTTCAAGGGCACTGTTTCACACTCTTATTGAAAGATGATATAAATTATAGAGGACATGGCATCACTTGTCAGAATATGAACTTGAGCTGAACTCCGTCCATGATTTCTCTGAATTTAAAGGCTGTCATATTGAGAGCTTTCATTTGGTATCTTATGTGTATCTTTTGCTCCATTAAAGTGGTGCCTAAAGAAAGAGCCACTTTTACTTTAAAACATATAAGCTATGATGAAACATGTCAAGGACATCTCCAGGTCTATTTCGCCTCAGAACCAGAAGAGATAAATAAGACATTAAATATGTCTCAAAGAATATGAAGCCAATTTTAGGGCCAATACGACAAATTTTTTGCTGTGTGACCAGTGCTGTTATTATTAACTAAAAATATTAAAAATATTTTGTTGTTAATTCAAATAAAGCTGAAATAAAATATAAATATAAATACTAGATAAAAAAAAAAAGTTTAATTCGAATGTATATTACTAAAACTAAAATTTAAATAATTTGAAGCTAAATAAAAACAAAAATATATATTTAAAAAAATTACAAAGCACATGACAACTTAACTTAAGCTAAAATTCAAAATTTAAAAAATCTAAATATTAATACATAGTTTAGGCCTAGTAGTATGTAAATAACACTTCTTGTGACATCCCCCAATGAGAGGTAAATAATAATTATAATAACAACATTAATACAATAAATATATTAATAACATATGACTTAAAGTGCAAAGTATTTACATTTATTCCTAGTACAAGTAATTGTCCAAATATATTACAGTAATGATTTTTATTGCAAATGTGAAACTTAATTATCTCAATTTAACACACTTCATCATTTTTGATTTGTGTGATGAAATATAACCTGGACGTGTTTTTGGAGTATTTTTTTTAATTGAGATTTATACATCATCTGAAAGCTGAATACATAATCTTTCCATTGATATTAGGTTTGTTAGGATATGACAATATTTGGCCAAGATACAACTATTTGAAAATCTGGAAACTGAGGGTGCAGAAAAATCGAAATATTGAGAAAATCGCCTTTAAAGTTGTCCATTTCTATAGGCGATTGTGCTGCATCCACTCACAAAAATATATTTTTTATATATTTAAGGTGGGAAATTTACTAAATATCTTCATGGATCATGATCTTTACTTAATATCCTGATGATTTTTGGCATAAAAGAAAAATCGATAATTTTTACCCATACAATGTTTTGTTGGCTATTGCCACAAATATACCCGTGCTACTTAAGACTGGTTTTGTGATTCAGGGTCACATATATAGTTTGTGAACCCATCCACTGTTTATTCACAGTGTTTTCGGTAGCCATGAATTGAAAGCTGGTCACAGTCAATCGCAGTTGCAGAATGCCATGAAGAAGATTTCACAGGAGGCGAGACAGCATGGCCTCTCGTTGAATAGCTGTCTGCTGTGATAATTTCGCAAATCTCCTCCGGTTCAGAAAAGTGAACAGAAATAACACTTGCGGCAGAAGATATTTATCTATTTTCCACAACAGAGATAGGGCACACTGTCACAAAGAGTGTAACACCTCTCAAACTGATATAACAAGCGTTTCATAGTGTTTACCTGTCTGGTCAGCCAACTTCAGAAACAAATAGTAGCGTTTCTAACATTAATACTTGTGGACTGTACCATTTTACACTGACCCAAAAGGCCAGGTCCCTTTGGCAGATTTATTACACCTTTATAACATATCATCATGCTCTGACTCACAGCTCTGACCGGAAGCCTGGAGCGCCCCCTCCGAACGCTCGCTGACATACGTGATGGTCATCTGTCACCGTGGGCCTAAACCAGAGGGAAACCTCTGGGGAGAGGGGGCTTTCGGTTCAAGAAGCTTTTAGGCCTTGAATATATTCAGCAGCTTGCTTCCATCTCTGCTCCTCTGGAGCACTCCTGAATCCCTAAGCCGCTGAATGCAAGAGTCTTCCCATAGCATTCCGTGTCACTTCCTGTAACAAATAGCTTGAAGCAGCCCGTTGTGGCTTGGTGGAAGTCTTCAGTATCTCTTGTCGCATTCAGTTAGCTGATTTGCTCAGACGTAGGTCTCATCTAAATTAAGGTGGGGACAAACAGAATTAAGGATGCAGCAGAGACCTGCTAATGCTTTACTGGGAAAGGGCACGGATGAGGCACGAGAAAAGCAAATGGAGGAATTTCTTTAACTTCCATTTCCTCACACATTATTGAACAGAGGTCCGCAGTGAGGTTTTCGCTGTTTCTGGATTGTAAAATGCAAGTGTACTCAAATAAAATTTCAGTGCCCTTCATTAAGAGAAATTAAGAGATTAAGATGTAATGACATCATAACATGGATACTTATTACTTGAACAATGAGACCAAAAAAAAAAAAAAAAATGCACACCAACACTTGGCACGTGAAACATAACTATATACAGGAACAGGGGCAGAAATGAACTTTTCCAATTAGAGTCAATTTATGCACCCTGAAATTGATTTCCAGGGGCATTTTATTATCTTTTTAGGGACATTTTTTTATAATTATCTTATTAAATGTATCTGCAGGGGCGCCTGCAGGGTTTTATCTCAGGTTATAACACGGCTCTGTGGAATACTTGATTCTGATTGGTCAATCGCACCATCCAGCGGTATGTTATTCCTAAAATGTACGGTTTATCTCTTATCCCCTTAATTATAAATGTGGTGAAATGCTGTGTATTAAGTGGTATGACTGTACCGTATCCCTTAAATGTCCGTCTTTGAACTTGCCACGCTAGCAACTGCTTTCTCTGCGGAAGCTTTGCGTTTAAAGAGCTAATAAAATATTTCAAATCAGATCAATATTTCGTGTCTAATTATTTACTTATGTGGCATACACGTTCTTTTACTATAGTGCACCAGAGCCGAACACACATGCCTATAGACACAAATTACATAATTTATATTTTTTTTGTCCAATTTTCATTCTAAGGATGTTGATCTTGATAATACTGTATCATTACTTTGTCCTCTGGGTAAATTTCATCTTCACAAAGCCAGAAACATTCACTGTAATCCCAGTTTATGAATGTTCTCCTCTGATATAAAGTCCCGTTTTACTTCCTTTAACACAAAGGCTTCAAAAACATGTATCATCCTTGAGTCTTTTGTAAGGAAGCTTTCATTTTTCACGATGACAAAATGTTATATTGTGTAGATTTGTGTAATTCTCATAACCTCTTGTGATGATGTCCGTATACCCCCCCCCCCCCCCTCCCTCCCTCCCTCCCTCATTTCTTACTGTTAATATCTGTATTATTTCACTAAACACATAATAACCTACGCATGTGCATGACGTCACCATTTTCACAGATTCACGTTTTTGTAATTTACACGGAGATAAGGGTGTCATTAAAAATGAAAGACATTAAAAATGTTGCTATGAGATGCATTACTTGAATTCCTAAAATAAAATAATAATAAAACGTTTCCAGCATTATTTACTTGAATTTTAGAAGCCAACAGTCTGTGCATATTTTGTCTAGTGGACAGCAGTTATGAAGTGCAGGCTGAAAATAGCAGTCAATCATGTATGTGGTCAGTAGGAGCTGCTCAAAACAGAGAAACGTTCCCTATTCCAGCATGCTTCTCCATACATGACCTCATTCTCTGTCGAGGGTGCAGAGTGGCGCTATGCTGTAGCATTATGCAATCATACCTGGGAGAATGGAAAAATCATGAGATAAAAGCACACACACACACACATACAAATAAAATAAAAAGAACACACAAATCTCAGCACTTGACACATAAAACATTTCAACGATAAATTTCAGCTAAGTGATCATTTTCATAGAGGAGCAAAGCTCATTCTGACATCACATATCTTCAGCTCCGCCTTTAACACAGTCATCCCCCAGCACTTGGCGAGGAAACTGGGCTGGCTAGGCATCAACCCTTCACTGTGCAACTGGATATTGGACTTCCTCACTGATAGACCCCAGAAAGTATGAGTTGGGAACAAAACGTCTAAAACCATTATCCTGAACACCGGGGTCCCCCAAGGCTGTGTCTTGAGCCCAATGTTGTTCACCCTGATGACACACGATTGTTGCGCCAGATACAACTCGAACCACATCATCAAGTTCACAGACGACACAACAGTGGTGGGCCTCATCAGCAATGACGATGAATCGGCATACAGAGAAGAAGTTAACCAGCCCGTCATCTGGTGTGAAAACAACAACCTGTCACTGAACGTCAACAAGACTAAAGAGATGACTGTTGACTTCAGGACGAAGCATACGGTTCATAACACACTCATTATCAATGGTAGTACTGTTGATTCAGTGAGAAGTACCAAGTTCTTGGGGGTGCATATCACTGAGGACCTGTGATGGACCACAAATACTACACCACTGGTCAAGTGGGCTCAGCAGTGCCTACACTTTCTAAAGCAGATGAGGAGAGCAAACCTTCCTCCTCCTGTTTTCACAACTTTTTATAGAGGCACGATAGAGAGCATTTTAACCAACTGCCTCTGAGTCTGGTATAACAGTCGCACGGCTTCAGACCAGAAGTCCCTCCAGAGAGTGGTGAGGACAGCAGAGAAAATCACCAGGACCTCCCTCCCATCTATACAGGAACTACATCTGTCACGCTGCCTTAACAGAGCCACTAAAATAATCCGAGACTCCACCCACCCCGCCCATGGTCTGTTTACCCTTCTGCCTTCTGGCAAACGCTATCGTAGCATGCAAGACTGTCAGACTGAGTAATAGCTTCTTCCCACAGGCTATTAGAATACTTAACTCACGTTAAAATGTATGTATACTTTCAGTATACATTTAGTTTTGTTGGTCTTACATGTTGATTTATTATTTGGTCTATATAGTGTATGTTATAATACCTGTTGTTTGCCCTGTTTGTACTACTCCTATTTTAGTTGTTCTTATTTATGCTTGTATTAATTAGCATTTGAGCTGGGGAAACGCAATTTCGTTCTGCAATACAGCACTTTTAACTTGAACTTGAACCTGAACATGTCATTCAGAGAGTTCAGAAGAAGTGTAAAAGCCTTCGTTAATAATTAGAAAACAATATGTTAAAATAAAGCCATGGCCAGTTTTTTGAGAATTAATGCTGCAAAAAGGAGGGAGCACGATATTTAGGATCAGATATTGCGTTTAAATAACAGTTCAAAAAAGGAAAATGTAATACTGAGTAACTTTTTTTGACATCTTGCCAGATACTTGCTCTCTCAATGAAAACAATTCCAAAAAAATAAAGCAAAAGCAGCCACACTGTTTTTCGATTGTGAATGAATCTGCATTTTTGATCAAACTGATTATATAAATGATTCAATGACTCATAAAGACAAGACAGCTACCAACTGATGTAACAATATAACCTGTACAATGGGTCTAAATTAAATTAAATTAAATTAAATTAAACTATACTAAACTAAATTAAAACTACATTGAGATATTTGTATATATGGTTTACAATCAAGTTATTAATGAATGATCAATTATTTTTCTCTATATATTATATGAGTGTGATTATCGTAAATGTTCTTTCATGTATTCTTTAAACGTCTGTATGAAATATCTGAGAGGTGAATGAGGGTCTGGCACATGCCAGGAATGCAGTAACAGTGCTCGCTCATTTCGCCCGGCTTCCAGAGATGAATTATGGACTTGCTTAAACATGTGTCAATACATACATCTGCTTAATAGGGTACCCTGACATCTATGGTCACAGTGGTCATTGAAATCTAGCTTAGACCTTGGCGAAGGGTATAATTGCTGGGATCTTTGTAACTGTAACAGAGCGGCCTATGAACTCCTTGTGATTCTTGAAGCTGACTTCTGCCTGATGAAACTACAAACTATCTTCAGTATACATTTTCTTAAATTGACTGCAGTATTGACTCCGGGTCTTCTGGTTCTGGGTCTTTAGCTGTAATATCCCCTACAAAATTCATACATGAAGACTTGGAAAGTTCTGGTCAAAATGGTTCAGTTACGTGGAGAGGTTTTCTTATAATCTAATATAATCTATATAATCTATAATCTAATATTAAATAAAATAAGGATAAAAAGATTGAACCTGTGGGGCAATTGATGTTGCATTTTCAGACATCATCATTAACAGAAGTTTAGTCCTTATTTGCATTTAAATCAAGACATGATAAGCTGTTAATGCCTATCAAATATTTGAGTGTTCAAATTGCAGCCTTTGTACCGTCGCCTCAGAATCATGCCACAATGCTGCTAAAAGGGATCTTTAGAGGTTGTTTTTATTTATCCATGATAATTCAGTGTGACCCAAATAGAGTCTGCTTGGATCAAGTGGCCTGCACTGTAATTGCAGATCTTCAACAGTGGGAGAAAGGTCAAGCCTCAAACAATAGGAAGAAAACCACTCTCAATTCCATCTATATATAGTTAGCCAATTTTCCACATGATTCTTCAGTCTCTGCTCTGTTCCCAGAGTGTGAGGATGTTTTTTCTTTTTCCATTTTACAAACAGATTCCGCTTTCAACAACAT